>NC_059105.1:88362770-88663708 GCF_020740685.1 Jaculus jaculus | reverse complement strand
ACCACATATCTTCTTGGAATAAAGACAATTTAAATTTTTTGTTTATTTTTATTTATTTATCTGAAAATGACAGAGAGAGAAAGAGGCAGGTAGAAAGAGAGAGAGAGAATGGGCACGCCAGAGCTTCCAGCCACTGCAAATGAACTCCAGATGCATGCGCCCCTTGAGCATCTGGCTAACGTGGGTCCTGGGAAATCGAGCCTCGAACTGGAGTCCTTAGGCTTCACAGGCAAGTGCTTAGCCACTAAGCCATCTCTCCAGCCCAAAGACAATTTTATATAGTCTCAATACTTATCAAATTCTAGAGATATATTATTGATATAGCTTCATCTTTTTTAAAAATTTTTTTATGTATTTGAAAGTGACAGACAGAGAGAGAGAAAGAGGCAGATAGAGAGACAGACAGAATGGGCATGCCAGGGCCTCTGGCCACTGCAAATGAACTCCAGACACATGCACCCCCTTGTGCATCTGGCTAAGGTGGGTCCTGGAGAATCAAGCCTCGAACCGAGGTCCTTAGGCTTCACAGGCAAGTGCTTAACCACTAAGCCATCTCTCCAGCCCCAGCTTCATCTTTTTTTTGGTTTATTTTATTTATTTATTTGAGAGCAACAGACAGAGAGAAAGAGGCAGAGAGAAGAGAGAGAGAGAGAGAGAGAGAGAGAGAGAGAGAGAGAGAGAGAGAGAGAGAGAATGGGCGTGCCAGGGCTTCCAGCCACTGCAAACAAACTCCAGACGCGTGTGCCCTCTTGTGCATCTGGCTAAGGTGGGTCCTGGAGAATCAAGCCTCGAACCGAGGTCCTTAGGCTTCACAGGCAAGTGCTTAACCACTAAGCCATCTCTCCAGCCCCAGCTTCATCTTTTTTTTGGTTTATTTTATTTATTTATTTGAGAGCAACAGACAGAGAGAAAGAGGCAGAGAGAGAGAGAGAGAGAGAGAGAGAGAGAGAAGGGGCGTGCCAGGGCTTCCAGCCACTGCAAACAAACTCCAGACGCGTGTGCCCCCTTGTGCATCTGGCTAACTTGGGTCCCGGGGAATTGAGCCTTGAACCGGGGTCCTTAGGCTTCACAGGCAAGCGCTTAACTGCTAAGCCATCTCTCCAGCCCCAGCTTCATCTTATATACAATGATTATTCAAATTTCACCAGTGGTACCAATGCTGGTCTTTATAGCTACCCAGAATTTAAGAGAAAAAAATGAGGTATGTTTTGTTTTGTTTCACACTTATGGAGTGAAGTATGGAATAAAAATATCATTGGTGGTAGTGCAAGAATGAATTCAAGTCTGCCATTCTAAAATGTCATCTTCAGAAAACAGCAATTGAGGAATTAACATAATCTTCTCATTAAAATATAAACCTTTAAAATTAAAAAATTTCCAGTACCCTCTCAGCAGTCTGGGAAATAAAAATCCACCTTAATTCTCAAGTAAACAGGAGAGGCTTAAGAGCCTTATGTCAATCTGGGATGGAAGATAACAGTCACCTGCTTGAGGTTCCGTGAGCCTCACAGGAGAAGTTAGCGCAGCAGAGAGCGCATGGCTCAGGGAACACGACCCTTTCAAAAGGGCTGAGCCAAGGCCAGCCAGATACTTGGATTCAATTTTGTCCTTGGGTCTGCTCCCTAAGTCGGAATAAACATTCATGTCTCTTTCAGTTTACTTGACATGGCTATTTTACTTAAGCATCCCTTCTCTTTAGGGGTACATTATTATTAGCAAGCATAATAAATATGAGTAAAATAGTAAATTTGGTCAAAACTTGAGAAAGAATGCTTAAGTTTTCCACTGTTAGTAAACCAAGGAAAGGGTTATTTTTGAATGGAAATACATAAAAATATAAGAAACTAGCATTCTTGACTCAACCAGGTAAATTCTTCACAATTGAGACAAAAGCTATTTATGCAACAGGATTTTGGACTGCAAAGATAGTCACATTTCTCTCCTCTCACATACCCAGTAAACTTCAATGACAAGCTTAGCAAAGATGGAGTGCCCTTCAAAGAATTTGTTTTCTTGTCCACAGGCAATTTTGAAATTTAAAATTTTTTAATTTAAAATTTTTAATGAATTTAAAAGTGAATTTAAAAATTCTCATTCTGAAAACTTCAAATCATTTTAAGCATTTTAAAAACATCTAATTTTCAATGAGACTTGAGAGCAAATGGAAGAAATTAAACTCTATTAAGCAGATACTTTTTAGCAAGCTCCCCACAAGGCAGGCTGTAGACTGTAACCTCATTTTGTCATCACAAACTATTATCAAGATAGGGCTTTTTATTCCATCTTATAGATGAAATAGCTGAAGAAAATGAACAGGCAGAATGAATTTTGAAATAAGCACTAATATGATAGTAATTATTTTTAATCACAATTATATTGGAGTCATTACTTGTTGACAGTCAGGATTTTGTCCCCTTGAATAATGTGGGGATGCTTTTATGCGTATCTCTATGTCTACCTTTTTTTGTTTTGTTTTGTTTTGTTTTGTTTTGTTTTGTTTTGTTTTGTTTGTTTTTTTCAAGGTAGGGTCTCACTCTAGTCCAAGCTGACCTGGAATTCACTATGTAGTCTCAGGGTGGCCTTGAACTCTCAGCAATCCTCCTACCTCTGCCTCCCGAGTGCTGGGATTAAAGGCATGTGCCACCACGCCTGGCCTATTTTTCATA
The DNA here is from genome assembly GCF_020740685.1 of Jaculus jaculus. Classification (NCBI taxonomy): domain Eukaryota; kingdom Metazoa; phylum Chordata; class Mammalia; order Rodentia; family Dipodidae; genus Jaculus; species Jaculus jaculus. The sequence continues at coordinate 88,661,042 of NC_059105.1, read as the reverse complement.
TAATAATTATATTCAAAGTAAGATAACGAATACAAAAAAAACCTAAGCCAACTGTACTACACAATGACTTTAAATGTATAATTCAGACATTTCCACATCAGCAAAAGTGGCCAGGTGAAGGAAATAAAACAGAAGGACTTACCTCACTGTAATTTATTTTGTTTTGTCTGGCCAACATAATTTCAGGTGTATCAGGCATAATATGAATTTGGGTTTTATCTTTGTCCCAGGCCTCTGTGTATAAGCGCTGCAAAGGATAAAATAATTAATGATTCAGAAAAAAATTTTCTTTAAAACAGGGAGTTTTCAATGAAAAGATCATGTCCACATTGGAAAGCAGCCCCTTGCTGCCTATTCTGCTGTGCACGCTCTGCTGTGTACGATGTAAGAAAAAATAAAAAAGCAAACATATATATGTGTTATCAGACTACTCACACTGCAACACTGAAATTAAAAATTTAAATGCAAGTGCTTCCTAAGCACGTTCACATGTCCGCATGTTTACTATAGCTTCACTAACAAATCCTTCCTTTTTAAAAATTTTTTGTTTATTTTTGTTTATTTATTTGAGAGCTAGAGAGAGAGAGAGAGAGAGAGAGAGGGAAGGAGGGAGAGAGAGAGAGAGAGAATGGGCACACCAGATGCATGTGCCCCCTTGTGCATCTGGCTAACGTGGGTCCTGGGGAATCGAGCCTTGAACCAGGGTCCTTAGGCTTCACAGGCAAGCACTTAACCACTAAGCCATCTCTCCAGCCCATTCCTTTTTTTTTTTAACCCAGGGACAAGAAAGCTTGATACCAAACAACATATTATTCTCATAGACTCCAAATATTATGAACCCCCAAACAGACATCTTATTCTTTTTGTTCTTATTCTTAACTCTGGCCATTTCACAGAGATATAGGAAGCCATATATCTCCTAGGTGTGTTTGGAATTTTTATTTTATAAGGAAACAGAGAATTCATCCAATTCACTATACTTTGGAAAAAACAAAGACAATTAACTTAAAACCATAAGTATTTATTTTAAATGACATCTAGCCCTGCTTGATGTTCCCATGACTGAGTGCTCACCTTGTTCATGTTGAGGGCATTGCTCTTGGCCAGCACCTGCTCCAGAGAATCCGGCACACTGGTGAACTTGAACTTGTCTGGAGGCTGGCGGTAGACGTTGTCACTCAGGATCTCTGCTGCTCTCTTGCATTTGACCACATCCAGGGAGCCGATGGGGACCCAGCCAATGCCTCTCAGCCACTGGAGGTCAGACTTGTACACATTCTAAGAAGAGGCAACAAGGCAGATATTGTCTGTCACTCAGAATTTCTGTGTCTTTTATGCACTTGACCACATCCAGAGTTTCAATAATGGCCCAGCCAATGCCTCCTTATCCACTAGAGATCAACTTGTAAATGTTCTAGTTAGATCAAACACAAAAGCAAGCATTATTGTTGTTATGATACTTGGTTTCACAAATGAAGAAAAAGGACTGAACAAATTTGGAAAATTAGACCTTGTCTATATCTTTAAAAATATGAAATATAAGGCTAGAGAGATGGCTTAGCAGTTAAACGCTTGCTTATGAAGCCTAAGGACCCTGGTTTGAGGCTCAATTCTCCAGGACCCACGTTAGCCAGATGCACAAGGGGGCGCACGCATCCGGAGTTCATTTGCAGTGGCTGGAGGCCCTGGAGTGCCCATTCTCTCTCTGCCTCTTTCTCTGTCTGTTGCTCTCAAATAAACAAACAATTTTTTTTTTAAATATGAAATACTGTTTTGTTTTTTAAAATAAATGAAGGGAATTTAAAAATGAGGAAGAGAGATAAGACACATTGCCTACCTATGGGTTCTGTCTAATCATAGATCTGTGTACATGTTACTACGACTTAGCACTGCTTATAGCGCTCAGGCACTCACGTCGCTCTGGAGGTCATAGGCCTGCCGAGCATGGATGACGTCGTTCTGGTCAGGCAGACATGTCCACTGGTGCAGGTAGTGTCTATAGTCCGCGTCACTGACTAAGGTCTGGCACTTCTTGGCCAGCACCACGCCCAGCATGTCCACGGGGCTGCTGAACTTGGTCTTCCACTTCTCGAAGTCCTTCTTGTACTCCCTGTCACTCTGGATCTTGGCCACGTGCATGGACCACACCATCTTGGGGTCATCCTCAATGTTCCGGGCTCCAATGTGGTGGCCCAGCTGCTTGCGGTAACCATCTTTGTATTTGTACTGAAATAAAAGTGATCAATCCAGAAATTAAAGTTAATAGACATCTCAAGATGTCTGTGCTTCTCTTCTGAAAATGTCTGTAAACCACAGGACTCCAGAGTTTGGCCTAGCATCCCAAATAATAACTATTGTTATAAAGACTAAAAATAGTTTTGAACAGAGATAAGAAGATATTTATACAACTCCATTTCTCTGCAAGAATCAGTAACTTAAAAATATCAAAGTTTTCATGCTAATTCCACTCAACACTTCCTTCTCTATGGAACCTGGGTATGAGTCTCTTTTGGATTTAAAATGAGAAGTTTCAAATAATAAAGTGTTTATTTAATTTATACAAATAAGTCAATAACGATGCGGATGCACCTTGTTTTGCTGTTGAGCTTGCTTCCCACCCTGTCCACCCATCAGTATCTGGGTGTGGCTACTCACATCACTGGCAATATCTCTGGAGGCCTTGGCAGCCACAATGGGGATGGCATCAGCTCTTAGGTCATAGCCTTTCTTCTTTGCTTCTTCATTGGCCAGTTTATACAGACTCTGCAGAAAAAGAGTTAAAGGAAAAAGGGTTTGATAGAAACAATATGGTAACTGATGCCTTATTTTTTTTAAAGGATAGGAACTAGAAAAAGTATACAATATCAAAAATTGATGAGATATCACAAAGAGTATTCACATAGATTGATATATCAATCTATATTGCATGTATTGTCATTATAGACATATGTCATTTATGGATTAATGATATAGTTATCACTATAGATGAATATAGCTTAGTCATAAATTTATAGACAAAACATAATTCATGTATACTAGTAAGTAAAAAGTGGAAGAATGTTTAATATTATTGTTATATAAGTTATATACTTTCATTGATACTTTTCACAACTTAAAATTTTATTACATCATTCAATATTTTACAGTATTTAGAAATGAATTAGGAAAAGTTAAAGCATAACTTAAAGCATAGCTAATTTCACTATAATCCCAACTGCTAAGTTCCAACTTTTGGTTATATCATCTTAGTAAAACATGTCTATAAAATTCATTTTACTGTTGGCTTAAGTAGTAGTATCTTGCTGCTGCCCAGATTTCGGTGTGTTCAATCTACCATTTTTTTCCTATAAAAATAATTTGCTGTTAATAAACCAGTAACTAGTATTGCTGATGGAGAGCACTTTTATGAAAGAACCTTATTTTTTTAACTTCTAAGCTTTCTCTCTGCTCTAGAATGGTATAGCAATTTATCTAGCAGACTTAATCTAGTGAGTTGTTGGGATGCTCAGCTCAGCTCTGCTCTACCCTGTTTCTCTAGGAGCCAGCTCAGTGCCCCCTAAGAAGGGCGTCATCTCTGAGGGCCAAGGGAGATCGCCACTCTAGGGCAGCCTATACCTGGGCAGCAAAACCTAATTTTGATGTTCAGTTAGGATATATCCTTTAACCTAATTTTCACAGCAAAAAAAGTGACATTTTGGGCTGGAGAGATGGCTTAGTAGTTGAGGCACTTGCCTGCAAAGCCTAAGAACCCAGGTTTGATTCCACAGTACTCACATAAGCCAGATGCACAAGGTGATGCATGTGTTTGGATTTTGATTGCCGTAGCTAAAGGTCTTGGTATGCCTTGTCTCTCTGCCTCTTTTTCTTTCTTTCTTTCTTTCTTTCTTTCTTTCTTTCTTTCTTTCTTTCTTTCTTTCTTTCCTTCCTTCCTTCCTTCCTTCCTTCCTTCCTTCCTTCCTTCCTTCCTTCCTTCCTTCCTCCTTTTCTTCCTTCCTTCTTTCTTTCTCTCTCTCTCTCCAAAAAAATAAAATATTTTTAAAGTGATGTTTTGTCTGCTGTCTCTGCTCTTTTGTTTTATTTCTCAATTTTATTTGGGACTGGTATGGGGAAAAGGTGCATAAAACCTCCTTGCTAGGATTGACAGATTTAGCAAGCAAAAATATAGCACTCTGAATTGAACCTGAATTCCAGGTAAATGACAAAAAATACTGTAGTATAAATAGTGACCTAATGTTTATTTGGCAAGCCTACCGCTTAGAAGTGCCAAAAATACTACTCAGTTCCATTAACTCCCTTTGAAAATAGCCACGAAATTTAAAAGAAAAGTGTGACTTCAGTTTGGCTGCAGAATATTATTGAAACACAGTAGTCAACCCGGAACTTGAAGGTGGATAGGCTGAGTGTTCATATGGAAGAGTCACAGGTACCTGGGAAGCTGGGTCCAAAAATCTCCACGTGACTCACTGTAGGAACCCAAGCTATCAGCAAAGGGTAGATTTTTTTTTTTTTTTTTTTTTGCCCCTACCTCACTGTAGTTTATCTTGTTCTGCCTCGCCAGCACGATCTCCGGTGTGTCGGGCATGATGTGAACCTGGGTCTTGTCTTTGTCCCAGGCCTCTGTGTATAAACGCTGTAACAGAAGATAAGACCTGACTGAAACCCACTGGAGATAGGTACTGAAACACATTAAATTAAACCAGCATTATCATTGACCTAATCAGGAAAAATCAGCTGCATTTGGATATAATGCACTCTGCTGGAGGTTTGGGTCTTACTGCTGGATGTCAAGGTTAAAACTGGAAATAATAGAGTAATTCATTCAGAAGATTTCAAGAATAACTTGAAAGTTAAGTGTGACCCTATACCTTCAGGGGTAGTTTCGCACCCACCAGTCATTAAAGTATAACAATGGGCTTTGGGAGCTTAGGAAGCCAGAGGGAGCAGAGGCTCACCTTGTTCATGTTGAGGGCATTGCTCTTGGCCAGCACCTGCTCCAGAGAATCTGGCACACTGGTGAACTTGAACTTGTCTGGAGGCTGGCGGTAGATGTTGTCACTCAGGATCTCTGCTGCTCTCTTGCATTTGACCACATCCAGGGAGCCGATGGGGACCCAGCCAATGCCTCTCAGCCACTGGAGGTCAGACTTGTACACATTCTAAGAAGAGACGAAAGAGAGAAGCTCTTCATCAAGACCACAGTCTTTAGTGTCAGGATGTCTGAATGACATCAGAAATAAAGTGAGATTCCATCTTTTTTTATATCAAAAACAAGCTCGTTTGTACTATACAGATGATAAGAGCAGCTAGGTTCAAAAATGACACAGAAGTATCTCCTAGCAAGAAAACCAAGTTGTGAGATATTTTAAGTTAGGAGAGGACTGCTCCCAACTAACAACTCTCAGTCTGTTCAGTGAATTTATAATATAATGTGAGCAGGAAAGAATGCCAACCCAGGGAGAGAAACCACATATGCCCCACAATGTCATGTTGGGGCTCTCAATAAACCCATTTTAGTCCTAACCAGAAAAGCACTTTACAACTATTAAAAACTCTGCTTCCTATGAAAACTGATGATACGTAAGCAAATTATTAATACACTATCCAAAAAAAAAAAAAAACACCGCCAGAAGCAATGTAGGTGGGTAACTTATATAAACTGAAGTAGATTTTATAGTGGTTGAATTGGCTAGGATCATTATTACCTTCTATGTACATTTTCTTACATTTCAAATAGTTTCTTTATCAAAAGAGTGAATAATGTATTAATGTGACATGTAATAGTGATAAAGAATGCCTGAGGCAGGAGAGATGGCTTAGTGGTTAAGATGCTTGCCTGCAAAACCAAAGGACCCAGGCTTGATTCCCCAGGACACATGTCAGCCAGATGCACAAGGTGGTGCATGCATCTGGAGTTCATTTGCAGTGACTGGAAGCCCTGGCATGCCCATTCCCCCTGCCTGTCTCTCAAATAAGTATATGCATAAATAGAAATAAAAACATTTTTTTAAAACAGAATTCTTGATATAGGGAGAAGCTCAAGAAATCCCATCCCTCTCTGAGGAGTTACTGGCAGTTAATGGTTGTTTGCGGGAGGCAGTGACATCATTTTCTTCAGTAGTGTAGTTACTCATAATTGCCCAAACTTTTATAGATAGTCTCCTATCCAAGCTTGTGCAAGTAACCCCAACTAAACTCAGTGGGACACAGACACACACAGGGGAAGGAAGGGAGGGAAGGAGAGAGAGAGAAAGAAGAAGAGGAAGAAAATAGGAGGGGACTGTTTGGATTCAGTAGGAGTGGAAAAGGGACAAGAAAGGGTAATGGGGGGGGGGGATATGCTTAAAATCCATTATATACATGTATTAAGTTTTCAAATATACATTAATTAAAAAAGAACCTCCGATGCCCCAAACAGACTTTGGCTGGCAAGAATACTACCCAAGATTCAGAGCAGTCAATGATTGTCTATGATTCAAGTTCCTTTGTCACCAAGAAAGAAGCACAGACTAATTTCCAGATCTTTTTGCCTAATCTTCTCACTTCACATTTTTCTACTAAAGATTTTTAAAAAATATTTTATTTGTTTGAGAGAGAGAGAGAGAGAGAGAGAGAGGGTGCATTAGGGCCTCTAGACATTGCAAACGAACTCCAGACTCATGTGCTGCCTTGTGCATCCGACTTATGTGGTTCTGGGGAATTGAACCTTGGTCCTTTGGCTTTGCAGGCAAGCACCTTAACTGCTAATCCATCTCTACTGAAGATTTTCATATGCCCCCATCAAAGTGATATTGGACCTTTAGTCTGCTTGTGGAATTCCGGCAGCAATAACAACTGCATAGAGAGTAGAAACTGGTATTTCAGACAAAAGCTCCCTGGAACTTTGTGTGCTGATTAGCTATCAGCCCAGAGAAGAGCAAAGCTCACACCAGCAGCACTTTGTACCTCTTAGTAAATGCCTCCTGCAATATTGAGATTTTTATGGTGGCAGGATGACCATCTAGAAAAGGAACCCAACAAGCAGAGAGATGGCAGACAGCTGTCATTCTATGGGTGTTACCAGCCCTTTATAGCTTCCTTTCTTCTTGGAGACAATTGTGAGGCACAAGACTCAATAGGCTGAAATCTCAGAATAGAATGTGGGAGATTTCCAGGTGGGCTGTACAGTGTGGAGGAACAGCTAATTAATGTATAATTATTGTGGGTTTATCTCATTCTCCAAAGCTCATGTTATGGTTTGAATGTAAATGTATGGCCCATAGCCTTGGGGATTTTTGATTAAGGTTAAGCTTCCTACTTATGTCTCCAGCTACCTGCTGGAGATGTGACTGGAGGTGGACCTTAAGTCTAGACCCGAGGTGTGCAGGGAGCAGTTTGAGCTTTGCCTGTGGATGCTTACTAGTGTTTCTCTCTCTCTCTTTGCTATGGACATGAGCCAGATTCTTCTGCCATTATAGAACTTCCCCTGGATTCTATAAGCCTAAAATAAATCCTTTTTTCCCATAAACTGCTTCTGGTTGGATGTTTGTCCCACTAATGAAAAATAACTGCAACACATGGCCTCAAGTGTTTAGAAAACACCCATTGCAGGACTGCGCTTCTCACTCCCAGAGTTGAGACATTGCATCTGCTGCCAGTGGATATTAGGTCTGCTCTCAGCATGTGCACGCCCACACTGAAACAAGGGTCAAGCACACCATAATACCTTACAACAGCATCTCCTTTTCCTGTTTTCATGTTTGCTGCCATCACCATTCTACTCATTAGAATCTCCTTTTGCTCAAGGAAACCAGTAACTTTTTTTTTTTTTTTAGTGGTACTTGGGATTCAACCCAAGGCTTTGTGTATACTAGGCAGACGCTACCACTGAGCTATAGTTTCTCTAGTGCATTTTGTTTTGTTTTGTTTTTGCAAGGTAGGGTCTCACTCTAGCTCAAGCTGACCTGAAATTCACTGTGTAGTCTCAGGGTGGCCCCAGACTCACAGTGATCCTCCTATGTCTGCCTCCCAAGTGCTGGGATTAAAGGTGTGCGCCACCACACCCAGCTTCTAGTGCAGTTTTTTTAAATGACAATTTATTATTTTATTTGCTCAAAAGAATAAAAGAAAATATCTCCCTCTGGTGGATTCTCAGTTCAAATAGTCCGGCTAGGAAACTTAATCTTGTCATAAGGACTACTGATGTGTTAATAATAAATAAAAGTACTTTATTTTTTTTTTTATTGACAGTGATTCAAATCTATTTTTACTAGCCAATAGATCTTAGCTCAAATAGGCCCATGTGTTGTACATAAAAGATAACTTTCATGTAGTTTAAAGCATTTCTATACCCAGCTCTGTTATGGTACTGTAACTCACATCGCTCTGGAGGTCATAGGCCTGCCGAGCATGGATGACGTCGTTCTGGTCAGGCAGACATGTCCACTGGTGCAGGTAGTGCTTGTAGTCCACGTCACTGACTAAGGTCTGGCACTTCTTGGCTAGCACCACGCCCAGCATGTCCACGGGGCTGCTGAACTTGGTCTTCCACTTCTCAAAGTCCTTCTTGTACTCCCTGTCACTCTGGATCTTGGCCACATGCATGGACCACACCATCTTGGGGTCATCCTCAATGTTACGGGCTCCAATGTGGTGACCCAGCTGCTTGCGGTAACCATCTTTATATTTATACTGAAATAAAAATTCACAAATCAAGGTTTGATTGCAAGCCCTTTGATGTAGCAAATTCATACAAAATCATATTAATTTTCATCACCATTTAGTTGACTTGCTGATAAGCACCAACTCCAGCCAGTATCCTGGCTTTTGCCCTCAAAGACTATAGATATGGTAGATGAGATAGAATTCATACAATTAGGATACATATCTCAAATTTTCTATGGCCTGGTTATAAGGCACAGTTTTGGAGAAAGGAAGTACACACATTATAGGAGTCACTTGTGGAAGTCAGGGAGGGGCCATTTGAACCAGGGAACCTGGAGAATTGGATCTTAAGTACTAAAAGTGTGTCAGGAGAGTGCTTGACATGGTATGTTTACCAGGCTGGAAAATAGCCATAAATAGCTGTAAAGTGGTGGGCTTGTGTAAACATGACATATTCTAGGTCAAGTACTGACTAGAATAGCAAATAAAGACAATTTACTATGTCATGTTGGATTTTTATATGCAATGGAATTGGCAAGGTCCTGGCATCATCATGAAGACTGATTATTTTAGTAAGCTGACATAGCACCAATCTGGTTAGAACATGCTCCAAAGCAGGGCACAGTTTCCAGTTTCACATAGGCCAACAGTTCTTCTTACTTACTTAATGATTTCTTTATAGAATCTAATCTACTCACTCCACACATATGCTTCTAGTTTCAAAGACAAGTGTGTTAGAAAGGGTAGACAAATTAGTAGGAGAGAGAGTACAGAATACTAGGAATGAGTTTGTTGGGAGTCTCAATCCCAACAGCCCCTAAGACTTTGACTTTAGGAACATTATTTAAATGGTTCACAAAATGGAGTTAAAGACAAATTCTATAGCCTTGAGTAATTACAGAAAATAAATAAGATATTGTATATAAATGTCTTAGCACAGAGTTCTCAACACTTTTTATCATTATTTCTGATAGCTGGCATAAACCCTTTTCTGAGTTACAGAGGGAGCTAACACACACAAACCAAAGTGAATCACTGACATTCCAAAAAAAAAAGCACTGCCTAGCACCATATTCCCCAATAGTGAACCTTTATCTTTAGAGCAAGGGTTTGCTCCTCAAAAGTCCAGGGACACCAGGAAAACAGGATGGTTTTACCATGGGATGGGGTGGGGGTGTCACACTGCACAGCCAGGTGCTACCAATAAGGTACAAGCTTGGGCCAGTAACCTCCTTCTGGAACTGATTAGTGTCTTCTTTTCATAATGTTACAAGAGTGAGCTAAAATAGCAAATGTTAAGTGCATTTAAAAATATTTAATATCTAATATTCCATATTAAATTTTACAATATATAACATTACCTATTAAACTATTTAATATGTCATATTAAATATTAAAAAGGTTGCATATTAAGATGCTATGCCAAGCCAGGCCATGATTCTGGCTGGTAGAACATGGGCTCATGAGGTATATTATCTATCAGCTTTTCCATGAGTCCAGGGATCATTACTATATCAGCCTTCTCCCTCTCCAAGCCTGGGCCTATAATCTGGAAGTCTATACACACACAGAGATTTCTCTATTCACTGAAGACTGTGTCCCACACTTTATCTACCCCTCTCAACAATATCAAATTTTCTACTTCCCTCCATATCAGGTTTCTGAACAATCTCCCACAAATGCATCAGGATATATTTCTGAAGGACAAGAAGAGTACTTCTTTGGGGAAGGCATATATCCAGCTTGGCCTCAAACTCATGGCAGTCCTCCTGCCTTAGCCTAGGTGGTGGTTTAATTCAGGTGTCCCCCATAAACTTAGGTGTTCTGAATGCTAGGTTCCCAGCTGATGGAGATTTAGGAATTAATGCCTCCTGGTGGGAATGTATTGTTGGAGGTGGGCTTATGGATATGATAGTAAGTTTCCCATGTCAGTGTTTGGCACACTCTCCTGTTCCTGTTGTCCACTTTATGTTGGTCAGGGGGTGATGCCCACCCTCTGCTCATGCCATCATTTTCTCTGCCAGCATGGAGCTTCCCCCTCAAGCCTGTAAGCCAAAATAAATCTCTTTTGTCCCACAGGCTGCTCTTGGTTGGATGATTTCTACCAGCAATGCAAACCTGACTGCAACAGTAAAGTGGTACAGAGGAGTGGGATTGCTGCTAGACACCTGACTGTGTGGCTTTGGCCTTTTGGAGCTGATTTTCAAGAGGAATGTGGAAGAATTTGAAACCTTGGCCTAAGAGATGCCTTGCAGTGCTGGAAGTACAGCTTGATGGACTATTCTGGTCAGAGTTGAAAGACCTGAATGCAATAAGAACTATGGACTGTGAGGTTTAGCTTATGAGGGTAAGAGCATTGCCTGGACTAGGCTAGCAGTTTGTGTGAGAAGCTTGCTCTTATGCCCATGTCCTAAAAAGTTGTGCAGGGTTGCTTTGTATAGAAATGAACTGGTGTGAGCAGAGGGATATGGCACAGAAAGAAAAATTTTGGGTGAACTGTCGCCTGTTCAGCTGCAATTGAGAGATTACAATATTTGAGACTGGGCTAGCTGACCTTCACTAGGGCAACAGGAAGAATGTAGACTCTTTTGGAGGGGCCTGAGTGCTCAAGGAGTGTCCTGTTCTTCAAAGTCTGCTTTATTCCCCCTGGATTAACAAATTTGCACCCTACCTGGTATTGTGGAATATAAGAAATGTAGGAAAGAGAGGGTCATTGAGTTTGCAACACGGTTTTGTGTTTTGGAAATGGCCATGAGCAGTGTGAAGCAGGTTTGCTGGTTGCCTGCATGGAAACCCATGGAGCCATGAGAATGAACAGTGGGTTGCAGTGGAGACTCAGTGGAGATGCCAGGACCATGAGATGGCTGCTAAGGAAAGCTTCTGGCCCCAAAGAAGTTTTCCAGGACCGTGAGTAGCCTGGCTAGAGGGGCAGAGTTGGAATGCCAGAGACTTGTTGATGGTTAGATTTATCAGACTTGGAGATTTGTCACTGCCTAGAGTTGTTGGACTTGAAGCTACAGAGTTTGATATTTGTCCTGGTTGTTTTACATCTTGTATTGGATATTTTTTGCTATGCTCAATGCCATCTTGTGCAGTGTGAATGTTCATTCTGTGTCATTATGGTTTTTTTTTTTTTTTTGGTATTATGGCTCAGTTAAAAGCTCTTGGATTATGGGGACATTTGAACATCATTAAGATTGATAAAAACTATGAGGACTTTTAAAGATGGACTGAATGCATTGCATTTTACATCATGAATGGTTAACAGTTTATGGGGGCCAGGGGCCGAATGTGGTGGTTTGATTCAGGTGTCTCCTATAAATTTAGATGTTCTGAATGCTAGGTTCCCAGCTGATGGAGATTTGGGAATTAATGCCTCCTGGAGGGAGTGTATTATTGGGGGTGGGTTTATGGATGTTATAGCCAGTTTCCCTATGCCAGTGTTTGGCACACTCTCCTGTTCCTCTTGTCCACCTTATGTTGGTCAGGGGGTGATGTCCACCCTCTGCTCATGCCATTATTTTCCCTGCCATCATGGTGCTTCCCCCTTGAGCCTGTAAGCCAAAATAAATCTCTTCTTTCCCACAAGCTGCTCTTGGTTGGGTGATTTCTACCAGCAATGAGAACCTGACTGCAACAGCCCACTAAGTGCTGGGATTACAGGCACGCCATTATGCTCATCTTAAGGAACGTGCTTTGTAAAGATGTAGTTCAGTGGAGATGCCACATCATAATATCTACATCGGAGGAAGGGAATTGATAACTCACATCACTGGCAATATCTCTGGAGGCCTTGGCAGCCACAATGGGGATGGCATCAGCTCTTAGGTCATAGCCTTTCTTCTTTGCTTCTTCATTGGCCAGTTTATACAGACTCTAAATTGGGGCAAAAAAGAAAAGAAGAGAAACTGGTTACATGTTGATGCTCATATTAAAAAACTGAGAGGATTTAAATAATTCACAAAATTCTCTATAGATAGTACTTATAACAAGGTCAGTGTTGAGAGTCCAAATCTTCTGTATTTTACTAAAATTAATAGTTTTGTGTTCTATGCACATCATTTCTCATTAACAGTATTTTGATTAACTGAGTCACATTTTACCAGGGATCTCACATGTGAAATGTCTAGGAATTTGAGATGTTTAGATTTACAAAGAGAACCCAGGGAGGGGCTGTAGTGGGGGGACCCTTCTGGATATCCTATCTCTGTGGTTGGGCACTCTGTGGTGCTACCTTTAGAGGATGTTTTGGATCTGTGGAAAGACATATTGTGACCCACTATATCAGGAGCAATTTTTAATGGAATTTTCCAGAACAAATAGCTTTACTTATGAGATAAGTTCCTTGTCACTGAGAACTCTTAAGCAAAATGAGGAGTGGGGATTTCTGCACTGGAAGGGAGGCTGACCTGCCTAAGCATATGGGATTCTGAAACCACACATGGGTCTATGCTCACTGGAAATGAAAGGGAATGGGCTTGTTAATAGATACCTTGATAAATCACCATTCATAATCTCTTCCTCTCTGTCTCTGTGGGTTAATTGGTGGTACTATAATTTTAGTTATTATCCTTAATCTTATACTTTAAAAATCTTTCATTTTGACACTGTACTGCAGTTGAGTAATAAATACATTACACATGGAATATGTATGTACAATAGTATTGCTTTAGCACCAAGAGGGAAATACATGTCTATTAGTTCTATTTCAAAGTTCCTCTCTCCAAAAGTTAAAAAAGACAACGCTTTACTTAATTCATGGTTTCTGCTGAAATCATTTATTCTTATAATGTGCATTCCCTACTTGATAATTCTTAATGTCTAATATTGATGATAGTGACTGAGAAATGTCAAAGTTACTTTTCTTATGAAGCAAGAAAAAAAAAAAGAGTCTGTACCAAGATGTCATTTAATGTCAGTATGGACTAGATCAATTGGACTAAATAAATGGTATAGCTCTTAAAGAATTAGTATCTGCTCTCACCTCACTGTAGTTGATTTTGTTCATTCTTGCCAACATAATTTCTGGTGTATCAGGCATTATGTGGATCTGTGTCTTGTCTTTGTCCCAGGCTTCTGTATATAAACGCTATCAAAGAAAATACAGAAATTCGTCAGAAAAAAATTATCTAATTATGTTCAATTAATAGGAATTTCAAGGTCATGAAAAATTTATAAATAAAAAGACAAGGTTATAGCATTTTAGATATACTGTATGTTATATGCATCTTCAAATCATCAGTTCATAGTGGAATATAAATTTATTAAATGCATTCTAATAACCAGAAAATGCAAATCACAAATGAAAAGTAAGATAAGCATCTTTTATGCAATGACTGTTTATTTTTCACAAAATATGCTATTTTATTTAAACCATGAAACAATAAACTTTGTAGTAAAATATAAATAATATGTATAGATACATTAGACAAGAAAGAGAGAGACAATAAATAGAATATTATAAATGTCTTTTGTTGCTCCAAACTCAATTTCTTTCTTTACTCAACTGCATTCCTTTTTCTTTGATTTGGCTTCAGGAACCCCACCTTGATTCCCTGAATTTTGAACCCTCACCTTGTTCATAGTGATGGCATTATTCTTGGCCAACACTTGTTCCAGAGAATCAGTCACACTGGTAAATTTGAATTTATCTGGGGGTTGACGATAGATTTTGTCACTCAAAATTTCAGTTGCCCTCTTGCATTTTTCCACATCCAAAGAGCCAATGGGGACCCAGCCGATGCCCCTCATCCACTGAAGATCTGACTTGTATATATTCTGTTGACACAAATGACAACCAATGTTTATCCCTGCTTTGGGAATATATTTTTTAAATATTTATTTATTTATTTGAAAGCAACAGAGAAAGAGACAGAGACAGAGACAGAGAGAGAGAACGGGCGCGCCAGGGCCTCCAGCCACTGCAAGTGGACTCCAGACGTGTGCGCCCCCTTGTGCATCTGGCTAACATGGGTCCTGGGGAATCAAGCCTCAAACCAGGGTCCTTAGGCTTCACAGGCAAGCGCTTAACCACTAAGCCATCTCTCCAGCCCTGAGAATACTTTTTTTTTATCCATAGGACATAAATTCAAAGAACAGTACTCTTAGTGATATAGTTGGAGAAGAGATGGAGAGATGGTTCAGCAATTAAGGTGTTTACCTGCAAAGCCTAACAACCCAGGTTTGATTCCCCAGTACTCATGTAAAGCCAGATGCACAAAGTGGAGCATGTGTCTGGAGTTCATTTGCAGTAGCTAGAGGCCCTGGCATGCCCATAACCTGTCTCTCCCTACTTGCAAATAAATATATATTTTAAAAAATATATATATAGTTTGGTAGACAGCACTACTCCATTTTGTCTACAGGGTGATGGATCAGCATTCATAAAGAAAGCAGGCATGCCAGCAGCTCCTCTTTCCCCCACTACCACTTGCAAGGATGGGAGAACTTGGGGCCACCTATTGTTACCTTCCCCATGCAGATGGAATCAATTCGCTATTTCCCACCTTTGCATGACCTTATGATCCTCAGTACTCACATCACTCTGGAGGTCGTAGGCCTGCCGAGCATGGATGACGTCGTTCTGGTCAGGCAGACATATCCACTGGTGCAGGTAGTGCCTGTAGTCCGCGTCACTGACTAAGGTCTGGCACTTCTTGGCCAGCACCACGCCCAGCATGTCCACGGGGCTGCTGAACTTGGTCTTCCACTTCTCAAAGTCCTTCTTGTACTCCCTGTCACTCTGGATCTTGGCCACATGCATGGACCACATCATCTTGGGGTCATCATGTATAGCCCGGGCACCAATGTGATGGCCAAGTTGCTTACGGTAGCCTTCTTTGTACTTGAACTAGAAGAAGAAGAAGATTACTAGTCATTTGTTTTAACTTTTAGTAAAAAGTGTTATAGTAGGCCTAGATTATCCTACCAACTAAAAATAATAATGATTTCCTTCAGATATATAAAACATGCATGTTATAAGCCAGTGTAGTTATTTTACTACAGAAAGATAACTTTTGTGGTACATGTATATGAAAAAGAGAGAATAAAATTAGAATATGAGTCATACATTACATGTTCTTTGCCTGATTTCTGTAGTTATTACAAAAGCATTTTTGTCATTAAATATTCTATAGAAACAGTTCATTAGAGAGGGACTATATTTTGAAAATCCTTCAATAAGTCTGATATAAGAAAAATGGATATACCAGCAGGGAAAAGCCCCCCCCCCAAAAAAAGATGGACAGCCAAGTATACAATACTCTGCTTCAACAGGAAGTAGACATGTTTTAAAATGAATGTTACCATAGCTAGAATTTAGCTTTGCTGCTGAGAGTTTGGTTGTTATTTTAACCTACATTCTGAAAAAAATTAACTATTGACAATATCTTTTTTTTTTTTTTTTTTTGGTTTTTCAAGGTAAGGTCTCACTCTGGTCCAGGCTGACCTGGAATTAACTCTGTCATCTCAGGGTGGCCTCGAACTCATGGCGATCCTCCTACCTCTGCCTCTCGAGTGCTGGGATTAAAGGCGTGTGCCACCACACCTGGCTGACAATATCTTTAAGTTAATAGATTGCTTGACTATAAATCCAAGAGAGGCAAAGTGATCACTGAGCCAAATCCAAGGTAAAGAACCTTAAATGGGTACTTACGTCACTAGCGATGTCTCTGGAGGCCTTGGCTGCCTTGATAGGAATGGCATCAAGCCGCATGTCATAGCCTTTCCTCTTGGCTTCTTCTAGGCCAAGCTTGTATAATTTCTGAAACAGGCAATGGCAGTCATGAGCTTGACATATAAAGTACATTGTAAGGAAAATGTATCATGCACCACAAATATATTGCTTACCTCACTGTAATTTATTTTGTTTTGTTTAGCCAGCATAACTTCAGGGGTATCTGGCATAATGTGGACAGTAGTTTTATCTTTATTCCAAGCTTCTGTGTAGAGATTCTAAAACAAATAAAAAGGCATGTCAAATATAGATCAGTAATGACTACTTTGACTCTTCTGAGAATAAGAGACTGCCCTGGGAGCTGATGCTTGTGACACTTTCACATTGAGATGTCTTGTGTCAGTAAGAAGAGCATTGACTTTAAGAGCACTTGAATATCATGGAGAAAAACTGAATGGAAATTTTATTTGGTAGAAACAGATTTCAGTGTCTCCCTTAAATAAATACCTCATACAAAGAAAAGACTCACATGGTTCATGGTAATAGCATTATTTTTAGCCAAAACCATTGGTATGGAGTCCATAAGGCTGGAAAACTTGAATTTATCCGGGTGCTGACGGTAAATGTGGTCACTCAGAATCTGAGTAGCTCTTTTGTTTTTCTCATCCTCAAGAGAGCCAGTAGGTATCCAGCCAATGCCTTTTAGCCACTGAAGATCAGCCTTGTACAGATTCTGAAATGCCAAATGACAAATAACTTACTGTAGGCATATATCAATAAAGCAATAGAAGTTTAGGCTCTATTACATGACAAATATATACACAATATTTAATGTTTGATTTCCTGGACAATTTCAAAAATTCCACAAAATCATCAGATTAGAAGCGCATTGTGGATATACTTCAGAGCAGTGTGTAGCGAGACCCTTGGTTCTTTATTGTTAGAGCAGCAATCTGGAGGCGTCCATTGAATCAATGGGTCTTTGTAGGCTTCAGATACCTGGGGCACTCGGTGGAGCTTTGACAGTTCAAGGAAGTAGAACTCAGACATGTAAACTCAATTTTTTTCACTTCAGGGGAACTTTTTGAGAAAATATAAACAATATGCGATTGAGAAAAGGGAAATCTTAGACTCACATCGCTCTGGAGGTCGTAGGCCTGCCGAGCATGGATGACGTCGTTCTGGTCAGGCAGACATATCCACTGGTGCAGGTAGTGCCTGTAGTCCGCGTCACTGACTAAGGTCTGGCACTTCTTGGCCAGCACCACGCCCAGCATGTCCACGGGGCTGCTGAACTTGGTCTTCCACTTCTCGAAGTCCTTCTTGTACTCCCTGTCACTCTGGATCTTGGCCACGTGCATGGACCACACCATCTTGGGGTCATCCTTAATGTTCCGTGCTCCAATGTGGTGGCCCAGCTGCTTGCGGAAGCCTTCTTTGTATTTGTACTAAAGAAAAAAAAAATGTTTCTCTTTTCTTTTGACAATATCTTTTGTTGTCATCTTTGTGTCAAATTACAAAGCACATGAGCTCTAACTACCTTACTAAAACGAGAGAGCTACAGATTTCAGGTTTTTGTTTTTTTTTAATTTTTTATTTATTTATTTGAGAGCGACAGACACAGAGAGAAAGACAGATAGAGGGAGAGAGAGAGAATGGGTGCGCCAGGGCTTCCAGCCTTTGCAAACGAACTCCAGACGCGTGCACCCCCTTGTGCATCTGGCTAACGTGGGACCTGGGGAACCGAGCCTCGAACCAGGGTCCTTAGGCTTCACAGGCAAGTGCTTAACCGCTAAGCCATCTCTCCAGCCCAGATTTCAGGTTTTGATAGGAAAGCTTAAAGGCTACCTTCAGCTACAAATTCTACACATAGTAAATGTGCCCATGATCTCATCCCCATACCCACCACACATCTATCTTAATTTGCTATTTCTTAAAAAAAATTGTTTCATTTAAAATGACATTAAGACTGCTTTGAAGTGATAAACTACAATTAAAAGAGTATCAACTGGGTATAAATTCTTACATCGCTGGCAATTTCCCGGGATGCTTTTGCTGCTTTGATGGGTATGGCATCAACGGGAAGGTCATAACCTTTCTTCTTCAGCTCTTCATAGCCCAGTCGGTAGATTTTCTGTTGAGAGATGAAGACCATCACTTTGTGAAAAACCATTCTCCATCAACAACTGCAGCCTAATAAGTTCCACATGCCAAACAGTTCTAGAGCCCACGGGAAAAGTGTCTGTGCTCTAGATTACCTCAGTGTGATTGGATATTATGCCCTTGATTGCTACAGCTCCTGCCTTAAGTTTTAGAACTCTTTGAATACCCAGTGCACAGAATTGAGTGCCAGCACTTCCCAAGTACTTATAAGAATGTGGCAGATGCTAATTGATAGAGAAATGAAATGAAATATCATTTCAATGCTGTCTTCCAATTAGCATAGAGAGTTTCATTAGGGGTTTCTGTTAGAAAAGAAATTACTTTGTCTTACTCCTTTGGTGGGGAAAAATTATTTGCAAAGGGTTATCACCTGTTAGCTAATGCATTATGAAACATTATTTGTCTCATGATATCAGACTGTCAAAGAAAGGTTGAATATTTGTAGGAAATATAGCTCTTCAAAATTTTAAAATACTTTTAAAATTTAAGTATTGAATTAAAATTTATATGTATATTTACCACTTGGTTTATTCATATTTATGTCCTAATTGAATAATTGAGAGTATAACTTAAAAGCACTTTTGTTCAGAAGTGAGATGGTTACAAATGTCTATTGGGGGCTGGAGAGATTTGCCTACAAAGCCTTAGAACCTGGGTTCAGTTTCCCAGTATCCATGTAAAGCCAGATGCACAAGGTGGCACATGCATCTAGAGTTTGTTTGCAGTGGCTAGAGGCTCTATCATGCCCATTCTCTCTCTCTCTCTTTCTGCTTCTTTCTCTCTTTCATGTAAATAAATAAATAGAAATATCTATTGGCCTCAGATTTTTTGCTTATATTTTATTCCTTCTTAGTAGTATTATACCAATATGTTCTTTACCATTAAATCATCTGTTAGAGTTTGAAAGTTTCATTTTATTTAATTTTTTTTTACATTTATAAGTTTCTGGAGATCATAGTGTCATGATGAAAACAAAAGAGATATTCTCCTGCAGAGAACTGTATGTTCACTCATTCAAAATTTTTCTTTTTTAAATTTAATTTTTGACCCTTTCATACATGTGTAAAGTATTTTGATCAGACTCATCTTCCTGTTGTGCCACTCACACTTAACCCAAAATGTCATTGAGCATCAACTACATGTTAAACACAGCACTTTGTAAACACAGCAGATCCAATTATTTCAGCCCATAAGTAACACCTGCTTGTGAAGCAGAGCGTGATATAATACACAAAAAGAGAATATAAGAACAGAGGGAACAGTCCTCCAACGCTGAGATAGTGATGTTAAATCTATAACCCACCAAATAAAAATCCAAGTCATGTGTAGTTTATTAATTAAGATGATCCAGGAATACAAAAGAACTTCCAGTCAACTTTACTCAGGAACAGTTAAAAAGAGCATTCTGAAAATGCATGGCGAATTTGGAAACTTACATCACTGGTATTGATTAGGTTTGCCTTGGCCAGAACGATGTCAGGAGTGTCCGGCATGATGTGGATTTGAGTCTTGTCCTTGTCCCATGCTTCTCTATAAAGTCTCTGAAGTGAGAGATAAGAAATCTTTCAATGATGTTATCAGATTAGTGTATTACATACTTGGCTTCAAATGGGATTGATTATATCTATGTTCATTGGATGGCTAACATAAGCAGACAACAGATATACTTTTCTTATCTGAGAAACAATTGTCTTTCAAAATATAGATTATAGATCACTAAGTACATAGCAAATAAATGTGTGTGCAGTCTTGGAGTGAATCTGGACCAGGGGAAATGGTTTTCTTTTATTATAAAGCCCATAGTAAAACAAAATTGAAGACTAGTATGTCAACATTAGTTTTATAATTTTGATCATTTTACTGTGGTTATGTCAAAGAATGTTCTAATTTTCAGGACATACATATTGAACAATTGAAGGATAGCCTGGCCTCATAGAGCAGTGTACTTTATGTATAGATATAAAGATAGAGAAAGAGGTAGCGAAGAGGGGAGAAAACAAATGTGATAAAATGTTAATGCTTATGGAATGTGGATGAAAATATGTAATTTTTATTATTTTTCAACAGTTTACCTATGCCTACAATGATTTCAATATAAATTTTTAAAGTCTCATTGATTCTTTGGATTTGTCAAGTTTCCTTTTAGATGTACACTATGGGACATGTAGGGCTGGCACTTTTTTTCTTTTTTTTGCTGGCACTTTTTTTGAACATGGTTACTACAGTGCATATATCTCAGAGCAGATAATTAGGACCCTTGCGACCAAAACAAAACACAGCTCCCTGACTTTAATGTATGTTGGTCCAAATATTTATGAATAGGAACACAAGGTTTCTCAGCCTCTGGTCACTGGTTTTGGACAACTCTGCTGTAGGGTTGGTCTGGGCCTTATGGGGTTCTTAGCCGCATCCCTGGTTTCTATCCACTAGAGGCCAGTAGAATGCCACCTCCAAGTTGCAGCAAGCAAAAATGCTTCTAGATAATTCTCAAGTTTCTCCTGTGGGGCAAAATTGTCCCTGTTGAGAGCCACAGAGTTAAGATAATTTCTTCAATGTCGTATGTTACCTTCATCCCAAGGAACATATAAAATACTCATATTATTTATATTGGGGTAGATGAGTCAGCCCATTTAAAAGAAGAAATAGCAGGCTCAAGAACTCTAGCTGGCCTGGCTTCTGCTGGGGTGGTCTGGTGGGCTGGATCTCACAGCACCCCTGTAACTGCAGCATGCTGTTGGGAATGCACTGATTATCTATGGTTTGCCCCTCAGCCATCTTTTATTTTTATTTATTTGACAGCGAAAGAGGGAGGGAAGGAGAGAGAGAGAGAGAGAGAGAGAGAGAGAGAGAGAGAGAGAGAGAGAGAAAGAATGGATGCACCAGGGCCTGCAGCCACTGCAAACGAGCTTCCAGACACATGAGCCCCCTTGTGCATCTGGCTAACATGGATCCTGGGGAATTGAACCAGGGTCCTTTGGCTTTACAGGCAAATGCCTAAGCTGCAAAGCCATCCCTCCAGCGCTCCCTCAGCCATCTCAATACATTGGAGCTTTCTCTCTCTTTTTCACAATGAGAAAAGAAATTAAGATTCTAAGAATGGGGAAACATTTTGCAAAAATTTATTATGCTTTATTTGTCAACCTGTAAAGGTTGGCTTTAGGACAATTAAGAGATTTTGATAAATTCCAAACGTGTCCTTTTAGGTTCACACTGCAGTCATGGAGAGCAGAGAAAAGCAGTGGATGCCGAGCGGTCAGGATGAAGCCGCTAGGCCAGCATTTGCTACAGCCTTGAGAAAACAAAGCTGGAAAAGGTCCATGATGGGTGGGTGAAGAAGACAGGGGCTAGAATTTCTTCGTGCTTACCATGGGCATTAATATATGGACATATATTATGGGTATATATTTTATATATATAATTACAGAAATCCTTCCAGTGTATCTGATCTATGTAAAATACAGAGCATACTGTTTATAGCATACATACTTGGGTCCTGTTAAGATCCAGATGGCTATTGTTATACACCTACTGCAAGTTCAATACCTGTTCCACAATCCCATAAATTTAGTTCAATATTCTGTCATGTTCAGGGTCAGGCTTTTTAGCTGAATATTGATGAGTGTCTTTCCTTTCTCTGCATAAAAGTCTGTCACACTGATACTTTCATTTCTTTCAGTCAGTAAATATTTATTAATACCTGTCATATGGCAAGCACTGGTGTCGGTGCTAGAGAAGAAAGTCAAAGACATGATATGTACTTATGGAAGTGTTGCTTACTGTGCTACAATATTAATGTTTTATGTTCAGCTAGGCTAAGTGCATTACAATCATATGACAGAAAATAGGCTTTCTTGTGATACTTGGAATTTAATCTAAAGTCTCATACATGTTGGGGAAATACCACAAAAAATAAACTTTTTTAGGAATAGGGATGTGCCTCAGTGGTAGAATGCTTGCTAGTGCATACAAGTCCTGGATCCAATCCCCAGTACTGAAAAACCCACAACCATTTCCTCAATACATTTCCACTGTGCCTGTATAAGATACTCAGACTTGGGCTGGAGAGATGGATTGGCAGTTAAGGCACTGGACTGTAAAGCCAAACGACCCAGGTTTGATTCTTCAGGACCCATGTAAGCCTGATGCACAAGGTGACACATACATCTGGAGTTCATTTGCAGTGGCTAGAGGCTCTGGCAACCATTATCTCTCTCTCTCTCTCTCTCTCTCTCTCTCTCTCTCTCTCTCTCTGCCTTCCTTCCCTCCCCCCACCTCAAAAAAATAAAATAAATTTTAAAAAAGATATTCAGAATCTGTATAAGATATTCAGAAACTCTCCCCTTCCTATGCTCTAAATCAACCCAAAATACTTGTCTTTAATGCAGCTAAGTTCCAAATTTTAACAGTATGTTCAATAGTTTTCTCATTATATTCTAGTTAATTAAGCAAACTTTGGGGAAACAATGACTGGCAATAAACTATATTATTTAGTGTAGGGTAGTTGATAATTCAAATAGACCAAACAAAATTAAACATTATGCCATGCTAAGTGAGTTGATGCTTTGCTATTCTGCTCCTTTGTTAAGTGAATGCTATTGAGCAACTGCCAGGTTGCAAGCCCTATGACCTATTCTGTTGTGTGAAGAACTACTCACATCACTCCTGTTCTTGGCATTTGTTTTTGCAAGAACTATGTCCATGGCATCAGGAATGCTAGTGAACTTGTTTCTGTCTGGAGGTTGACGATACTTCTTCTCACTGATGATTTCTGAAGCCCGCTTGTTCTTTTCTGCTTCCAAAGAACCCAAGGGACTCCATCCTATGCCCCTCAGCCACTCAAGGTCAGATTTGTACATATTCTATGAAAGGACAAAGAAAGCTATCAAAATCTCAACCTGGGCTCATGAGTTAAGAGATTATAAGTATCATAAGTAGATGTGTTTTAGATTGCTAATGATAATTCATTTTTCAAATTTCTTCTTTTTCTGCATGTAAATGACTACTAATATGGCATATGAAATCACTTGTAAGCAATTGGGTTTGAGAGACACTGACCTCACTTTGTAGTTCATATGCTTTTTTAGCTTGGATAACATCATTCTGATCAGGCAGGCAGGTCCATTGATGTAAATAGTTCCTATAGTCTGCATCACTAACCAAGGCCTGACATTTCTTGGCCAGTACCACTCCCAACATGTCCACCGGGCTGGTGTACTTGGTTTTCCACTTTTCAAAGTCTTTCTTGTACTCTCTTTCACTCTGCATTTTGGCCACGTTCATAGACAACACAAGCTTTGGGTCATCTTGCACACTCCGGAATCCAACATGATGTCCAAGTTGCTTCCGGTAGCCTTGTTTGTATTTAAACTGAAAGCAAAAAAATCACCAACATAAGCAAAGGCTAAATTAAACTCAACTTGCTTTGTTTTCAGCTTTGTTTTCCATAACTGATGAGGGGGAGCTATTTGTATGCTAACTTAGGAAAAAAAATGTAAAATTAAGTCCTGTTTAAGTAGAAACATCCAAAGAAACACAATGCAGTTGAGTATCAAGAGAGGTTATCATGAGAAATTCATTCCAACCAAAGATGGAAATAATCTAGTCAATGTGTGTCTGACTTTGGGATAACATTGAATGAAGTTATTATTATTGTTATATCTTCATGGGCATGATCTTATGGGAAAAAGTATAAGCTGAATGGCAAAAAAAAAAAAAACCCTAGAAGATATATGACTTGGTATACAAGCTAAAGAACAGGCTAATTTAGAGATTTGTTACATGATTATATAGTACAACTTTTTCCTCTTTGGGATTTATGTCTATAAGCACAGGTAGCTAAGAACATCTCAATATTTTATCTTGCCAAGTGAGCAAAAATCAAGTACATAAATTTAAGAGAGTAAAATAAAATCCACTATTTAGACTTATTCAGGAAAAATTGCATTAATACTGGATGCCAATAGCAGTGCTAATGGAACAATGACATTTACTGAATGTTAGATACTGGCCACATAACTCACAGAAGTAGGCCCTGCTTCCTCAAGATCACCTGTGTTTAAAATACTTGGGACTTTAAATTGACTCTACTCTTGTGATGGTTAATGTGTATGGCCAGCTTGATTGATATAAAACCACCTAGGATATTGATATACACCTCTGGGCATGTCATTTAGTGCATTTCCAGACAAGGTTAACAGAAGGGGATCCACTCTGAATGTGAGTGGCACTATTTCATAGGTGGGGGCTCAGACTAAATACAGAAGGAAGCACAGAAAGACAACTGAGTGCCAGCCATCCTAACTCTGCTTCTTGACCACCATGATTTGATGTGAATCGAGCTGCTATACCACACTTTCCCTGACATGATGAACCAAATTCTCTGAAACCATGAGTCAAAACATTACATCTTTCCTCCCTTAAGTTATCGCTGAGATATTTTGGTCACATCAATGCAAAAGTTAATATAGCCCTTATGGTGAACAGCCTGACAAATTGCTTATAAAAATGCACTATCAATTCTGCTTAGAGTATACATGTTAGAGTAAACTCGTATCAGAAGCTCATTTAGTCTGCCCTGATCTACTGTAACAAAACAACACTATAGTCTGTGGCACTCTACTTTAAGAGACAGCTTGGAAAAAGATGAACCAGAATCAACCATGAATAGAATGAATGACTAATAGAAGATTAAGGAACAAAACCTAATGGAGAGTAAGAAATGGGTGAAGAGATCTCCAGAAGAGGCAATAAGCTACTCCATAATGCTTGAAACTGGAGATCTACAGCTCGTTGGTAGAACACTAAGGGCAATGCAAAGAAGCCCATAGTAACCAGGAGACATATGGGACTTGCCCTGAAGGATCACGAATTCACTCCTTTTGTAAGTTCCCACACATCCACAGATGATAGTTTTCTTGTCATGCTGGCTATGGAGATCAAATCAAATAACCTCTATGTTATCTTCCAACTCTGAATTCTATAATTCTAACTTTATTAAATGATATACTCAAAGATAGCACTAATTTTATCAACACAGGAACTGTGTGAAATTGAGGAAATACAGTGGGGGTAAGGTTCATTTGTAGCTAATTTAGTTGTAGGGTAAGATTAGAAAAGTTTCCAATTAATGAATTCACAACAAAAGAAATTAGGTACTATCAAATGTTCGGTTGTTTGAAAAGCTGATGCTATGTCTTCAATCCCTAAGCTATCTTTAGCATATAACATTAAATGGAAATGAGTTTACTTTCTGGGGAGCATTTAAACATCATTATTATGTTAGGCTGATCATCATATCGATTCAATGTAATGAAGTATTGACCTACAAGTCAGAGAGGGTAATAATACATCACCAAATTAATTTCCTGGCATTTCTGGAATGCCACAATTGAAATAGATAGAATCTCCCCTTGTGTTCTTAGAATTTCTTGTCAGCTTCTGCTTTTAAGAACTTTATCTCTCTCTAATATAGCCTACACATTGAACCAAACTATTTTTTTGTTTTAAAGTCTCTGATGAAGAGATTGTGCTTCTCTGTAAAATTTTAGCATTTTATTCTTCAAACCAAGATTCTTGGAATTTCTTCTGGATAAATTTTGTTAGTAACAAAATGAAATGTTTATCTATATGCAAATTAAGTATAATATATAAGAATGTAATGACTCAATAGGGACCATATGTACTTGGTTCACCAAATATACTGTCTTTTCCTGTCATAACTAGACATGTGGAGCCCAGGTGTCCTTTATCTATGAACTGGATACCCATATATCTAGCATAATGTAAAGTTCTGTGGACCTTAAGCCTAAGATACTGGATCTTTCTGTGCCCCAGGGTAATTTATCATAATTATGTAAGTTCAAGAAAGATCTAAATAAAAACAATTTGTAGCTAATTTTTAGAAATATGCATGAAAAACTACTGATATCAGATTGCTGAGGTTGATATTTTTGGCACTTTGAATTTGTCTAAAATGGACAGATAGAAGATAGGAATAGGAATGTTAATTTCAGACAAAGCAGAAAAAGAACTGAAATCTCTGGTCAGTCTTTTCGTAATATTACAGCATCATAGTATCTTGGATCTTAGATTGCATGAGGTGATTAGGAAGACCCCTTTGATGTTTGATGAATTATGGAATAGAGCAGAAAGTTCTGGGAAAACAAAGAAGGTAGAAGATGAAGGAAACAGCATTATATTTCAGAAAGAAAAGTCTACTTAACCCAGATAACAACACATAAACTAGTACTTACATCACTGGCAATGTCCCTTGAAGCCTTGGCCAGCTGTACAGATATTGCATCAACTGGGAGATCATAGCCTTTCTTCAAAGCTTCTTCCCACCCAAGTTTATAGAGTTTCTGAAAATTGAAGAAACTATTTAATATTGTTCTTTTTATATTAAAAACCCCAAATTAGGGCTGGAGAGATGGCTCAGTGGTTAAGACACTGGCCTCAAAACCTAATGACCCTGATTCAATCCCTCACTCCCTATGTACAGCCAGCTATGCAAAGTGGCACACACATCTGGAGTTCATTTACAGTGGCAGGAAGCCCTGGTGTACCCATTCTCACTCTCTCAAATAAAGAAATAAATAAAAATATTTTCAAAAAATACCAAATTATTAAGTAAAAGTTTATGGAGATAGTAGATATATGATATTAATATCATCTACCCTGCATCTGAACATAGGGATGTTTGATAGAGTAGGCTTAGCATCACATGACCTGGCTTTGGTTTTCTTTTCATTTTGGTGCTGAGACTCCCTAATGGCATATTTGAATGTGGTCTCTGCTATTAAGCAACAATCTGGTCACATCAGGTATTAAGGTATCTCTCTTTGTTCTTAATTACAGTCTGGGTTCAGTTTTTTAAAACACTGACATTAAGGTAATTAATAAAAACTAAAACCAGGTCACAAAATTTTAACTACATGCTAATAAAAGTAATAGATAAGATGTCTTTATGTGTTATAATAAATGAGTTATCCTTTCTAGTCAAAATCATGCAGCAGATGTATATACATTAAAATCTGGATAGGAACAAGAACAGCAAGGACTTTTTATGTACCAGGTACTATGCTGAGCACCTGACATGGAGATTCTCATGTTCCACATAACAATTCAATCTTATAGGCACTTTTATAGTCCTGACTCTAAGCATGAGGAAACAGAAGTTTAGAATAGGTCATTTGTCCACTATCCAGCAACTCATAAATGCCAAAGCCAAAGTCATACCAGATCTATTTGATGAAATTGTTTGTTTCAGTAATGGTTTTGGATGTCTTACTTTGTGCCATGCACAGTGATCATAGATATAACAAAACAGACACTTTCATACCACCATAGAACACATAGCTGGCCACAGAGCCAATGAATAGACACATTCCTGCTTCTGTGGAACACACAGAGCCAATGAAACTGCTCTAGGTAAGGAGTTTGACTCATTCATTTCCATTGCAATAGTACTCATATCAGTTATCTTAATTAAATTAGACTATATGTTAGTAAGTTTCGAGACAAAACTAATTGATATTTTTTATTTACCTGACTATACATTGTTTGATTCTGCTTAGCTTGCAAAATATCTGGTGTATCAGGCATCACGTGAATCTTGGTTTTGTCTTTATTCCAGTCAACGGTGTATAAATGCTAAAAAGGGGGAGAAAAGATAGTTAAAATGTGAAGGATTTTTAAGGATAAATAGGAAGGAAGGAAAATAAACAGAATACTTGAACGTACTCAATCTGAAGCACAGAACAGTAACTAAAGATAGGATCCCAAAGAGACATTGAAAACAAATCGTATGTTTTTTGAGAAGACAAAGTGTGCTATAAAGACTACGCCACCCATGAATTTCCAGTCATTGTGCCTCAGCTTCACAGGTTCTAGGAGTACAGATGTGGGTCATGAAGCCTGGCTTCTAACTTAGATTGTTAAAAATAATATTTTGGGTACTTTCTATCATCTTGAGTGGATTGAAAGTATTTAAGATATAATCATTATAAGCAATTTCCAACCTAATTAGGAGGGCCAGGAAAGACAATACAAGAGATGCACATGGAAAATCAGTATAGGGAACTGTATGCCAACGGCTGGATCACCTTTTCTGCCAAGCCTCTTATATAAGTAGATGGGTAGATGATATTAATATCATGTATCTACTATCTCCATAAACTTTTACTTTTACTGGATCAATATTTTGCTAACCTATTCTCACTTGGAAGCAACATGGAAGGGCAACTGCTCACTCTACCTTGTTCATGGTATGAGCATTCTGCTTGGCCAGCACCATGTCCATGGAATCGGTGAGCTTCTTAAACTGGAAGGTGCTAGGGTGCTGGCGGTATTTCTGATCGCTGGCATATTCTGTTGCTTTCTTGGCCTTCTCCACTTCTAGGGAGCCAGCGGGGCTCCAGCCAAGCCCTTTGTACCATTCATTGTAGTCCTGCTTATATTCATTCTATAAGGAGAAGAGACAGATTCTGCTTTACCTTGCCAATTTAGACACAGAAGTATGGCAATATAAACTGTGATCTCCCTCCCTGTGCAGGAGATCCAGCCATCCCCCAGCCTAGAAGATAGCCTTACATCACTCTGGATGTGGTTCATATTCCTGGTGAGCTCGATGTTCATTGCGTCTGGAAGGAGGATATACTTGTGGATCAGGTGCTTGTAGTTAGTGTTGGTGATGTTGGCTTGGGCATCCTTGGCGGCTGTGACACTGAGCATGTCGGCAGGAGTGTGGTAGCTGGTCTTTGTATTCTCATAGTTTTTCTTGTACTCTCGGTCAGACTGCATCTTGGCCACTTGCATGGAGTGGACTAGTTTGGGATCATCCTCAAGACTGCGGAAGCCCACCATTTTCCCCTTTTCCTTTTCGTAATTGTACTTGTATTTATACTGCAAAGAAAATGCAAATGAGTATGAAGAACAACTCTTGGGGCTAAAGGGCAGCCACTATCAGCATTCTGTATTTCATGAAAGTGATGCTTGAATAAAGCTCTCCTGTCAAAAAAACATGGTTGTGATATTGACCCATGGATCTTGATTCTCAAAATGACACTTTTTGGTAAGATCAGCAAAGTTCTTATCACTATCCTTGTTCTATAGAGACCAGAGGAGTGAGTGACTTCCTGGGTGACAAAGGATTGAGACAGATCTAATGATATGGCATCACCATGATGTATGCACATTCTGTGTAGTAACAGTAAGATTACAGCAAACAGGAAAGACAGCCAGGATGGTCTATTGCTGCCTTGAGAAATTAACCCATTACTGAGAATTGCTTCATTGTGACATACATAGCTTCACTTTAGAATGTCTTTATATTTGTGGAATTGATTTTAAGACTCTCCAAACTGGCAGAGTAGGGAAGAAAATTTGCTTTTCCCATTCCAGCTTCTGTAGAGGGGAGATCAGGACCCACAGAAAGCTCTTCTTTCTCCTTATGGAGTTAAGGGTTCAGATTACAGAGGAGGAACCAGAAAAACAAATGCACTCCAGGGAGGGAGAGAGAAGAATTTGGAATTCTCTGGGCAATAAGAGGGAGTGGGATGTTGAAGGAGAAATGAAGGACAAGTGTGGCTGGAAGGTGGCCAGGAAGGAGCATTTTAAAATGTGTTCTATCCATCACCCGAGTCAGTAGACTCTTCTGAGAGGCGCTTGCTGGGGCAAAACTAAAAGAACTCAAGTTTCATATGACAATATGTGCTAGTACACCAGCCTCCTTAGGGTGCAGGGAGTCCTAATACACAGTTTTTACCAATTTCTGTGGTGTAAATTCTCCAACCTATACCTGGCGTTAAGCTACCAGTGGATTAACAGCTAGTTTACAAATTTGCTGATGATTTCAAAAACAGCTGCCATCAATCCAATCAATGATTATAGTGTCCACATGAGGCATACCACTGGGAAGTGAGATGTCAAGAGGCAGAAGGCCTCAGAAAAGGTGAAAGAATTATAGGGAAGTAAATCCAGATCTCTCCTGAGGCAGGGAGCTGTGATCTATAAGGGCCCTAACATGCTTAGCATTGCTTTTGTTCCTCTCCCTGCCCAGACATGTCAGAGAAAACACACAGACAGAGCTGGGACACATTCACAGAATACAGTGGGTCTACTGTTCATGAGCCCCCCCCTTTTTTTTTTCATGTTTCACCCACTTGGCATGTCCAGAACTCAGCTCTTATTATTTTGGTTTACTGTTGGCTGTCCTTCACACTTACGTCACTTGCGATATCTCGCGATGCCTTGGCAGCTTTGATAGGAATTGCATCCGTTCTGAGATCATAGCCTTTCTTTTTAGACTCTTCCAAAGATAGTTTGTAAAGTTTCTGCAAAGAGAGGCAAAGGCAACAGGAAAGTCTGGGTTTATTCTAGAAGCATAAACTAACTGCAGGACATCCTTTTTGTGTTGGGCAGAGGGCTTTATTGATGGTTCAATGGCTAAGTGTTCAAAGTAATGTTATTATGTTTGGGAGGGAAAAATTATTTAAATTCAAATGTGTTTATAAAATTCCACTAGGAGGTATAAATGGTATTTGTCTCCATGGAGTTGTAAACATAATATGAAGATGTGAAATTCTAGTAGAGTTTTACTGATTCATTTTTATCAGATAATAGCTCAAGGAGACTACAAAATAGTCATTTTCATACAGTCAAAGAAAACTTTGGTTTCATAATGAGTTCCTTTACTTATATAAGTATGTGGATTCTATAATTTAAAAAGGGTCAGTACTGCCAAATCTCTATGGAATTCAAACAAAGAAAAGAAAAAACTGGCAGGATTAGAGGATTTCCCTGGTCAGAACGAGAAGGAAATGAAATAAAACATCAAATGCATTTTCTAACAAATGTCTCACATTCCTCATTGCAGGACTTGCCCTGATTTGTTCAAGATGTTTATCTTTCTTTTTTGCTTCACCCCTTCCTGAGGACTATCTCAACAGCCTGGTGGGAGGTTCCCTAAGAGTGAAGTCCCTTTCTGTCAAGCCTCTGTTTGGTGAGGGCCTGTTCCCAAACAAAATGAAATTTCCCTTTAAACTTTACTGCTTATTTCCACTCCCACTGGAAAGAAAGGTTGACTCCAAGTCTCAATGGAACCAGGTCACAAAGGGAAAGATGTTCCTTTGTGAATTTCCATTATATTTTTTTAAATTCGCTCATAATTAGGAGGCAATGAGTTAATTTGCATACAGGCTAGAAGGAAAGATGACAAGAGAGGAAACTGTACTTACATCACTCATGTTAATCGCATTTGCTTTTGCCAAGACAATCTGAGGGATATCAGGCATCATGTGGATTTTGGTTTTGTCAGCTTCCCATGCCTGTTTATAGAGGTGCTGGGGAGAAAGTGTAAGGTAGGTAGTGTTTAAAATCTTAGCTCACTGAGCATGTGCATCATCATAGTCACCTATGTCAACTTATCATGCATCTTTATTTGCTAGGCTTAAAAACTTAATTTTAAATGAAAAAAGTGCTCACTAAGACATCACAATGGAGAAGATGTACAGCAGAATTTAAAGGGTAAGAAGGTACCCTTTCCTTTCAAGCTGGACATGGAATTTCCCTCCTAGAATCTTCCACACATATTTATAAGTATAGACAGTCATTAAAAATATAAATAAAGTCATATGATATATAATGTTAGCCATCTTGCTTTTTTGCTTAAAAATACAAAATACTATGAAACCTTCAAATTCCATCCCAGCATTTCCTTTTGGAAACTCTAACTTGCAAGAAACATTGCATATCTCTAGTCTATGTGTTCTCGCATACACAGGTGAAGTTTTCCATAGGATAATGAACATCTGAGTTTTTCATTTTCACAAGTATTAATTAAAATTTTGCATCAATACAAACTGATTTGTTGATACTATGAATGACACAACTTTCACATATTGTCTATGGCTGTTTTTGTTTTAATGTAGTGTTACCCAGAGAATTTTCTATCATGATGAAAATGTTTTGCATACAATATGGAAGGCCCAAGCCAAACAGGGCCACTGAATACCTCATTTCATGGTCAATGTGAATGAGGAACTATATTATTCATATTTCCTTTAAATCACTATTTGATATGTCATATTTAATATAAATCACTACATATGTCTAATGGCTATAGTATTAGACAGTATGATTCTACTGGAAAGACAATGGCTCTTCATCAGAATCCCTTTTTTATCCAAATCTAGCCATTGATCTGCTGTGTAGCCTTGTGGAAGTGCCTGGCCTTTCTGAAGCCCAATTTTCTCAACTCTGCAATGAAGATTCAACTTGATGATCACCCTCTCAATATCAGAATTTATTATTTAAAATTATTATTATTATTTTAATTTTAGAGAGAGCAAGAAAGAGAGAGAGAGAATTGGCATGCCAGGACCTCAGCCACTGAAATTGAACTCCAGATGCTTGCACCACCTAGTGGGCATGTGCAGCCTTGTGTTTGCCTCACCTGTGTGCCTCTGGCTTACATGTGATCTGGAGACAGATCAAACATGGGTCCTGAGGCTTCTCAGGCAAGCATCTTAACCACTAAGCCATCACACCAGCCCAGCATTTATTATTTTTATGATTCTCATCTTGGTGTCACTATCCAAAAATGTTCATCACTAAGCAAAAAATTAAGCATTTAATTTTGTTTAATTTTTGTTCTGGCAGGAGCTCCCTATGTTAGCCAGGCTGGCTTTGAACTAAAATACTCTTGTCAACCTCTTCAGCGCTAAGATTACAGTCATGTGCCATTGTGCCAGATTGAAAGTGTTGAATTTAGACAGGCCTGGTGGAGCACGCCTTTAATCCCAGCACTTGGGAAGCAGAGGTAGGAGGATTGCTGAGTTTGAGGCCAGCCTAAGACTACAGACTACAGCCTGGTGTGGAGTGAGATCCTACCTTGAAAAACCAACAAAAAGTGCTGAATTTAATATCTTAGAAGGTAAATGTGGGGCTGGCCGGGCATACTCAGTGGGGGAAGAACACTTGCTGAGCCAGCATGAGGACTTGAGATCAGTCTCCAGTACTCATGTGGAAAGCTAGGCATAGTCATGCATGCCTGCAACCCCAGTGTTGACTGGATGGAGATGGATGGATCATCAGGGCTCACGGGTCATTCAGTCTATCTGAACAATGGCAAGCTCCAGATTCAGTGAGAAATGCTTTTTGTCCAGTAAATAGGGTGGAGGCATGATAGAGGACATCCAGCGACCTCCTCTGGCCTCTGCACATGTGGGAGATGCACGCATCTGCACACAAACATGCAAATACCACATGCACACAAAAGACAGATGTCTTTCTGTGGCAGTTTGATTCTAAATGGTGAAAACATGCACTAAGATTTGGATCATGTCTTTTAGACAAATTCCTTCCAAAGTGGCGGGCCTTTTGCAAACCTTAGACTCCAGGGCTTCTCATAATTCTCCAATCTTTTCAGCCCAACTCAAATGTCATTTCCTACAACTGTGCAATGTCAAGGCTCAATGTTTCGTTAATCAAAAGCATATCTAATTGTGATTCACATGATATAGTCAGAGCTACTGCAACCACTTTTTTAGGGTATTTTTAACTTTCAAACAGATGTCCAAGTTGATATGCTTATTGATCTCGATACCATCATATGTTAATAAATGTATAAACAAACTATCAGGCTTTTCTATGGACTGCAGTAATCAATGGCACAAGGAAGCTGTGGTAGAGAACAACTGCTGTCAGGATTGCCCAGGGAAGGGCCTGGTTGTGGGCACTGTGGTGTGGGGTGCCTCTCACCAGAGTGGGTGGAGCCTGGCTGCAGTGCCA
Source organism: Jaculus jaculus (assembly GCF_020740685.1). Classification (NCBI taxonomy): domain Eukaryota; kingdom Metazoa; phylum Chordata; class Mammalia; order Rodentia; family Dipodidae; genus Jaculus; species Jaculus jaculus. Next base: position 88,626,775 of record NC_059105.1, on the reverse strand, counting down.
GTCTTGCCAGGCATTCTGTGGCCCAGCAGCAGTGATTGTTACTAAGCCTCACAGACAGGACTCATTTTCAAGATGTGGATTAAAAGAAAGGATCCCATTTACGTTGTTAGGTCAATGAGGTAGATGGTTCATTAAACATTTGGGACTGGTAGTTAGGAATAATTTCTATATTTTTATAAATTACAGGACCCCGTTTCTGGGCAAAGCAGATCTCAAGAATGAGCTGTTAGGATGGTGTTAGGGAAGTAAATAGATTCTCTTTGATGCATATGAAGTGCCGCAGGCTGGAAAGACTTACTTCATTCATGATTTTTGCATTATTCTGAGCCAAAACCATGTTCATTGAGTCCATCAATGAGGAGTACTTCAGAGTGTCTGGATGCTGACGGTACTTCTTTTCACTGATAATCTCCATGGCTTTCTTATTTTTCTCAGCTTCCAGGGAGCCCAGAGGGAGCCACCCAATGCCCTTCATGAAGTCGGCATAGTCCGCTTTGTACTGATTCTGCCAAGGAAGAGACAATTTACTGATGAGCAGAAGTTCTCCTTCCCAATAGCCGTGAATGCACGGTTGAGATCCCCTACCTTCCACTTGTTTTCAACTACTAATACGCTGAGCTCCAGCCGTTTTCACCCCTAACCTTTCATTATTTCTACATTCCCTTGCATGAGGCATTAAAACTAAACAGAATTTTTTTGGTGATTTTTCTTTGATATCTTCATAGAAAACATGCCACGTGTTTATTATGGCCTAGAGACAGTGACCTTGTGTTAACCAACTTCCCTTCATTGACAGGTAACTTTTGGAAGTCCCATTTCTCTCTTCCGCAATCTGTCTTTGTTAACCAACCACTGTTACAATTCCTTTGGGCACGACAGAGACCTGATCACTACTTGCTGCAAATTTGACTCTCTCCTACACTCCCTCTCAGCTGTGACATTCCTCTTTCTAACAGCTCCTGGCTACCTCATGCAGACTTCCTAGACCTTGTGATGATCCACGGCTCAGCTTCGTATTGCCAATGAGAAATGTAGGCCTGGTTTGGAGAGGTTTGGTTTTGGTTTGTAATTTAAATTTACTACCTTTTCTGAAGCCACCCAATGACATCTTCAGGTAGCTCTCAGCTCCGAGCTCCTGTCTTCCCTAGCCTCAGTCACCAGCCCTCCACAGGGAGGACTGCAATGACCGTGGTGGGAGAACGAAAGCTGGCTGGGAGTGAGAAGATGATTTCTTGCTTTTTATCCCTTCTTTTTCTAGACAGGATCCCACTGTGTGGCCTATGTTAGCCTTGAAGGCCTCAGCGTCCCAGGTGCTGGGATTACAGGCACACACCTTTCTTGCCTGTGCTTCCCTTCCTTTCTGCTCCTTCGTCTAGCAGCACCTTCAATGCACTTGTCCCCTGCGCTAGGCTTACTTCCTCTGGTACATTCCTTCTAGAACCCAATCTGTTTGCTCTTGCTAAATTCAACTATGATTTCAGCAACATGTCACAAAGATGATTTCGGGCTGGGGAAATGGCTTAGTGGTTAGAAACACTTGCTTGCCTAAGTTCAATTCCCCATTACCCACATAAAGCCCAAGGCCCAAAGTGGCTCCATTCCTGCCCTCAAATACATAAATAAGGATTTTTTTTTTTAAAGATAAGATTTCAGATTTTTGAGCACATCCCTTTTGGCAAAAAGAAATAAATTCAACCTGAGGTAACTTGTCATTACTTATGGCCATTCATGATCCACCCATGATCTCAAGTCAAGGTTCTGTAAACGTCACGGCTCTCACGTACATCACTCTGAATCTGCATCATATTCTTGGCCAACTCAAAGCTCATGGCATCAGGAAGCATGTTGTAGGTATGGATTATATTCCTGTAGTTGGCATTGGTGGCTACTTCCTGAGACTTTTTGGCTGCCACCACACTGACCATGTCCACTGGGGTGTGGAAGGATGTCTTGGATTTCTCATATCCCTTCTTGTATTCCCGGTCTGACTGCATCTTGGCCACTTGCATGAAGTGGACCAACTTGGGGTCGTCCTCCAGGCTGCGAAAACCGATGTGTTTCCCTTTGGCTTGTTCATAGGCTTGCTTATATTTGTACTGGGGACAGAAAAGAAATCAACATAAGGAAAATGGTATGGGGAGGAGGCCAAAATCTTTACTAGGTGCTATTAGCTTTGGTGTAGGTAGAGAATTTTAGAGCCACTCTAAAATCAGGCAGGAAGGGGTTGCCAGAGTTAGCAAAAGCTCTGTAATTCTCTGTAATTCCAGTGTTGTCCTACACTGAACCCATGGAAAGAAACCCGTGTCAGAGTTAATCCAAGGTATGAGGGTGAGTTTTGCTAAGGGTGATGGAGAAAGTAGCATGTTTCACACGCCGTCCAGCCCAGAAAAAGCTGCAGCTGTGATTTCTCATGGTGTGTCTTTAAGGTAAGTAGAGGTTTTCCTATGCAAAACATGTAGACTGCACCCTTACATTTGTTTACAATTGTCTATAATTATTCAGACACTCTAAAGGAACTTATTTGAATATGGCCTCATCATTTTTACATTGAACAATGAGCAAATGATTAGAGGGAACTTGGGCTGAGTGGAAGGAGGTGTTCCTGGGATAGTGTTCCCTCCAACACTGATGAGCTGCCCCACCTCCCAACTTGACACAGGCTTGGCTCATCTACTCCTTTGTTCAGCGTAAGGCACCCACTTACATCACTGGCAATGTCTCTGGAGGCCTTCGCAGCCTTTATTGAGATGGCATCAGGCCTCAGGTCATATCCTTTCTTCTTTTCCTCTTCCCAGCCAGCTTTGTACAGTTTCTAAACCATGAAACAGAGAAACAACAGCACCTTGTTACTTGGGTTGGAGTGGGGCTCCTGGTTCCCAAGTGGCTGCTGTGCAGGAGACAGACATCCCATACTTCTCCCCATTCCTTAGCTGCTGGTCTACTTACATCACTCATGGTGACTTGGTTCACTCTGGAGAGTAAAATATCTGGAGTATCAGGCATGACGTGGATGGTGGTCTTATCTTTGTTCCACTTTTCAGTGTACAGCCTCTGCAACAACAACATCAGGCATGTTACTTTACAGCAGGGCAAGTGTGCAATATAAAGTGACTAGGAAGAGGAGAGTCACATCTCCATGATAGAAGAACTTAAAACTGACATTGGAAAATGAATGAAATAGGAGGATGACTGAGGAAACTGGAGGAGAAAACCAATCAGTGACCCAAGGGTGATTCCTTTCATCTCTTCACCTCTCAATCATGTGGAGCTTCTGTGGTTCTGTTGCATTTTTAGGATTGCCTGGCGGTCCATTTAAGAGAGCTCTTGAGAACGAAAGCTATAGCACCCCAACAACCATCAGCAGATAAAAATGCTAAAGACAGGCTCCAGGGCTCAAATGTTTAACAAGTGTCTTGTGACAAAGCCAGCTCACCACCCTTACCTTATCCATAGTCAGCTTGTTACTTTTGTTAAGTGCCTGCTCCATTGTGTCCATGGAGTACGTGAACTTCAGCTTCTCGGGGTGCTGGCGATACTTCCTCTCACTGAGAATGTCTCCCGCTTTTTTGGCCTTCTCCACCTCCAGGGAGTCTATTGGGACCCAACCGATACCCCTCATCCAGTTGGTGAAGTCAGATTTGTACACATTCTTTGTAATAAAAGAAGATATTTTTGTTTCAGAAAGAATTAGGACTTGTGTTTCTTTGGCTACATGATTTACTCATTGTCAAAAAGAGAAATAGTGAGGTGCTGCAGAGGAGGGGGGGTTGCTTAATTTTTGTTCCTTGTGGTCTTTTAGAAAAACTTTAATTACAAAAGTGATTACATTCATGGTGTGTAGTGATAACAATCCTTTGAAAAAATTAACTGCTTTAAACTAGGTGTGGTGGTGCATGCCTTTAACTTCAGCATATGGTAGGCTAAAGTAGGAGAAAATGAGTTCAAGGCTAGCCTGTACTACAGAGTGAGTTGCTGGTCAGCCTGGGCTAAAGTGAGGCCTGGCTTCTAAAACCAGAGTTAACTTTCTTAACCAGGTGTGGTGGTACATGATTTTAATCCTAGTACTTAGGAGGCAGAGGCAGAAAGGGCAGCCTGGGTTACACAGGGAATTCCAGGCAAGCCTGGACCTTGTCTCCAAAAAAAAAAAAGCCAGGCAGGGTAATCCCATCACTTGCTAGGCAGAGGTAGCAGAGGCAGGAGGATCAGTGTGAATTCAAGGCAGACCTGAGACTGCATAGTGAATGCCAGGTTAGCCTGAGCTAGAGTGAGACTCTACCCTGAAAAACCAAAAACAACAACAAAAACAACAAAAAAAAACTTTCTTGAAGAAATGAAGTCAACAAAATTTTGCATTGAGAAGGATACTATATACCACCCATTTGAGCCTCTTAATTTTTTCACAGAATATATCAGTTGTTGGGTCTAACATGTGTTGGGAGTGTATGTGTGAATGAAAAGCAAGAACAAGGCTACACATATTTAAATGAGTGAAGCTCTAAAAGTTCTAGTTCTGCGGGAGCCCCATGAGGAAAACAGTCCAGCCAAGTTGAGGAAGTAAGTCCCTCCCAGCCCTGGAAATGGACAGCTGCTGACTGTACGTACATCACTTTGAATCTGCATGGCATTCTTGGAGTGCTCCACATTCAAGGCATCGGGCAAGAGGGTGTAGTTATGGTAGGGCTGTCTGTAGTTGGCATTGGTCGCAACCTCCTGAGACTTCTTTGCAGCAGTCACACTAAACATGTCCAGAGGTGTGTGGTACCGGGTCTTGCTGGCCTCATAGCCCTTCTTATACTCACGATCTGACTGGATTTTGGCCACATTCATGTAATGAACCAGCTTAGGGTCATCCTGAAGACTGAGAAATCCAATTTGCTTGCCTTTGGCTTTCTCATAGGCCTCCTTATATTTCCACTATTTGGAGGAGAGGAGAAAAGTGGTTTGATAGGGTAAACTATAGGAACTGAATTTATGTAACTATTTAAGCAAAAGCCAAATTCAGTGTGAATCAAGATAACAGTTAAGCTTTCTTTTTTTTCAAAAAAAAATTTATTTGACAGAGAGAGAGGGAGAGAGAGAAGGAGAGGAATAGGCAGATAGAGAGAGAGAATGGGTGCTCCAGGGCCTCCAGCCACTGAAAACAAACTCCAGATAGATGTGCCACCTTGTGCATCTTGCTTATGTGGGTTCTGGGGAATCAAACCAGGGTCCTTAGGCTTTACAGGCAAATGCCTTAATCACTAAGCAATCACTTCAGTCCTCTTTTATTTTTTTCAGTATGCTTAGTGAATACTTAGCAAAATATTTCCAATGGGTGATCATAAAACTTGTGGGAATAATGAAGAAGGTAATAATTTATAGCTTATGCCTAGCTTGTTCTAAAGCAATCCTCTGAATATGCTCAAAGTTCCTGAAAAGTGCATTTAGTAAGCATTTGTGTGTGTTTATTGCTTCCAGTATTCATTTGTACCTCCTTAAAAAATTGCATAATTGTGACTGAATTTCAGTAAAGCACTACTACAAATTAAAATATCCAGCTTAAAGTGAATGAATTTGTACTCTATGAAGGTATTTTTATCAATTAATTAAGAAAATATAATTTAATTTGTAAAAAAGTCATCTTGCCATTTAACTTACAATTCTTCCTGGTTTTTCCTATTTCACTAGATTTTTGTCCTTATGGAAGTTAAAACAGTATTTTCTTTAAAGGCTTGGAGAATATTTAAGTTATTGACATTTTAGCATGCCAAGACTTTTTTTACTTGACAAAATCCAAATAAAAAGAAGGGGTTAAGTTCACAATAAACCAATGAGTGTTCTAATTTTTTCATAATTAAAAAAGAAATTTTTCTTTGGAATGAGTTTTAGAAGATACTTTAAGTTAAGCAATATGAAAAATAGTACACTTAGCATATTAAGAAATATTTTATATTAAAATTTCTTTATCAGCTTCTTTCTACAATTCATGGTCTTATATACAGTAAATAGATTTTTAAAAAATTATTTATTTGCAAGCAGAGAGAGACAGAGTGAAAAGAGACAGAGAGAGAATATGGGCATGCCAGGTCCCCTAGCAGATGCAAACAAACTCCAAATACATGCATCACTTTGTACATCTGGCTTTATGTGGGTACTAGGGAATTGAAGTCAGGTCACTGGGTTTTGCAGGCAAGCACCTTCACTTCTAAGCCACCTCTCCAGCCCCAGGGTACAAATTTTTGAATGTGCAGAGAGTTTCTAACTTTCAGATCAGACTTACATCACTAGCAATGTTTCGGGAACTTTTTGCAGCAACAATGGGAATGGCATCTGGTCTCAAATCATAGCCCTTAGCAAGGGTTTTCTTCCAGTCTGCTTTATAGTGAGCCTTTGAAAAAGAAAGATTATTTTATTATTTATCTTATTAAAGAATAAAACAGGAAGCTGAGATGTTTCTTATGAAACATCCTTTTTTCTATGAAGAAAATTCATGGACTATTATTCACTTTCTATGTATTGATCACTTTCTTTAAAAATAAAATCAGTAATAGGACCTGGTGATACATGCTAATAATCCTTGTACTCTGGGGTACAGGCAGTAAGATTTAGATTAAGGATAGCCTAGGCTACATAGGGAGACCTTGTCCCCCAAAACAATCCAAACAAACTCACAAAGATCCAAAGAATATAAAATACATACATTATAACCTCAACTGATTATAAAATGAGTATGTTCTTATAAAAAGCAACAGAAAGTAATGTTTTGGATAAAGGACAATAAAACATATATATATATAAATTTCTATATTTCCCATCTTTCCTATAAGAATATAATACTTATGATAAGAGTTTTATAATAGAACGTTTCAAACCTCTAGAAAAATATGGGCTGGGCATGGTGGTATACACATGCAATCCCAGCATTTGGGAGGCAAAGGTTTTTTTAGGAGGATCGCTGTGAATTTGAGGCCACCTGAGACTACAGAGTGAATTCCAGATCAGCATGGGCTATAGCAAGAGCCTACCTCAAAAAAAAAAAAAAAAAAAAAAAGTATGGATCTCAAAGTAAAAATAAGACATTTAATACCTGTTAACTTTAACTGTAGTGATGCTTTGACATTACTTGTAAAATTAAATGAACAAAAAGCATAGAAATTACCAAAACAAAACAGAGCTTATAAAATTAGGGACAATGAGTACACTTTTTTTTGCTTAAAGAAACAACTATTGTTTAAGAAGTGGACAGCTTTTTCTGGGGTTGATTATGTTTTTTAACTCAATTTTCTTTAAAAGGAAAGACTTATATTTTGGGTTTATTTATTAATTTCATTTTTGAGATGGGGTCTGGCTATGCTGCCTAGATTGGGCTGGACCTCGTAATTGTCCAGCCTCAGTGTCCCACATTATGGTTTAAAACACAGTCACTAATTATATTCCAAGACTACCTGAGAGATAGGCTGGCTGCATTTAAAAAAAAAAAAAAAGAATTCTGCACTTTTGGAAGTCCTAACAAATAGCTGAGACACAGCTCTGCACAGAGCACTCATCCTTACTGCTGACTGTGCACGCACGTCTTCCAGTCTTGTCCACCTTGTTAATTTTCTTCTTTTCAAAAGTGGCACATCATTTTCTAAGCTTATTTTTACCACCTATTAATGAACCACAGCCCATAGTTTGAAATAGTCTGTATTAAGCAAAATTGTCCAGTGGCCTGTAGTCTCATGTTGCATAAGAGTACCATCTGGGGACTCAAAGGTTCTGCCACAGTTGGGTTGCTCCCTTGGAAACTCGGTGCGAGAGTCACCCAGAACTGGGAAGGTGATGCCTACAGAAACCAAAGGTGCCCGACACCAGGTCAAATACTCACGTCACTCATGTTGATGGCATTGACCTTGGCTTGAATAAATTGAGGCAATTCAGGGTCGATAGTGTACTTGTGTTTCAGCTTCTCTCCCTCCACCTTGTATTTCAACTGCAAACACAGAGAAACATGCAGATATCATGAGCAGACATAATGGAGCTTCATCAGGCACCAGCACATTTAAGAACAGAGACTATCATTGATGTCCTCCACATACAAGGCAAGCACCTACTCTGTTGCAGACAAGGGGATCCAGGAGGCATACACATCCTCATCCCATCCATATTGATTGACTAGACTGTGGGCCTAAGAGTTGAAAAGGGCAGGTCTGCCCTCATGAAGGTTACTGTCTTGTCAGGGAGGCAGACCATGACTACGCAAACTACAAATTACAGCTAAAAACTGAAATTTTGTAAATAGAAATGTAGCAGAGAAAAAAAGACAACAGAAATAGAGGAAGTATGGACGCACAAACCTGGATGAAGGGGAATGTTCTGGATAGATGAGTATTCAGGGACAAAAGGATGAAAATAGATTGGCCACCCTGAGTAGCTAGTTGAAGGCTGACACCCAAGGACTGGAATGTGGGATTAGACAGATGGGGAAACAATCCATGGAGGGCCTCTTCACCCAGGTTAGTGCAGATTGTAAATTCAAGAAGTTCCAAGAGAGTTACATACAAACGGATGTGATGTGATATATCTGGGATCCCAGGCAGGGAGTCCAGGTGAGCCACTGAAGTCATCACATGAGAGAGGAGGAAGCCAGAACTAGGGTTGGTGATAGTTGAAACATGAGTACTCCAGCAAGCTGACTGAGATGTTTCCCACACTGATTTAGCAGAACCACTGGATGTGGAGCCACTCCCACAGGGGGGAGGAGTGTGATTACAGTGAGTGACTATGTAGATGTTGATGGCATTTATCGGGATGGAGAAGAATCAATACAGTAATTGTACAGTTTTCCTAGCTAACTAGAAAACCATAATGAGAAGTGATACCTTGCTCATAGCAAAAGAAATCAAAATGACCATTGGCATTTATGGCCACTAGGAAAGAACAAATTCTTAAGCAGCTAGAGTAATGCAATGACAGGGACTACGCTGAGACATACACCCACGGACAGTCGTCAGGCCCAAAGCAAGTAAAGTGCCCCCCTACTTTGCATAATCTGGAGCAAGAAACCAATAAAATCTTCATTTTTTAACTTTCTTTTCTTTCCAATACAGTTATTTGAACACAACTCTGAAATTACCAAGTGATATGAGGTACTGAGCTTTGTAATTAGCCCCTGACTGAAAGAACAAGGATACTCAGGATGACTGCAAATAAATTGCTTATCTCTTCTTAAGAGGGAGGCTTTATGGTAAGAGTGTCTTGCAGAACAAAGATCTGTTATGCGAGGGGATTAGGACCTTACGCCATTTCTCTGAGGACCTAGGTAGAATTATTACAACCCAGAGCACTAAACAGCTTTGAAGAGTTGGAGATGACAATAGTAACATTGTTATTTTATACATGTGATATAGATAAAAGTATCCTTACGGATAGCACAGACTTTCTATGTTTGAAAAATAGGACACATTTGGGAAACCCTCTTTTCTCTACCTGTTTTCTCTGTGTTCAAGTTCAAAGTTGCTTCAAGCATGTCTTTTATTCCTCCGTAAGCTCTTTATGCGCTAATTTAGATGCATCCTCACGTGCTGGATGAACGATGGTGGAGTGGTTCAATCAGGGGGTATTCTTAGACTAGCCCTTTGGAAGGGAAACTACTTACATCACTTAGCTGCTTTGTGTTCTGCTGAGCCAAAACCATGCCCATGGAGTCAGGCACACTTGTGAACTTGATGGTGTCTGGGTGCTGTCGATACTTCCTCTCATTTAATGCATCGCCTGCTTTCTTGGCCTTCTCAACCTCCAGGGAGCCAATAGGGATCCACCCAATGCCCTTAAAGAAGTTGTTGTACTCATCTTTATATACATTCTGGAAAAGAGTAAGCTCATGTAAGGAGGTATCCCTAGAGAATGTTCAACAATGTTTCTGGGATCTGCAACCTAAGACAAGGAAAATAAGCAGCAATTATTCTCCCAGTGCTCATGTTGATGACTGACATGCAGCCTTTCACCATGAGTTTGGTAATACAAAAAAGCAGTTCTGAAGTTACAGTGTGTTAGACAACAGAAGGAAATCTAGGTCATATATTTCCATGGGTATTGTGATTTTTTTTTTGTCTCTTTTGACAATAAATTGGGCCTTCCTTTTGATGTATGTTTTGCCCACATTTTCCCACTTAGGTTACTCCTGATCTCGGTTGAGTAGAGATTTTTAGTGGGCATCAAATAACTGCATATCATTTCTTCTCCTGACAGAAGACAATTCCTATAGAAATCTGCAGAAAGAAATGTCCTGAATGCTAAACATTCCCTGTGCAGCTCTCCATGAATCATGCTGTAAGCACAGAGCCCTCCCAGTTCACTTGAGAGGACTCATTACATAGATTTACATGGATGATGGTGTGACCTTGAGTTAAAAACAAAAAAACTTTGCTGAATTCAGAGAGCATGGAGAATTCTGTTTTGCATTATGTAGCTGTTATCATTGAAGTAGGCCCACAGGGACACCTCTGGCTGAGATTCAGGATGTCGTTAAGTGGAATGAGGTCTCATCTTTCATCCATAAGATAACAAAGATACTGCCAATGGTTATGATAGAAGCACAGAAAGCCATGAAAAATGTGACTTGTCTATTTTATGTCTTGGACATTTTTCAACAAATGTTGCTCATTATTCTAAAGTGCAATTTTTCAAATACCTCACTGACTTTTTTTGCTTGTTTGCTTTTTGGTTTTTTGAGGTATGGTTTCACTCTAGCTCAGGCTGACCTGGAATTCACTATGTAGTCTCAGGATGGCCTCAAACTCACAGCGATCCTCCTACCTCTGCCTCCCAAGTGCTGGGATTAAAGCTCCTCACTGACTTTTGAAGCCCAGTCAAATATTCAGAAATGATCATCCTTTCAGGACAAGCATCTTTGGGTCTATTGTGTTATACATACTTACATCACTCTGAATTTGATTGGCATGTCTCGTGTGTTCCACACTCATGGCATCAGGCAGGTATGTATAGTGATGTAATGGCTGCTTGTAGTTGACATTGGTGGCCACATCCTGGGCCATCTTTGCAGCTGTAATGCTAACCATGTCCCCAGGGGTATGGTAACTGGTTTTGGTATTCTCATAGTTCTTCTTATATTCACGATCAGACTGCAACTTTGCCACATTCATATAGTGGACCAGCTTGGGATCATCCTGGAGGCTTCTGAAACCCACATGCTTGCCCTTCGACTTCTCGTAAGTTTCTTTATATTTATACTGTGGAGACAGAACTTGGTTAGCCAAGCCCTAGGACTGACACTATTAGGTACATCTACTTTATTCACACACAAAAGCACTCAGAATACTGTGAATTTCTAGAACTGTTCAAGAAACAGAAACCATATCCCACTTCCAGAAAGTATAGAAGAAGGCATTTTCAACTCCACTGGGGCTTCAAGGGAGTCCCATGACAAATTCAACACCATCTTTTCTCTTTGCCTCAACTCCTACAGGTGACTTGTGTATAGTACTACATTTAAGATAACTGAATTTCCAAACCACTTTCCAGAAATAAGACCAATATCTCATAGCTTCACAGGGATGTGAACTTCCACAATCCAGGGTGTGATTTCCCATCATGGAGTATGCGAGTAGCTGAGCCTTCACTCACCCTGTTTATCAGCATCTCCCCCCAAAAGCTCAGAGTGGGAGCTGCAGGGACTAAATGAAGGCGCTACAGCAAGGGCAGGAACTGCTGCAGGGTTTTCTCATCAGTATAAAAACCTAATCGAAAAGCAGACTGTTCACAGTCTTTCTCCCTTGGGACCAGCAATGAGATGTAGATTGAGTTATCCAGGAATAGGTCAAAACCTCAATATTTATGCAAAAGAATTCAAATCCACCTAAACCTTGCCGACACTGAGCTCCCACAGGGTGAACATGAATTCATAAATAAGGAGTTAGCAGGTGGAAGGATTACCGAGTCATTAATAAGCATGCTGGAGAAATGACTGCAACTGCTAAGGAAAATGGAAGAAAAACAGGATAGAATTTTATTTCAGACTTGCACTTTCTATTTGTTCTAGGAAAGTATTTCATAATGATGTGCACTGCGTCTGTAGCTCTGAGACGACATTTCCAGCACTATCACTGGAAGGAAAGCTGTGGGGTCTGTATAGTCCGGTTGACTTCATGGGCTGTACCCGCAGTGGCTTGCTTTCCTCTCCTTTCCCAAGCCAAGACTAATGTAATCCTGGGGAGCTGGAGAGACAGCTCAATGGTTAAAGGTACTTTCTTGCAAAACCTGCCAGCCCAGGGTTGGGGTTCAATTCTTATATAAAGTTGTGCACACATCTGGTGTTTGTTTGTAGTGACAAGAGACCCTGGCACACCCATAGACAGATACACACACGTAAATAAAAATATTTTAAATATTTTATTCATTTATTTTTCTTTTTAAATATTTTATTATTTATCTATCTATTTAGTTAGTTAGTTAGTTGGGTTTTTGAGGTAGGGTCTCACTTTAGCTCAGGCTGACCTGGAATTCACTATGAGGTCTCAGGGTGGCCTTGAACTGTCAGTGACCCTCCTACCTCTGCCTCCCAAGTGCTGGGATTAAAGGTGTGTGCCACCATGCCCATCTTATTTATTTATTTGAGAGACAAAGAGAAAGAGGCAGATAGAGAGAAAGATAATGGGTGCTCCAGGGCCTTTAGCCACTGCAAACAAACTCCAGACACATGTGCCCCTTGTGCATCTGGCTTATGTGGGTCCTGAAATATCGAAAGAGGGTCCTTAGGCTTCGCAGGCAAACACCTTAACCACTAAGCAATTTCACAAGCCAAATATTTTATCCATTTATTATTTATGAGAGAAAAAGTGTGAGAGAGAATGGGTGTTCCAGGGCCTCTAGACACTGCAAACAAATTCCAGACACATGTGCCACCTTGTGCATCGGGCTTTACAGGGGTACTGGAGAATCGAACCAGAGTCCTTAGGCTTTATAGGAAAGCACCTTAATCACTGAGCCATCTCTCCAGCCCAATATAAATATTTTTTAAAAGATGTTAGCCCTGGAATTGTATGTGGCAGTGAATCTTGTAAGGCATACATGCTTTCTAAAACTTTTGTTTTTGAAAAGTAGGAAGAAGCATATGTGTATTGTTTCTCATTAGAGGTGAAATGGATTAATTATTGAGATGAATCAACTTACTACACTAAAAGGAAAGAATTCCAATTTGGTTTATAGAATATGTACACAAAAAGAACTTGTTTCAATTGTTTTGTTTGTTTGTTTGTTTCTGTTTTGCGAGGTAGGGTCTCACTCCAGCCCAGGTTGACCTGGAACGCACTATGTAGTCTCAGGATGACCTTGAATTCATGGGAATCCTCCTGCCTCTACCTCCCAAGTGCTGGGATTAAAGGTGTGTGCCACCATGCCCGGCCTGTTTCAATCTTTTTAAATACAATTGTAATGAAGGTAGCTATTTGAATTTAACATGTTAGTGTCAGTCAGGATGTTCTCTCTGAAAATCAAGGTGAGCTGTCAGGAGAATGTGTCAGCAAAGGGAATTGGGACTGTGAATCAGGGGAGAATGCCATTGTCACAAGTAGCAAAAACATTGAAAATGTAACAGACTTTCAAAATAGTATTTTGTGGAGGATTTGAATGCCATTAATCCAATCTTATTTTCAATGAGGTAGTGATCTAAACAAGTACATATCTGTTTACTTTCTAAAAAGCAGTCACCCAAATTTCACCTATAGTTTTTACTCACATCACTGGCAATGTTTCTCGATGACTTGGCTGCTGTAATAGGAATCGCATCAGCCAGGACATTGTTGCCCTTGGCTATTAACTTGTGCCAGTCCCGTTTGTAACAGACCTGTGATGGAAAAGCAAAACGGTGTGAGCAGGCTGCGTGTCAATGAGTTCCAGCACCTTCTCATTCACTGTGTGAGCTGAAGGGGTCCTCTGTGGCATGGGCTCTTCTCCGATATCACAGCAGCACTGTCACATTTTGTGTCCTGTAGGAAATCAGTGGACTCCGCACTGATGATTCCCCCCAAATCTGGTTTGGCACCCACAGAGGAGAGTAATGCGGGTTTTGGAAACCCTTGCATGCAAAGACCAACCAGAAAACATGAAGCCGCCCAGTCCTGTAAGAGGAAGGTCGAGAGAAGACCTAGTGGCCAGCTTAGGAGTTTTAGAGTTGTTGTAACAAGTAAATAAGGATTTCATTTGTTCTCATTTTTTTTTCCTGAAGGATAATAACTCCTCTCCCATGTACAAAACTAGGACAAAGTGAGTAGAAATTTTAGTGGAATTGGTGGTGCACTCTACCTAAAGAGAAAATATTATACCCCGGGGAGTGGTTCTTCCTTACCAAGGACCAGCTCAAGACTTGAGGAGCCATCATTGTGACATGAGCCCCACTGGGGACTAAGAAAAAGTAACTATTGTTTTTTGCCATATGCAGGCTTCACTCCCACCAGAGACCCTACTTACATCACTTATATTGTAAGCATTGCACTTGGCCTGGAGAAATTGTGGAAGATCAGGACTTATAGTGTATTTATGCTTCACATCTTCTCCTTTAGCTTTGTACAAGATCTGCAACATGAGCACAAAAATGATATGGATTACACAACATGAAAAAAGGAAAATCTCATCATTTGCATGCTTCAAGGACTTATTCCTAGCAGAAACCCCCCCATTATTTTTCTTTTTTTCTCCCTTTATCCTTCCTTCCTTCCCTCACTCTCTTCCTCCTCCTGCTTTCCCCCCCTTTTTAAAAATCTTCGTGCATGTGTGATGTGTGTGAATGCAGGAATAGAGGAAAACTGCAGTTGTCTGTCAGTCCTCACGTTCCACCTTGAGACATGGTCTCTGTTTGATGTGTAGGGCAACTAGTGAACTTCCAGTGTTTATCCTGTCTTCACCTGCCCTCTTGCCATAGGAGGACTGGCATTATAGGTGTCTGTGCTACTGCATGTGGGTTTATGTGGGTTCTGGGGATCTAAACATAGGCATTCATGCTGACCTATCTCCCCAATTTCTTTCTTTTTGATAAGGACTTGCTATACGATCTATGCTGTCCTTGAGCTCACTATGTAGCCCAGGCTGGCTTCAAGCTCATAGATCCTTCCACCTTATCTTCCCAAGGACTGGGATGACAAGTGTGTGCTCCCAACTCCAACTGCAATAGCTTCTTAAGTTAAAAATCAGTAAGGGCATTGGGGATGTAACTCAGTACCAGAGTGCTTGTTAGCATGCAAAGGCCTCATCCAATTCCTACTTCCTAGGGAAAGTTATCCAAGACATTTTCCTACTTGAAATTCTGACCACTAACTAACTAAACTATAGCAAGGATCTTATTGCCTTTAGGAAAATCCAACAATTCTGTGTATTAAAATACAGAGAGGAAATCCTTAAGTGAATAGAAATCTTTGGCTTCAAGAGTTGAAGGGAAAGAAATTCAAACATGAAACCCTGCCATGAACAACAGACTTTGTCAAAGCCACATAAGTCCTTTGCTAGTGAACAAATCTAAGAGATCTTAAAGTTTGTTAGTTTTAGTTATTATTTTTATTATTTCATATTTTTATCTCTAGAGAAGAAATGGTACTTAGAATGAGTCTTGTGTTATTCCCTACCCCCCCCCCCCCATTTTTAGACAGTGTCTCACTTATCCCAGGTTGGCTCAAACTTACTGTGTAGCTGAGGATGACTTTGAACTCCTGCTCTTCCTTCTAAATCCCAAGTGCAGGGATTACAGGCATGTGCCACCTTGCCTTATATGTGGTAGTGGGGATTGAACCTAGAGTTTTATGCAGGCCAGGCAAGAGCTCTACCAACTGAACTACACCCCTGGTTCATTATTTATGTTTAAAAAATATAATATGTATTGATTTCCTTTTATATGTTACAGTGATTTCCTCAAAACCTGTGGTTGGGTATACACAAATCCAACATACTCAAAAGATTTACCATTTGTCTTATTTTGTCCATCTTAATGAATTACATACTGTTTTCACTGAAAGACATCTAATATAATGTAGAGATCTTATTTTGTCCTCTTCTTGGTAATTAAAAAAAACAAATAGTTGCTTATTCTGAAAACTAAAATAGGGCTTGGATCATAGGTAGAATTTTTTCATCTCTTTACTGCCAGTTATCATATATATGAAAAATTGCATGTGTGTATATACTTATAAAGATGGCCATATCAGCAGTAGCAAGGTGGACTCTCACTTGTAGAGTAGTGTTTACATATTAAAAATAAAATTTAAAATGACTGCTACCCAACTTAATTACCAAATCCTAATCAATTTCTTTTAGAAACTCATTAATTATTCTTAATTTTTTTTACTTCCTTTGGACACTATCTAAACATTAGCATAATATCATGAATTCTACCTTTTAAATGTTTCCTTCTTTTCTATTGTGATGGCTTTAGTTTGATTTCCACAAACTCTTCCCTTGGGTTTCTTTAACATCCTTGTAATTCTACTTCCTGCCACTCAACTCTCATCTTGCCTATACCCATTTTTGCCAGAGTTAATATTTAAAATGTAGTCTTAATGACATAGCTACATGACTTAAAAATCTTCATGTCCCATTACCTATCTGAACTACAAATTAGCATTATAAGACCCTCCATATCAGGTTTCCCCTGAAAATTCCCTATCCTACTTATTCCTTATGGCATATAGTGTTATTTTAACCATTCCCTTTGTCTAGCAACTCTGTGTGGTCATGTGAATGTGAGAGTTTGAACATATAGCCCCACTGACACAGTCTTTTTTTTTTTTTTTTTTTTTTTTTTGAGGTAGGGTCTCACACTGACCTGGAATTCACTACGTAGTTTCAGGGTGGCCTTGAACTGATGGTGATCCTCCTACCTCTGCCTCCCAAGTGCTGGGATTAAAGGTGTGTGACACCACGCCCAGCTGACTCAGCCATTTTTGATTAAACTTCCTACTTGGCCCCTAGCAGGCAGATCTCTGCTATGGGGGCAGGCAGCATGTCACTAGGAGTTGAACCTGGGGTCTAGCCCTAAGGTGTGTTTGGGGGTGGATCTCCAGCCCAGCCTTACAAGGTATGTGGGGAGAGCAGTATGAGCTCTGGGGGTTTGTCCTTTGTGTGTTTGGTGTTTGCTAATTGGTTATTTCTCTCAGCTTGGACCTGTGAAAGTGAGCCAGCTTCTCCTGCTATTGATAGAACTTCCTATAACGCTGAAATAAACCCCTTCCTCCCATAGACTGTGTCTGGTTGGATGCTCATCGCAGCAACAAAGAGATGATTACAACACTTTGGTAAGCAATTATCCACTTTTTTTCCTTCCTCCCTTCCCTCCTCCCCTCCCTCCCTCCCTCCTTCCTACTTCCTTTCCTTCTTTCTTTTTTTCCACCATGTGTATGTAGAGTATGTGTGTTTGGTGTACGCACATGTGTATGCAGATGTGTGTGTTCTATGCATGCATGTGGAGACCAGAGGAGAATGTCAGGTGTCCTCTTATAGCTCACCCATGCCTTGAGACAGAGTTTCTCCTTCAACTTGGAGTTATTGTGCATCAATGAATCCCAACTATTCTCTACTTGTTGTCCCCCTGTGGGCTGTAATTACAGATATGGGAGGGTTACTCAGTGATTTAATGAGTGGATGTGTTTGATGTTCTTTTTACTCTTCTATATACTAAGCTTTCCTTTAGGAGTTTTGACTTCAGGGTTTATACGTTGCTTGCAGAACAGGCAGGTAAATAACATGAATTTCTCATCAAGACATAACTTAAAACATCTTCTCATGTATGAATTCTGAATGACACAAACAAGTATACAAATATATCATTTTTGTATACTTCCCTGTGTTAATGTCTTATATATGAAGAGCAAAAAATTAACAACTCTATATAGGATTAAATACAATTAATTTTCATAGTTTGTGATTTAAGCTTGTGTTCTATGTGTATGTGTATAATATTGGAAGAGAACTTTTGCACTATGTTAAATATATCCAATAGCACAATCTTTTAATGTCAGTTAAAATGGAAAGGGCTTTTTAAAGGAAAGTTTAAAAATGTTAGTACCCAGTTTTATTGAAAGAAAAGTAATTTTCTTTTTAAATTAAATACACAAAATAATAAATTTGCAATAAAAAGATGAGAGTGTTGAGCTGGTATTTCTCTTCTAAGAGCTTCCCTCCACACCCCTGCTCCGCGTTCCACTGTACTCACATCGCTGACTTGCTGTGTGTTCTGTTTTGCCTGGACCATCACTGGCGTGTCTGTGATGCTGGTAAACTTGAGGGTGTCTGGATGTTGCCTGTATTTCTTTTCACTCAGGGCATCACCCGCCTTTTTAACTTTTTCTTGGTCAAGGCTGCCGATTGGTATCCAGCCAATACCTTTCATCCAGGTGTTATAGTCTTCTTTGTAGGCGTTCTACAATGGAGGAGACAGGAGTGAGGCCCAGGTGCAGTCTGGGAACTGAGGTGACCCTCCTGTGGGAGTGCCAGCACTTACATCACTCTGTATGTGCATCATGTTCTTGGACAGCTCCAGGTCCATGGCATCTGGCAGGTAGGTGTAGTGGTGGAGAGAATGCTTGTAGTTGGTGTTGCTGATCACATCCTGTGCCTTTTTGGCTGCCACAACATCGAACATGTCGTGAGGTGTGTTGTATTTGGTCTTTGTCTTTTCATAGTCTTTTTTATATTCCCGGTCCGACTGTATTTTGGCCACGTTCATATAATGAACAAGTTTAGGATCATCTTGGAGACTTTGGAAGCCAACCATTTTCCCTTTAGCTTTTTCGTAATCTTTTTTGTAATGAATCTGTTGCAAATAAAGGTGGGTATGGTTTAAAATGTAGCTTTGAAAATTTTACTGAATAACTTCTACATTGCTTGTAATATCTAATACAATGTAAATGATAAATAGATAGCTGTCACGTGTAATTTGGGGAATCATGATGAGACAAAAGGCTTCACATGCTCAGTACATATTTAACTTTTAAAATACTTTTGGTTATCCACTATTGGTTGTGTCTGTGGATATAAAACTCAAAGATATGAACAGACAATTTGACATGTAACATAGTAAAATGAAAATGTTGTTTAGAAACATTTGAGTGTGTATAGCTAGTTTTGCCACCCTCTGGAGCAGAGATGTTAGCATAATTCATATAGTGACAAAATAAGTCTGTACACTGTTTCTTTCCACTTAGACACTGGGAAGGAATTGTAAAGAGATAACCATTTTGTATTCTGTACTAATTACACTGGTGGCTAGAGCCTCACACAGGTGATGATTTGACCAGCTGAAGACTTGGCAGTACTAGCACTGTCCCCAGTCCTAGGCTATTCAGCGTCACGATAAACACCACTTGGTTCTGAATAATAAAGGAAGGGGCTTGAGCTTTCTTGGGTGCACCTACAGAGGACTCTGGGGAACACAAAGCAGAGATAGGAGGGAACCTTGAGGGATATGGGGTTGGGATTGGCGGGAGGAGAACACTCACAGAGAAAGTCAGTGAGAACTTCTGAGGGGAGGGATTTTCAAGCAAGGCCAATTGTTATCATATTTACATTCATGCATTGTAAAACTCATTTCAATCAGGTTGTGTTTGGAGTTTCTAAGTAAAGTAGATATAGCAAGAGGAAAAGACAAGGAAGGCCAAGGGGGAAATCACATGAATTAAAGATTTGAGGATGGGGAGGTGCTTAAAGACTTGAAAAAAAAACAAAACATCCGCCATGGCTCAGGGAATTTTGCAGTAGAGGGAGTGGGATGATGACAAGAGCCGCAAGGTGGGAGGGAATATCCAGAGGTTTTGTCCCCCACACAAAATGACCGACTGCTGCTCTCACATCGCATAATCCACAACGCAATGGTGAACAGCAGCAATCATATTGAGGGGGGTCCTCAACAGAATAGGGGGCAGAGACGATGGAAATGATGGTACTGACTCGTGATGTGTTCATACAAAATTTCTACTTAATAAAAACTATAAATTGAAATAAATCTATTCATCCATTGACTGACAAAAAAAAAGAAAAAAGACTTGTAAGGTCTGCTGCCCAGTTTCAACTCCCAGCTGCCCACATGAATCTAGACAGCAGTCATTTTCAATGGCAAGAGGCTGTTGCACGCCTATACAAACACCCCCACCCCCGACACACACACATGTGCACATGTGTAAATAAATAATTTTTTTAAACTAAGATTTGAGATAAAAATTTTACTGTTCAGAGGCTATTGCACTTAAGTGGCAAATTATTTCTTGGTTTCCATAATAAATGAGATCTTAAAAAATATTTTTATTTGCAAATAAAGAGAGACAGAGAGAATGGGGTCTCCAGGGCCTCTAGCTATTGCAAAGGAACACCAGATGCATGTGCCATTTTGTGCATCTGGCTTTACATGGGTGCTAGAGAATTGAAGATGACCATTAAGGCTTTGTAGGCAAGTGATTTAACCATTGAGCCACCTCTCCATCCCCAGAAGTGTGAATTCATGCCGAAATCTACACAAAGATCCTAAACTCAGGGCCTTGATAAGAACCCATGAGTCTTCCAAGACAATTCATATCTCTTTAGGGAACTTTCTTTCCAGAATAGTTTCTCTCCAACTTGCTTCCAGGCACAGACAGCCCACATGGAGACGTTTAGATAACTCATCAGGTCTCAGATGACCTTCCCACACGTCTTAGTTATTCACATGACCAGGGGTAGACTTACGTCACTGGCCGCCTGTCGGGCAGCTTTGGCCGCTTTGATGGGAATTGCGTCAATTCTCAGGTCGTAGCCCTTCTTGCTCAAGTCTTTCAAGTCGGCTTTGTACATATTCTAAAAAAGAAACATCACTTGAGTATGACTGCAAGGCCACATTAGTAAGAGCTCAGCATGTCGGACAGGCCGAGTACGCATGCACGCACCTCGCTGATGTTGTAGGCATTGACTTTAGCCTGAATGAACTGGGGCAGGTCTGCAGGCAGGCTATACTTGTGTAGCATTTCCTCTCCTTTGGCTTTGTAAGCAATCTAGGAGAGAAAAATGCATAAACAAGCAGTGTATAGAGAAGCAACTAATGTCATAAGAATATAATTTTAGAATTGAGCATATTGCACAAGGTGGTGCTAGGAAGGGCACTGTCTATACCAATCCCATATCCATTGACAAATATCTGTGGGTGTTCAGGTTGCATATGCAGTGGCATGGGGTCCTCTTTATTGGCTTGACAGGCGCTAAGAATCTCTGGAGCTAGGGGTGCTGAGTAGCCTCTATCCACCCCACCCCACCCCCAGTGAGCGAGGTTGTCATCTGATGAAAGTGTTAACCTGCAGACACCTTCCTGAGTCAGAAAAAGCTAACAGTCAAATACACCAAGCACCCATATTTTAACGGTGGTTTTTACATATATGCTGTAAAATATAATTTTTCCATCTAGTATAGTTCCCAAATTCATTGTTTTCATCTTTCCTAGTGATAGCTTGTAGCTCTCACTTTTCCCAGAGAGAACAATGTCGCCAACTCACGGAATAGGCGTGATGGCACATGTGGCACCCTACATAGAGGTGAAGTGAGCATCACTAGGGGGCGGGTGGAGGACGCAGGGAGGTCCTCTGCATGGTAAGATAGCTGCAGACAGTGTGTTGAAATTAGAGGTACCTTTGTGTTAGTGAACATTATTAAAATAACACAGGGAGAACTCTTACATCACTCCTCTGGGCCTGGTTAATTTTTGACTGTACTGTAATTGGGGCATCTTCTATCGAGGTAAACTTGAGTGTATCCGGATGCTGGCGGTATTTTTTCTGTTTGGAGAATCAAAGAGAGAATTATTGTTACTTTTCACTGAAGGCTAAGGTATTGAAATCCTTGACATCTGAAGAGACAAGGAGGATTTTCTCTGATTTTGGAATGACAAATTACTAGAGTCCTGATCGGCTTGAATTAAAAAAAAAAAATCAAGCGCAATACAAAAGCAAATGCTTTTGAATTGGTGTCACTGTGGAAGGTCTGGGGAGAATGCCTGCCGACCTTCATCCCCACATCTCTTGCTTATGGTGTGAAAGAAGGTAGCTCTCAGCGAGGCTGAGTCTGGAAGTATAACAGGGTTTTCTAGAAACAGAAAAGCAAGCAAGATTTGAGTTTTTTGGTTTGTTTTGTTTCTTTGAGACAGGGTCTCGTGTATCCCAGATTGGCCCTGGACTCACTATGAAGCTAATAAAGGCCATGGATTCTTAATTCTCCTGCCTCTGCATCTCAGTTCTGTGGGTGTTTTTACATGACATGACACTAACGAGTTCTCAGGAGTGTCATTTCCCCGTCACTCCATCAGCAACTGGAGGAAGAAGTGTTCTGGCTGAGGAGCAACTGCTAAGGATGTAGGGCAGGCAATGGCTGGGGCAATTAGTGAGCAGAAAACATTTCTGCTTTGCCAGCCTTCTGTGGTTCGCTGCAAGGGTTACCACTGATGGGCTGAGGACATAAGAAAGGGGGGCTTTGGGAAGGTGGCCCACTGGGCAACTGGCAATGTAGAGCTACCGTATTCCTCTATTCTACTCCATTTAGTTTTTCAGTTGCCATCCCTAGGCCATAGTGTACACCCCAGTTTTCCAAATAGAATATTGTGGCATTTAACTCCAGGCTTTTGAAAACTGCCAACTTGGGCATGCTTTTCTGAAAGAGCTCAGAATAGGCAAAATTGCTTTCAGAAATACCAAAAAAAAAAAAAAAGTAACAAGGACACAAACTTGAGCATGGGAGACCACTCTCACTCATGGCTGCACTCCTCAGAGCATTTGCCCTCCTCTGTGGCACAGCCTTGTGACAGCAGGAAGTTTTCAGCTATGCAGGGGGAGAAGGGACAATCCTGCTGCTTTAAGGACCTTAACTATTATTGTTGTTTATGCTTTTAAGCTTGAATAGTAATTTAAATACTACTTCAGAGTCATCAAGACTATAACATAGGGCAGAATTCCTCAAAGATTTCCATAGCAGCTACATTACTCACAATTTTCCAAAGCACAATCACACACCTACCAACATGTGGTACAACCTTGTCTTCCTAGACTGCTCAAGTAAGAAATAAAAAAACAAAAAAATTACAGGCATAAGCAAAAACATTGTGAGAAGCAAAAGAAGCCAGATCTCAATGAAATTTCTAGAAAGACAAAACTACACAGGCAAAAAGCAGATCAATAGCCTAGGCTTGGAGATGAGAGCAAGAACTTTTTGAGGAAACTTCTTGGTGTACTAGTAGCATTTAAAATTCATTCATGGGTTGGGCGTGGTAGTCCACACCTGTAATCCTAGGACTCAGAAGGCTGAAGCAAGAAGATTACTGTGAGTTCCAGAGAAGCCTGGGATGCAGTATGAAAAGACCGTGTCTAAAAAGTAATCAGACATCAAAATACAATAAAATAACATTCCTCTGTGCTAATTACTACATGATTGTATGAATTTGCTAAAACTTGTCAAAGTATACACTTAAAAGCAGGCAAATTTTATAGTGTACAAAATAGTTGTTGGACTACTTCTGTTATGAATAGGTAGCTAGAATAGTTTTGCTGAGGTAAAGGTTATGCTAATCTGTCTGGATAACTTGCACATGTGGTATGTTTTTCCCTTTTATTTTTGTTTCTTAGGTTTTGTTTTTAATTTTAGCAATAATGACCCAAGAATGAAGCAAAGGTCGGAAAGCAGGCATTTTGAGCAGTCACGCAGTCATAGTCCTCTGGCACACACAGGGGCCTCACCTCGTTGAGGATGTCTGAGGCTCGCTTGGCCTTTTCCATCTCCAGGGACCCGAAGGGCACCCAGCCACAGCCCTTCATCCAGCTGTTGTAGTCCGCTTTATATTCCACCTAAGACACCAAGAGGAAAGTTACATTTCTTTTCTCATTGTCAGCTTTATTACATAAAATCATGAATATTTTACCCAAAATGTCTTAATGGTTTCTAAGCAGGTTCATGGCTCCATACATGAAGGTCATTCTACACATTTCTTTGATGAAAGATTCTAACAGCTCTTAGAATTTTTTCTTTTCTCCTAACTGGTATATGTTCCATTTTACCCTGGTGTCTAACTTAATGGAAGCAAATAGAATTCTAATTCTAATTCTAATCCATAAAGTGCTCAATTCCAAGTGGTATTTCAAAGAACTAAGGAAACCATTACATTTACACCATCTGCTATAAGATGTTTGCTCCCTGGAACTCTAATCATCAGGCCAAGTCATACCTGAACTCTAAACATTCCGCCTGAAGGTCCCATTGAAGTTGGATAATTGTGTTCATTTTCTAGTGATATTGGAGAGTAGTTATTTGTCCTAAGCCTTTGCACACATTGTATTTCATATATAATGGCCCATCTTAGGAGGGTTTCTAGATTGGCTAACAGAACACCTAAAAGTAATTGCACCAATTTATTTGCTTAAGCAAACAGTTATTATTGATCTTATGTGGGGACAATTACTTGATGCTATTAAAATAATGAGACCAAGACTATGGCCTATAGTTTTATGACCATAAATGGTGCCTACAACTCATCTCTAGATACAAATTCAAAAAAATTTTTTGGTGTGGTTTAGTGTAGGCCCTTCACCTGGAGTTAAAAAAAAAACAAGGGGCTGGGAAGATGTCTCCATGATTAAAGGCATTCACTGGCAAAGATTGATAGCCTGGGTTTGATTCCCCAGTGCCCACAAAAGCCAGATGCACAGCATGGTACATGCACCTGGAGTTCATTGCAGTGACAAGATACCCTGGAATGCCCATACTCTCTTTCTTTCATAAATAAAAATATTTTTTAAAAACAAGAAAGCATTTCCTTTCTGCCCTTGAGAGGCTTGCAATCTAGCAGCAATGAAGAAACACAAAATCAAACAAATAACTAAAGCATAAAGTAGAATCAACAGTGGTGGGTACAAACTGTGCAGCCAGTGGAAATAGTATGGTGATTCCTCAAAACATTAAAATGGAACTATCATATGATCCAATAATATGATTTCTGAGTATATGTCCAAAAGTATTGAAAACAGGATGTTGAAAGGTACATTCATACACTATAGAAACAGCTTCCACAGTAGCTAAAAGATGGAGGCAACCTAAATATTCACCGACAGAAGAAGAGATACTCAAAAGATAGTACATCAGGGACACTATTTGGCCTTAATAAAGAAGGAAATTCTGGCAAAAGCTACAAAGATAAACTTGCAGTGCATTTTACTAAGTGAAATAAGCTAGTTATAAGAGACACATACTATACAATTCCATGTATGTGAGGTGCCTAGAATGGTCAGACTACAGAAACACGTGCATGTTGGGGACTGGAAAGGGGAGAGAATGGGAAGTTATTGTTTGACAGGTACAGACTTTAAGGATTCCATTTTGTTTTGTTGTAGACTTTTGTTTTTGTTTTTCTTGCTGCATAGTCCTTGCAGGCCTGGCATTCACTATGTAGCCCAGGCTGGCCTTGAACTCATAATGTTCCTGCTTCAGCCACCTGAGTGCTGGGATTATAGTTGTGCACCATCATGACTGGCTAGAGTTTCAATATTTTTAAAAGATACTTTGAAAAAATTATTTTTTTGCATGTGTGTGTGTTGTGTGTGTGTGTGTTAGCAGGTCAGGGCCTCTTGCCACTGCAAACAATATCAGATGCTTGCCCCACTTTTTGCATCTGGCTTATGTGGGTGGCTTGGAAATTGAACTCTAGCTGACAGGCTTTGCAATCAAGTGCCTTTAACCATTGAGCCACCCTCCCAGCCCATGTTTCAGTTGTGCAAGATGAAAAAGGTCTAGAGATTGCACAACAGTGTGAATATGATTAATACTACTGAACTATACACTTAAAATAGCAAAGATTTTCCAGCAAAGGCTGGAGAGATGACTTAGCAGTTAAAGTGTTTGCCTACCAAGCCTAAGAAACCAAGTTCAATTCCACAGCACCCACATAAGCCAACTGCACTTGTCAGGTGCTTGCAATGACTGGAGACCCTGGTTCATCCATTCTCTTCTCTCTCTCTCTTTTTTCTCTGTCTCTTTCTCTCTCAGATAAATAAAATAACAATCTTTTAAAAATGGCAAAGATGATGTTTTATGTTCATTTTGCTACATTAAAAAACTAAGATTGTAATTGTTAAGATAAGACATTAACCCATGTAGCTCAGACAGATGAATTTGCCTAATGAAATTTCGATCTTCAGAAACTAAATTGTAAAAGTATGTATAATACAAATAAGACTTATAAAACATGAATTGATTATTGTAAATTCAACTGTCTTCTATATTTCATGAAAATAAAATAGGTTTAATTAAGTTAAAAAATTATGCTGCAGGGCTAGAGAGATGGCTTAGCGGTTAAGTGCTTGCCTGTGAAGCCTAAGGACCCCGGTTCGAGGCTCGGTCCCACGTTAGCCAGATGCACAAGGGGGCGCATGCGTCTGGAGTTCGTTTGCAGTGGCTGGAAGCCCTGGTGCGCCCATTCTCTCTCTCTCCCTCTATGTGTCTTTCTCTCTATGTCTGTCGCTCTCAAACAAATAATGAACCAAAAAAAAATTTTTTTAAATTATGCTGCAATATTAAAATATATTTTGGTTTCAACCAAAATAGTATTGTATGTAAAAACTGCTGTGATGTGGGATGATAATGATGACAGCGATGCTCATAGTGAAGTTTGCCAAGAGCTTGTCAAGGCTTTAGTGCCATGCTGAGCATCTGACACCCATTTGTGTCCTCAAAACAACTCTTACATTTTCCTGCAGTTTAACTGAGAGGAAATTTACATTCCGGAAAGCTGATAACTTTCCCAAAGGGAAACAGTGATAGAGTATGCTGGATCCAGGTATCCCTAATGACAAGGGCATGTGCCTAAGAACCACAGGTTCATTCTCCAGTACCTACACACAGACAGGGCTGAGACCTAGTGGAGTACCAAGAATGATCCCATCTAGAAATCTTCTGCAGTCCCTCCATCAGAGGAGGGGCTGAGGAAGCCCCGTGACTCACATCGCTCTGCAGGGCCTGCGCCTTCTTGGCTAGGTCCACGTTGATGCTGTCGGGTGGGTAGCTGTAGCTGTGCAGGGTGTGCTTGTAGTCCACGTCACTCACAATCGCCTGAGATTTCTTAGCCTGGGTGACTTGGAGCATATCCAGAGGTGCTGTGTAGATAGTTTTTGACTTTTCATAGTCTTTACGATATTCACGCTGTAAAACAAAATCATTTATTACCACAGTTTCTTAATGTATTTTGAGAAAAATGAAAGCTATAGATGCAAACATTTGAGTACTTATTTTGCTCTCAAATTTGTTCATATGTCATACATTATTAAAATCCTCTATAAAGTAATACATGAACAGATGTTTCTAGATCTATTTCATTTAAATTTTTTCTAAAAATATGGAAGTCTTCACGAATTTGCATGTCATCCTTGCACAGAGGCCATGCTAATCTTCTCTGTATGGTTCCAATTTTAGTACATGTGCTGCCAAAGTGAGCACTTCATTTAATATTTTAGCATAGGATCCTCTTATGTAGCTCTGGCTGGCCTGGCCCTCACTATGGAGACCAGATTGGACTGAAACTTGGAGCAACCCTCCTGTCTCAGTCTCCTAAGTGCTTGGGATTACAGGTGTCTGTCGTCTCTGCTGTAGCCATGGTTGTTTCATTTTAAAACAGGATTTCCCAAGCAATGTTTCTTCTAACCTTTGAAAAGTTTCCTAATCAAGAAACATTCTTAAAATTAATTAAAAATCACATGGTCATCATTTGATATCTCTGATTTTGTAAAACAACCACTTCATAATCAGAACTATGGACTTTGTAATTTTTCTAGAGTCTTTCTGACAATGGTCAGTTACTGAGGTTTTCTTGACAGGAGATAAGCCCCACTGAGCATATCAAAGAATTTTTCATACCAAACTTAATTTTGGTAATAATGTAAAAGAAGCTTCAGTTTACAGCTATGCATTCAGAAGAGAAAAGTTTGTGCAGCTAGGCCACTAAAAGCCCCTGCCCCTTATGTGCTGCATTCTAAGAAGCTGAGTGTCTAGGCTGGGCCTCAGGAGGCCTTCGCACAGGCTGCTGAAGTGGTCAGACAGGGAAGCAAGCAGGTCAAGCTCCTAGTTTATTCCTATGGACTCTCAGCTCACCTTCACAGAAAGAAGAGTTTCAGCTACTGTGTGGTGGTTTGCACTAGGTGTCCCCCATGTTCTGAATGCTAGGTCCCCAGCTGGTGGCAATTTGGGAACTGGAAACTTGATGGAGGAGGTAAGTTGCTGGAGGTGGACCTCGATGGCTTGTTATACCTGGCTTGCCAGTGTTAGTTGACTTGCTGCTGTTGTCCACCTGATGTTGACTATGAGGTGATGTCTAGCCTCTGCTCATGCCATGCTTCCCCCTGCCATAATGGAGCTTCCCCCCTTGGGTCTGTAAGTCAAAGTAAATCCTTTCCTCCCACAAGCTGCTTCTGGTCAGATAGTTATCTCAACAATGAGGTCACTGCAGCACACTGCCTTTGTAAAAATTATAAAACTCCACATACTACAAAAATGTTAAAGAAAGTGACCCAAGTATGTAAGTATAGGCACACACTAAGGCATCAGAAATCTTTGTAGCAATTCCTTTCTCAAATGGTCAGATCTTTCAGCCCAGGGAACTTGATCTGTCTTCTTATATTTTATGGGTAGTTTTATTTTTCACTGAATAAATTTAATCACAAAATCCTGACCCTTGGCTGGAGACATTGCTTAGTGCTTGCCTGCAAAGCCTAAGAACTTATGTTCAACTCTGCAGGTCCCATGTAAGCCAGATGCATAGTGACACAAGTGCATGAAGTCACACGTGGGCACAAGGGGGTACACGCATCTGGAGTTCAATTGCAGTGGCTAGAGGTTCTGGTGTGCAAGTTCTCTCTCTCTCTCTCTCTCTCTCTCTCTCAGTCTTACTCTCACACTAAGAAAGAAAAGGCCAGTCTGTTGGGCTTGCCTCAAAAAATAAGAATTTTGACCCTGGCTCTTATGAAAATAAAACATGGAAACAACTTGCTATGGGCTGCAAGAACATTTTTCAAGAATTGTCTTCATTTCACTATTTAAAATAATTTTTCGCACGTGTATATCTGATATCTGTGTGCTCATATGTATGTGGGCACATGTGTATGTGCATGTTCATGTATGGGGAGGTCAGGGGTTGACAATGGGTGTCTTTCTCAGTCATTCTCCACCTTATTGTTTTGAGACAAGATCTGGTACTGAACATAGAGCTCACCAATTTGACTAGACTAGCTATCCAGCAAATTATTAGAACTGTACTGTCTCTGCCTCCCCAGTGTTGGATGAGTGCCACTACACCCCCTTTTTATGTGGGTGCTGGGGATCTGGACTTGGGTCCTTGTGCTTGCAAATCGAGCGCTTTACCCACTGAGCCATCTGGTCAGTCCCAAGAGCTTGTCTTTATTAAGAAGATATGGATCAAACAATGTTGCAACAGTAGTTGGCATTGGAAAGGTTTTTACTAAATTATGTTCTTACTAGCTGATACATACCAGTGTTTATAAAATGCCCAAACACACCACAGAAATATTTGCACATACTTATTACAGTGTTATTCACAATAGCCAGGAAATAGAACCAGCCTAGAGGCCCATCAACAGATGAACGGATAAAGAAAATGTGGTATGTATACACAGTGCAATCTTATGCAGCCACAATGAAAAATGAAATCATGACACTTGTGGGAAAATGAATGTAACTAGAAATCATTACGTTAAGTGAAATAAGTTATAATCAGAAAGACAAATGCCATGTGTTTTCTCTCCCCAAGTGTGTGTGTGTGTGTGTGTGTGTGTGTGTGCGCGCGCGCGCACATAGGTGCACATGTAAGTCACAGAACTAGAAAGGAGGAAAATATGTTAAGGTGGGAAACAGAGAGGGTAATGGAATACATGCGACAAAGCAGAAAGAGGGTACTAATTGGAAGAGGGCATGGAACCAGCCAGAAGGAGTGAGGGGGCTCAAGTTAGGCAGTGGGGGTGGAGAACAACCTGTAATGCACATTTGAAGATGCCATGGTGATGATGAATCCCATTAATTTGTATGCTAACATAAAAATTCAATGACTCAAATGGTTTTTATAAAGGTTGTCTTCTAACATGCAGCTCAGCTTTTAGCCTGAAGATTGTAAGAGAATGACTCACTGATGAGCTCTTGCAGTTGTCAACACGAACCAATTAACACGTGTTTATTGATTTTCTTTGTGCCTAGTGTTCTAACTTTCAGGAGCAGGATGGAAAACAAAAGAGAGCTATATATGTGGTGTCAGCCAGGAGCTATGGTCTTAATTTGAGAAGACAAAAGGGCCTAGTGAACAGTAGCATGTACATGAGTGTTGTATGGTGCTCACAATAATAAAGAAAATAAAGAAAGCATCTACAGATTATTATGAGAGCACATTGTTAAAACAAAAGCAAATGATACAATATTCTCACTCTGTTGTGACAAACTAGTATTTGCAAACTATGCTGAACACTATCATTATTAATATGTCTTCTAGACTGTTTTTAAATAGTATATACTGTAATTTGCAACAGCTGATGTGTGCCTCTCTATAGTAAAAATTGTCACCAGAAAATGATAGATGACCCATGGATAATCTGTATGGAATCCATGTACTCCCTGAAATTCAGGCAATAAGAATGAAGAAAAACATTCATTTATCTAGATAGGTGTTCCAAATTTTAAATCATATTTTATGAGGCCTATAATCAAAAGATCATTTTCCTTAGACACCAGCCAATGTTAATTACTAAAGCCAATAAAAAGCATTGATTGGCATACTTAGATTTTTATATTTGCAATGCATTATTTTCTCCTAAAGATAGTTTTAGAACCATTTTAAGAGGTATTTCTCAATTAGATTAAAAATGTAGTGATGTTTTTCAAGAAGTTTTGAGAACAAAAGGTGATTCTCGGGCTGGAGAGATGGCTTAGCGGTTAAGCGCTTGCCTGTGAAGCCTAAGGACCCTGGTTCAAGGCTCGGTTCCCCAGGACCCACATTAGCTAGATGCACAAAGGGGCGCATGCATCTGGAGTTGGTTTGCAGTGGCTGGAAGCCCTGGCGCGCCCATTCTCTCTCTCTCTCTCTCTACCTGCCTCTTTCTCTCTCTGTCTGTTGCTCTCAAATAAATAAAAATGAACAAAATTTTTTAAAAAAAGGTGATTCTCTATTAAATGTTAATGTACATAGTGTTCAAAGATAGATATCATATACTCCCAATCAATAATTTCGTCCCTCAAATGTGAGAACCATGCCATTTTGGGAACCATTCTACTTCCAAAGTCCTCCACAGTTCCTATGAGCGTGAGATGTGAAACCCTTCTACTGAAATCCTGCTACCTCCTGACATTCTACCAGTGAAGCCATCCTGAAAATAAGGCACTTACATCACTTTGGTTTTTGGCCGTCTTCAGGGAGTGCAGCATCTTGGGGTCATCATTGATGCTGAGGGCGCCAATCATCTTGCCCTTGCTTTTCTCATAGTCTTTCTTGTACATCACCTGCAAAGACATCACACATGCTTACCTGGGCAGCAGGAACATACCAAGGCCAGCTGTGCAGACCCAGAGGCATACTCACATCACTGGCATTCCTGCTGTTGGCTTTGGCTGCCAGCAGAGGGATGGCATCCACTTTAATGTCAAACTTCTTAGCTTTGGTCTTCTCCCAGTCATGTTTATAAACATTCTGGAAATTTTCAGAAAAGGAGTTATAAAAACAATGTCAAACACAGATTAATTCAGTGAAAATTAAAAATCAGTTGAAATTTGAGTATTTGGATTTAGTTCAGCTATAAATAATTTATTAGCCAAATGGCAGTGTAAGTATCGATTCTTCCATCATTGTTTCTTCCTCCACAAAATAAATATAGTACATTCTTTTCACTGGTTTGGGAACTTTGTAAAGACTGTTTCCCTTAGGTACAAAGGCTTGAATAAAAGATAACCATGTAGAGAAGGTAAAATGTGACATTTATATGGGAGAGATCTTTGTGTGTTCAGAGGGGTGAGTGTGTGAGTGTGTGTGAGAGTGGGGGAGGGAGTGTGCATGCGCCTATGCCAATCCCAGAGAATATAAGCTCAGGTACTGTACCTCAAAGTGCTAGCCACCTTTATTCTCAGCGGCCTGAATCTCACCAGTTAGGCTAGACTGGCTGGCTGCTGAACCCCACGTATCCTCTTGTGTCCATATCCCCAGCACTGGAATGGCAGGTATGCACCATCAGGCCTGGATTTTTTTTTTTAACTGGGTTCTGATCAAACTCAAGATCAAACTCAGGTCCTCAAACTTTCACAGCATGTGCTTTACCTATTGAGCTATCCGCACCCCCTCCCCAGCCTCATGGGAGAGATCTAGAAACACACTAGGGATTAGCTGAGGGGTAAATGAGAGAATGCTTCTGACAGTAATAGAGCCATGAACATAAAATCTGATAGCTAAGTCCCAAAGGCATTTGAGCCTTAAAAGCACCACATCCACCCATAACAATCTCTGTAGTTATTTATTTGCTGAACTCCTTTTTAAACAAACACCTACATTTTCTTTTCTTCCTCCCACACTAAGCCAGCTTCTGTGACATCCTACTTACATCACTCAGGTTATAGGCATTGACTCTGTGCTGGATAAACTCCGGAGCATCTGCCGGTACATTGCATTTGAACTTCTCACCTTCATGCTTTGCTTTGTAATTCAGCTGGAGAAAGAAGTTAACATTATTATGGGTTGGACTGACATCTTTGAAACTGAGTCTCCAAAGTCATCACGTAATAGTAGCTCAGAGAAGTGTCCTTTGTGAAGTGATTGGCTCTCAAGAGCTTTGCCCTGCTGGGTTGACTCATAAACTTCTGAGTTAATGGCATTGTTACAAAAATTAGATCTCTGGCTACCTTCATCTCTGTCTCCCTGTGAGACACCTATGTCATGTTATGCAGCAAGAAGCACTCACCACATGTGGGCACCACACTTTTAGACTTCCCAGCCTCTGGAATGATAAGTTAATAAATTTCTATTCTTTTTTGAGGAGTTGGGGAACTTTTAAGGCAGGATCTCACTATGTAGCTCACGCTGGATTCAAACTCAAGATCCTTCTGACTGGGACTGCAAGCAAGTGTCTCCATGTCTGATAAACCTCTATTCTTTATAAATTGCTTGACCTCAGCTATTTTATTAGAGCACAGAAAAAGAGACTAAGTAAAATACTCAAACAGTTTGGGGTAGACATTTCCTTGATTTATGTAGGACAATGTACCTAAATTGTTGGTTCCTCTTAAAGAAAATATGCCTGAGAGAAGTATGCCATCTTGCCAAAGTCTAACAGTGGATCTGAATTCTCATCCTGTATCTCAGGGATTGTAGTATAAGCAGGCTTCATGCTTCCGTATGAAATTGTCATGTGCTTTATGTATAGTTAACACACATCTGAACAACACTATAGGGCTGGGCCTGGAGGTCATGAAAACCCAAAACTTAGAAATTCTGTAATCAGAGCAGCAACAAAACCAATAATGATTTTCAATAAATTATTAACACAGTTAAAAAGATATATTAATTCTCATTTAAAATATTAGAGATGGTGGTATTGGGGGTGTGGCTCAGTGGATAGAGTGCTTGTCTACTGGGGCGAGCCCCCTGTCCTGCAGGAGAAGAACGACCACCAGACGAAGATCCTTCTTGATCACACTTTATTGGAGAGCCTCTTGGTTAACAGGAAAGCTGATGGCGAGGGGCGAGGGGCGCAGGAGTGTAGCTGCTTTTATAGGGCAGAATACTACGGGGCGCCTGCTGATTGGCTGCTATAGGCTCACCCGCCCACAGGAGCCACGGGATAGGCTCGGGACAAGGTGCGTCAAGCGCATGCGCAACCTCAAGCGAGGTTGGCGCCAAGGCGCTGCCTAAATAAGGAATTGTTTAGTGCAGGAAGCCAGCGCCATCTTGTAATGGCGTCTGCATTAGCTCCCTACAGTCTACCATGTAGGAAGCCATGAGTTCAAGCAGGCAATGGTGGTGCATCCCTGGAATCCCAGCACGCAGGAGGATCGGTTTAAGGTTACCTTGTGTTTGAAGCCAACCCAGGCTATATGAGACCCTATATTTAAAAAAAACCTGAAAAATAGAACTTATTTTTCAAAGTGACATTCAGTGAAAGGAAAATAAAGAGGGAGCAATGCTGTTGATTTTTAAAGTTAAAGCACAAGTTATGAGATTGAGAAGAGCTGTGTCCTCACAGCCTGCAAGACCGAGTCCTGCAAGACCTGCCTCACTGGGCAAAAAGAAGAGTGTTGGTGACTGGGTGCCATGGGTAATATCTTGTTTCTCTGCTTCTTGACCACTACCAGTGTTCAGCTATAATTTACTGGGGCACAAAATACCTACACACAAGGAAAAACTGCTGAGGGACGGAAACAACTTCCAAATGGCACCGATGATGCTATTTCTCTTTACTGAAGGCATGTGTGCCCACTGTGTAGCTGAAATACACTTTATAGTAGGACAAGCTGTATCTTTCCTTTTCTTGTCTAGAAAAGGGCGTGCTGCTCTTTAGGACTTAGCTGTGGACCATGGTGCCATCTGCCAGCCTCAGCCATGGCAGCTAGCAGATTACCAGAGAGTGACATCCAGGGTTCCCCTAGCCCCGCCACACCCACGCTTACATTTTCAAAGGGTCACCAGGGATGGTATGCATGTGGCTTCTGGAGAAGCAGGCTGCTCTTCCCTTTGTCCTGGCATGGCTGCACATCCTGCTTTCAGCTTTCCTCAACTGCTGATCCACCATCAGCCCATTTCAGTTCTGCCTTGTCGATATCTTCTAGCTTGCTTGTTACTGCCTGAAGTCTTTGTCTTAACTGCTCTTTTTCTTTCTGCGAAGCCTTGGTGACATTACTAGACTAGAAATGTTTGCCTCTTCCCTACCAAATTGATGCTATTGCTGGCACCATTTACTTAAGGGGCATGAAGTTTGAGTATGCATGTGATAGATCCTCACAAGTAAGGTATTCCTACACAAAAATCAGTGCTCTACTGAAGAAATATTAGTTATTTCATCATTGTATGACAGATTTCCTGAGGCTACAGTGCAATCTAGTGGCTTCATTTGCATTTTATTGAACAGACTCTGAAAGACGACATCACTGGCATGGTGGATGAGCCCCTGCACATTAGGCATGTAAATGCTGACATTTTTGATTAACCAAGCACCCACTCTTGTATCAGTCCAAGCACTTACATCACTGAGCTGCTTGGTGTTGAGCTGGGCTTGCAGTAGGACAGGGGTATCAGTGACGGCTGTGAATCTGGTCTTATCTGGATGCATTTTGTAGGTGTGCTGGAAGAGAAGGTGTCTACTAATGAAAATTTGTAATGTAGCTTAATATTCTTGTACATATACACAGTAATGAATGAGAAGTTTTCAGTCAGGCATAAAGTTTGTTTTGTTCCTGATAATTTGATACACCTTTGCTTCTTTTTTCTTTTCCTCTCCTTCCCTTCCTTCCTTTCTCCTCCCTTTCTTTTTCTAGTTATGAAAGCTGCCTCTGGTTTTTCTGCTGCCATTCAGTGATTTGGTTATCTTCCAGTGCTGAAGCCCTATGATGGCTCTGCACTGACCTTAGTGTCCAGAGTGCACTGGATTTGGTTTATGCCCAACAGACTCTACCTTCCCTTCATCTCTTGCCATTTCACCTCTTACGATTCTCCTCCCCAGTAGATCGCAGCCACCTTCTCTCAATTCCTCATTTAGGCTTTTCTTCCTGCTTTTCTGCCCAATCGTGGCACGGTAGACTATACTTTCCTGGACCTCCTCATCAAGGTCTCTCTCCCACCCTCTCTCTCTCTCTCTCTCTCTCTCTCACACACACACACACACACACACACATACACACATAATATCCTGGTTTAATTTGGAATTACCATCTAGTTTTTTTTTTCTTTTTAATCACTGCTTGACACCTTTGGGTGCACTCTGTGTTCACTGTCTGTCTTCTCCACTCCAGAGGAAGGACCGGGAGAGTGGGTTCCCTTGCTCCCTCTTCCTTCCAGCACAAAGACAGCACCTGGCACATACTTGGCAGTAATGAATGCCTGTATCTCACATACCCGCATGGTCTTCTACTGCCAAGTCACAGCTGTATAAACTAGTGCAACCAAAGGTATAAAATTTAAAATTATGTCGCAGCTAATGGACTTCTTGGTCATTTCTGTGATCCCCAAGTCCATCTAAAAAACCAATTTTTTGTTTTGTTTTGTTTTTTTTGAGTTAGGATCTCACTCTAGCCCAGGCTGACCTGGAATTCACTATGGAGTCTCAGGGTGGCCTCAAACTCACGGTGATCTGCCTACTTCTGCCTCCCAAGTGCTGGGATTAAAGGCATGCGCCACCACGCCTGGCTCAAAAACTGAATTTTTAATTTAACATCTCCCAACAAGCACTAGGTGACAGTATTTTAAACTGCTAACTTTACCACTAGATGTCACAAGCATCCCAAAGCCAACATTAAGAATTCGCAGTGGCCAACTTACATCTTTGCACTGGTCTAGCTTCTTGATGGCTTCATATTCTTGAGTTATTGTCTGTGGGAAATAGCATTTCCCTTTATCTTCTTCATACTCTGCTTTGTACATTTTCTGGAATGAACAAGAACAAAATCAGATCGCCATCATTCCAAAACTGTCACAGCGAAGCATGAGTGCTTTTCTTCAAACTTACATCACTGTTTTGAGCAGAAACTTTCATGCAGTGTGTATGATATGGGTCCTCAAAGCTGCCTACATAATGGCCCAGCATGTTCTTTACATATGAATCTTTATATTTAGCCTGAAAAAGAAAACAAGCATGTTTCAAGTTAATGGTGAACTTTTAAGCCACAGGAAAGCCTTCCCATCCAAGACATGACCATGCCCTTCCGAACCTCGCTGAAGTTCTTCAGCAGGGTGTCAAGTTGATATTTGGGGGTTTCACAGTAATTCATACTCTTTGCTTTTGTCTTCTCATAGTTCTCCCTGTATAATCTCTGAAAAAGCAGAAAAAAAAGAAGAAAATTAAACAAAGAAAGAGATCTGTCATAGCATTACCGCCATTCATGTCATGACTGGGACAAAAGTCATATTTTTCCTGTATCTATTTGCCACCAGCAGAAATTCAGAAAGTATATGCTAGAGGCTTGCTGTGCATCTTATATGCTATATGTCTTATATAATCTCACCTTTTGGTAATCATAAAGGTTGATATTATATATCCTAATATTTCTCATGCTGAAATAGTATAGCATACTAATGCTGCTAGTCAAGTAAGTCTCTGTTTTGACATAATTATCCCACTGAGTGTGATTGAAGGAAAGTAATATTTTTTAATGATACAGGGACTGCAGAGATGGCTTAGTAGCTAAAAGTGCTTACTTGCAAAGACTGCTGGCTTGGGTTCAACTACTCAACCACAACATAACAGCCAGATGAAAAAAATGGACATAGCCGGGCATGGTGGTGTACGCCTTTAATCCCAGCACTCGGGAGGCAGAGGTAGGAGGATCGCTGAGAGTTCGAGGCCACCCTGAGACTACAGAGTAAATTCCAGGTCAGCCTGAGCTAGAGTGAGACCCTACCTCGAAAAAAAAAAAAAGTGGACATGCATCTGGCATTTGTTTGTAATGGTTCAATACCCTAGTGCATACACACACACACACGAAAATGTTTTTGAAAAATTGATGTAAAATGAAATATACGGTACATGGAAGACTTGAGGTACTTAGTGAGCCCCAGAAAGGTCATCAGTTTAGTACTTGTTGAGAACACATTTTAACATATCTCTGGAAGTTGGCTTTCTCCTTAGGCCTAACATTTTTCTTTTCTTTGGCTTTTCAAAGCAAGGTCTCATTCTAGCATGGGCTAATCTGTACCTCACTCTGTAGCCCTCATCTGGTCTTGGACTCACCGCAATCCTCTTAAGTCAGCCTGCTAAGTGCTAGAACTGAAGCCATGTGCTACCACGCCCAGCTGGTTTTTATCTTTTAGTGACTGTTAGTATATGAGCATTCTCTGACAGTTTTCTCATATAGAAATAAAAAAATGGATCCTCAATAAAAGTAGAAATACTTTTTTTAATTATTTTTTAAGATAGGGTTTCATTCTAGCCCAGGCTGACCTGGAATTCACCATGTAGTCTCAGGGTGGCCTCAAACTCATGGTGATCCTCCTACCTCTGCCTCCCAAGTGCTGGTATTAAAGGCGTGTGCCACCATGCTCAGCTTGGAAATACTTTTAAATGTCCTATGATAGGATGTCTGACGTTTTCTTTTTTGCTAGGGATCACAAAAGCAATTTTTAATTTTTTAATTTTATATGTATTTACTTATTTATAAAAGAGAGAGAGAGAGATAAAAAGAGAGTGAGTAGGCATGCCAGGGTCTCTAGCCACTGCAAATGAACTCCAGATGCATGTGCCATCATGTGTGTCTGGCTTACCTGCATTCTGAGGAATCAAACCTAGGTCCTGAGGCTTCAGGAGCAAGTGCTTTAACCACTAAGCAATCTCTCCAGCCCCATAAAAGCAATTTTGCTCAAGATAAATTTAGTAGGGATTAAAGTGTCTAAAATAGTCAATATTTTACAAAAACTTAAGGCAAAATGGTTTGCTTTTGAGCATATACATCATTTGTTTTACCCATTTTATTTGTTCTTAAATTTGATTCTCTCTCCTTGCCTTTTATTTCACTGCACTTGTCTTTGCAAACGGCCTTAATCATCTTATGGCATTGACTGAAGACACAGATACCCCATAGGCCTATACACACTATTACTGAGTGAAACAGGGGGCATTAAGGAGATGAAGACAGCTCTTGCAGTGTTCTCTACCTTCTCAAGTAAGGATCCTCACTAAGCAGGACCCTCATCTTCTCTCCATATTTGATTTGCCATCCTGAATCTCAGATGTCAGTTAGACTAACATCCAACCAAATGTTATGATAAACATCAAGTTATCTGAAGCTGAATGATTCACAAACACTCACATCACTCTGGTTTTTGGCCGTCTTCAGGGAGTGTAGCATCTTGGGGTCATCATTGATGCTGAGGGCGCCAATCATCTTGCCCTTGCTTTTCTCATAGTCTTTCTTGTACATCACCTGCAAGGACATCACACATGCTCACCTGGGCAGCAGGAACATTCTAAGGCCAGCTGTGCAGACCCAGAGGCATACTCACATCACTGGCATTCCTGCTGTTGGCTTTGGCTGCCAGCAGAGGGATGGCATCCACTTTAATGTCAAACTTCTTAGCTTTGGTCTTCTCCCAGTCATGTTTATAGACATTCTGGACAGACAGGAAAAACATCGCAAAATGAAACACATGTCAGTGCACTTGAAGTCCAGAGGACAATTTACTATTTGGTTCTTATCATAAAATAAATGGCCCTTTCTATTGTCCAGGAAATTGCGCCTCTTCAAGAAAAGTCTCCTCTAGTTGGAGCTTCTAATCCTAAAATCAACTTCCCTGCCTTCCTTCAGAACCTTTTATCAAATTAACTCAATTCCAATGGTCAGGCTAATATTTGATATTTTATAGTGTGGTACAAATATCACCAGTTAGCTTACTTTTTAATGAAATAAAGATACCACTTTCATTTGCTCTCTAAATTCACTACAAAGATTCCTTCATGAGTCATTACACTACTCACTGATGCTACATAACCACAGTACTCATTCATGGAATTATGGAAGAAAGTAAGACCCCAACCCAAGGGTTATTTGATTTTTCTATAAATCTCAGTTTGGAAAATGAAAAATGGCAACATATATGTGGTCTTTTGCCCCTCAAATACCCTGCATCCTCACTAGTGTATGTTTTCTTACATGTAGAAACAAGTCTAATTTGAGTCAATAAGGACATTGAAGGCCTGGGGAATAAATGACATGACATTGTTTCTCAAAACATCAGATCCTGGGATAAATGAATTATGACACATTATAAATGAATGTATCACTAAACAACAGTAATATTTGTGATTAAGTATACATGAGTGGTGATATTTTGAGGGTCAGATAACATATATTAAGATTATCTAATAATTGCAAAAGTTTCTTAGAAGACTGTGACACAGATTTTATAAGTGACCTCAAAGTTACATCAGCAGACGCCTAGGACCAAATAACAATAATTCTTCCTATCTTCACAGTGGCAAAATTCACTGAATTTCCATGAAACAACACAAGACGAAAAGGACAGGTGGTCAGTGTATCAGCTGGCATGGTGTGTCAGTAACTTACATCACTCAGATTGTAGGCGTTGACTTTGTGCTGGATCAAGGCAGGAGTGTCAGGGGGTACATGGCACTTGAACTTCTCACTTTCATGTTTTGCTTTGTAATTTAGCTAAAAGGAGCAAGTGGGGTGTGGAGCAGAGAGAAAGAGAGAGAGAGAAAATTTAGTTTGGAAGAAAAAGACTTCCAAAATATAAAAACTCCTCTTGCATATATTTTGGGAGGAAAAAAAAGCAAGCAGGACA
The DNA here is from genome assembly GCF_020740685.1 of Jaculus jaculus. Taxonomy (NCBI): domain Eukaryota; kingdom Metazoa; phylum Chordata; class Mammalia; order Rodentia; family Dipodidae; genus Jaculus; species Jaculus jaculus. Next base: position 88,586,286 of record NC_059105.1, on the reverse strand, counting down.
TGGGCGGGGTCACCTGCATGGCCAAACCTGTATGACGGGCCCGTGTCAGCAGTGGGACCATGGTGAAATGAGGTGCCTTTTTCATACTCATTCTCATGCATGCCTATCATGTTTGGCCCTGCAGATTCCAAGACCTTGCTTTGCCTTTCTTTTATCATCAATTCTCACTTATTGGAGAACCTTTCATAAACATCACCTCATACACATTATGCTCATTGGTGTTTTGATTGAAGTTGGTATTTCTGGCCATCAATCTACTGAAGTCATTTTTTTTTTTTTTTTTTTTTTTTTGGTTTTTTGAGGTAGGGTCTCACTCGGGTCCAGGCTGACCTGGAATTAACTCTGTAGTCTCAGGGTGGCCTTGAATTCACAGTGATCCTCCTACCTCTGCCTCCTGAGTACTGGGATTAAAGGCGTGCGCCACCACGCCCGGCTGAAGTCATTTTTATTTTTATCTTTGTAGTTCAGAATAAGTTTGAAAAGCCATACTTAAAGTGCATATGAGTAAACCTTGTCTCTAGGACTCTGTTTTCTAGAAACTTATTTGGGAGAAAAAAATAATCATATATCAACTATCTGTTCAGAACCACAGTGTGTGCTCTGCACAAATCTTTCATTTAGCTGTCAAAACAGCCACAAAGGACTAAAGTGAAACAGGAGACACAGAAAGCTTAGATAACTTGGCCGCCTGGACATAAACAACCAAGCTGGGATCTGAGTCCAGTTTGATCTGTTTCTGTAACTCGTACTCTTTTCAGAACTTTAACTTGCATTGCTTTTCTTCATAGAATCATTTTAATACTAGGTATTTCCACTCAAGAAGATTCAATACACCTAGACAGAAAAATACTCTAGGTAATTACAAATATTTAAACTTACTAAAATTGAACTTTTGTCTAATACATGTAAGAAGAAGTTGGAGTATATGGGCCAGGGACAGAGTCCAGTGGTAGAGCATCTGCCCAGCATGAGCGGAATTCAGGGTTTGACCCCAGAACTTGCAAAAAGAAATGAAATAGGATTATATGTGCAGAGTATGACATGGTCCCCCTCACACCTGGTCCTGCATACCCGGAGGAACTTACATCGCTCAGCTGTTTGGTGTTGACTTGGGCTTGCACCTGAACAGGAGAGTCGGTAACTTGAGTGAACTTTGTCTTATCCGGATGGACTTTGTAGGTATGCTGTTAGGGAGCAAAGGAAATTAGTTATTAGTGTCTGTCAAGTCCACAGTGGCCTAGGGGCTCAGCAAAAGGAATCCATGCCTCCCAAAACAGTTAATAAAACACATATTGTTTTCTTATTGGACTGGAGTCTGTTTGAGAGATGTTCTTACATATGTATGAGAAACTCCCATGTCTTTAGATTCCCAATAACTCTAAGAAAATGAGTTAGAATTAACTCTGGAGACATGCAGTGCCAACGTGAAAGAATAGTATACCTACTACAACATAGATTTGTCTTACAAGTTCCTTGACTACACGTATTTGTAAAAGGGTTCACATTTTAAGTGTATCTGGCCACTAGGTGCCACATAGGATGGCAGCAGTGCCAGTCAGTGCAAACTTACGTCTTTACACTGATCTAGTTTCTTGATTGCTTCATATTCCTGAGTGATGGTCTGGGGGAAGAAGACTTTACCTCTGTCCTCTTCATATTCTGCCTTATAGTTTTTCTGAGGAAAGAAAAAACTCAAATATAAGGGTGCAGCCATTGTTTTACGCCTTAAACCTAAAATGTGTTCTTTAGGAAGTAAAATAGTTGTCTCAGGACTTACGTCACTATTCTGGGCGGAAACTTTCATGCAGTGTGTATGATATGGGTCCTCAAAGCTGCCTACGTAGTGTCCCAAAATATTCTTTAAGTAGGAATCTCTATATTTAGTCTGAAAGACAAAATGTACTTCATTTGTTAATTGATTAAATGGCTTATTAAATGAGGGGTCTTTTAACAGAAGAGGTGATGGTAGCCTTGCTTACATCACTACTGAAGTTCTGCAGCACTGTGTCAAGCTGGAATTTGGGGGTCTCACAGTAATTTATGCTTTTTGCCTTTGTATTTTCATAGTTTTCTTTGTATAGTTTCTGTCAAAGAAAAAAAAAAAACTCAGTTAAAATAGATTCCTGTCACTCCCACACTGATTATAACATTTATAGTTTTCAACACTAAACAAAAGAGAAGAAGGGATATCTATCTTAAAAACTGACAATCAAACACAGAGTGTTATGTTCTTGTTAGCAATGAATGTAAAGCCCAAGTTTTTAAGTTTTTCAAAATCTTGAGAAACCGGCATGCCATCCAGAGACAGGGAGGAGCCTGTCTCTGTGGACAGCTGTCTTTCTCAGCACACTTGCTCTTCGCACTGATGGGGCCTCAGCAAGTTTGGACTATTTGAGCAACAGTAAGTTGTTTGGCTTTGTGTTTTTTTTTTTCTTTTAACAGACATTCATGAAAGACAATATAAGTTAAGAAATACACAATCATCATTCCTCCTTGTGCCAAGGCAGAGGAGGGAGTCTTTTATTATAAAACAAGCCTTAAAAATGAGGCCTGCATGAGAATCTACAGCACGAGCCATTACTAATTCTCCTTCTCTGCTAGGATTTATCATTAGCTTGGAGAATAACATGAATCAATTATTGGTTTTAAGTGTGCAGCTGAAAAAGGAGATCATTGTCACTTTTTTATGCCGTGTTTTCAAAATTTCAGTGGTCATGTTGTTCCTTTTAATGCCTATCTTCCTGTTTTTGCCAACAAGGTCGTTTTTTAATGTTTAATAGAGATGCCCTTCAAGGAAAGCAGAAGCAGTTTGTGATGCTCTTCCAGCAGAGCAACATGTGTAGTGGATCCACATGCCCTTCCTTTCCATATCACCACTCACTCTCCAGCCACACGCATGCACTTCCCATGGTGATGACTTAACTCAAGGGTAGAGAAAAGATAACTGACCTATCTAGAGAGCAACATAAAATCCTTGAGCCTCAAAAAAGTCTCATATGATCTATCCAAAGGAAAAACCTCAAGTGACCACATATTCGGTCACTGTGCACGTGTGTCATGCACATGTGTATATATCAATATGTAAGCAAATTAGTCTTGGGCCTTATGTCTTTAGTCTTTCCTGCCAGGCTCACATTTATTTATCTAATCTATTTCCCTTTTAATAGGCTAGTCAGGATCTTAATAATACTATAAGTATGCAGGTATTCCTGGGAAGATGTTGTGAAGTATCTTGTAAGTTCTGTGGTCTGCTGACAGTTTCCAGGGACAGATGTGTCTTCAAAAGTCTCTTTTTACCCTTGTCAAAATCACAGCACATCCACAATGTATTCCTTGCTTATATACAGACACAAGTACCTGGAGCTTTATAAGCAAATAAGGATTTCCGTGCCCTTTGAACTAAATCTACTTGGGATTTCTAACGTTGAGGTAAAAAACCCACTCAGAGGCAATCAATGTTTCTATGATTAGTTACCATAAGTGCTATTCCACTTTAAAATATTTGCAGAGTTATATGGCTATGTAGTTACTACAAAAGGAGAAAAACTCAATTCTCCTTACAACCAAAAACCACTTTGTGTGAAGAATTCACTTACATCACTTAGGATATTTCCTGCCGCCTTCAGCTGCCTGAGCAGTGGGTTTTCTGAAGCAGGAAGCACATTATAGTCTGCTTTCGCTTTATTCTTTTCATAGTCTTCTTTGTATTTTACCTGTAGGATTAAATAAAATGATAAAGTAACTCCACAGGTTATTTTTGCCTTCATCTCTATTCTAGCTATTATGACATAGTTCCACAAATCAATGTTCTCTTGAGAAACATGGCAGCTTGACATTTATAAACAAAACACTCATAGTAGCAGCAGTAGGGAAATTGCATAAACTTCCAGGATACTTTTTTCTTTTCATTCATTTATTCATTCAGAAATATCTGAAGGAGTTGATTATGTGCCTGGCTCCGGGACACACAGTACAATAACACATGGTCCCTGCCATCAGAAGGAGAAAGATATATAAATAGTGGGGGAGGGAAAGACACACAAATCCTGACAGCACGTCATGCCCCTGCTGTCGTAGAGCTTTCACTCAGCTTGTCACTTCCAAGTGCCTATCTGCCAGCACAGTTTCAAAGAAAGGAAGCTAGAATATAGTCAGCTTCTCCTTTAAGCCTCACAAGTAGGAGGAAGGTGGTGGGAATGATGAATGCTGGTACCCTCACTTTGTCTTTCCTTCCCTCTGGTAGAAACAGTAAGTTGGGGGGTGGGGTAGCAGGAAGATTTAAAAGCCCCAATCAGAGGCATGTCCACAGGGAGTAGAAGAGGAAACTGACCCCAGTGCTGCTTTGATCCCTAGCCTAAGCCTTTTGTTCAGGCAGTGTTAAATATGGAAGCCCAAGGAATCCTAACTCATTTGCCACTTTTAAGAACCTCAGCAAAATAAGCCAATGGGCATAACAGCTCCAAACAGGAGTCATACAACGGAAACACAGATGTGCCAGCCTACCTGGAGTACCCCCTGTGATACTCCATAGGCTCCACTGGCATGGGAGAGCTAGACAGCCTTTCTGCCTATAGAAGTATATACTCCCTTGAGAAACAGAAACGATTAGAAAGGAAATTCAAAGATCCTACGATTTGCTTATGTACATCTGGACTAAGAGCAACTCTGTTACATAGATGAGTTGTCAGGGCCTGTGACAAAGTCATCCCTTTTTTTGGATAGCAGATTTCTTTCAATCTAGCAGTTCCCGCCACCCAACACCAACATCAACCAGCTGCTACTCATTTTCTTCTTTTCTTTCTGGGAAAATGCTTTGAAAAAGTTGCTCTTCATTTATTTTTCTTGTCATTCCTGACATGTCCTGTTTAAGCAGACTAAACAAAATTATTCCTTGGTTTGCCAGTAACCCCATGTTAGCAAGTCCATGAGAAGCATTTGACATTGTTATTAATTTCTTCCTCTCTTCTCAGGCACCTCAGGATATTGTCTTCCAATCCTGCTCCTACCTGACATGGATTCTGTGTTCACATGGAAATACTAGTGTTTAATCCTTATTTTCTTGGGACTGTTTAGTCTCGTTACATTGAACCCTTTATGTGGTGGTTTAATTCACATGTCGCCCATAAACTTAGGTATTCTGAATGCTAGTCTCCTCAGCTGATGGCAATTGGAAATTAAAGCCTCCTGGAGGCAGAGTATTGTTGGGGGTGGGCCTATGGGTATTATAGCCAGTTTCCCCTTGCCAGTGTTTGGCACACTCTCCTGTTGCTATTGTCCACCTGATGTTGGCCAGGGGTAATGTTCACCCCCTGCTCATGCCATTGTTTCCCCTGCCATCCTGGAGCTTCCCCCTTGAGGCTGTAAGCCAAAAGAAACCTCTTTTTTTCCCCACAATCTGCTCTTGGTTGGGTGATTTCTACCAGCAATGAGAACATGACGGCAACACTTTCGAAATATGAATGCCTCTCAAAATAATATAACCTAGTCGGGTGTGGTGGTGCATGCCTTTAATCCCAGCACTCAGGAGGCGGAGGTAGGAGTATCGCCATGAGTTCAAGGCCACCTTGAGACTACATAGTGAATTACAGGTCAGCCTGGATCTGAGTGAGACCCTACTTCAAAAAAAAAAAAAATTATATAACCTTTCCATATATTGTCTTTGAGCCTTCAGACTCATGCAATCAAGTAACCATTTGTCATTTACACTGGTGTGTCCAAAAAATATCTCAAACCTATTGTTTAAATCTGATCTCCTGGGCTAGGGAGATAGTTCAGAGGTAAAAGTGCCTGCTTGCCAAGCTGCTGACCTGGGTTCAATCCTAGAACACTCATGTAAAGCCAGACACAAAAAGTGGCACATGCACTTGGAGTTTGCAGTGGCAAGAAGCGTTGGTGCACCCCTACACACACATGCATGCAAATAAGTAAAAATGTTTTTAAAATATATGATCTCCTGCATCAACCCTATCCCCTAAATTACTTTCTTCTTCCATCAAAAGGCAAACCCTGTCCAGCTAGCTGTTTTGATTGAAAGCTTTCTGTCATATCACACACCAACCCATCAGCAGGTCAAGTGGTCTGTACTTTCTAAAGATCCTTGGCCCTGATGCCCTCCTACTCCAAACACCACGGCCTTGAACCTTTAAGTGACAGACTCTTCCTGACTTCTCTCCTCTGGCAGCCAAGACTCAGACAAAGACAAGGATTAGAATCAATCGTGCTTGTCCTCAAAGCTTATGCTCTGTAGAAACCACGTCACTCTAAAAATACCAAAGAATAAAGTGCATATCAAAGTTAACTCCGTAGGGCATATGAAGATATCCGTGCACTTAAATTTTGTTTGTGATTGTCACCAGTCAGGAGGAGCATAAGAAACACGCCAGTGTCGCATGTAGAAGCGTGCAGCTTCATGTGTGGCGGCCTCCTGAGAGGAGACATGCTTCTCCCTAAGATGGCTGTCTGCCTTTGTCCTCTGGAGAGAAAAAGCTCTACAAAATAATGAAGATGGTGCTAAGGTGTTGTGAGGCCTCACACATGACCTCCAAAATCTGAGGAGCCCTATCTTAACTCCAAAGCACTTTTGTTATTGATTTAATACCCATGTCTCTCATATGCATGAGATTCATTGGCCTCCATCTCAGTAAATTCCCCTGAGAATCTGCACCCCTTTCTTATTTTATACAAGACACAGAGTTATTAGAAATCCACCCCCTCCCACGAAAACCATGAAGAGCAATGGGGCAGCTTCCTCATACCTTGCTAGCTGCCACCCCAGCTTGTTTATTCACTTTGTACTCTGGAGTTTCGGTCTGCATGAAGTAGATCTGGTCTTTTATATTCTCGAAATCCTCCTGATATTTCCTCTGTAAGACAGGAAACATGGTGTAGGATGTTTGTGGAAACAAACTGCAAGGACAGAGGGCCAGGAAAAGTTGCTCAAGTTCACACCCCCCTTGGTGTAGACAGGTCAGATCACAACTAGAGACTGTGGTCCCAGCACAGGCGTGATTAGATCTTCACAGTGGTCTGAAGCAGAATAGGTTGGGAGAACAGTTCAAAAGCAGATAAGCCTTTCTTGCCTACTGAGAAAGAGCTCTGGAAAGCCAGAGCACAAAACTTAAGAGGAAAGAAAAAGAATTAGATTTCTGTTTTCTGGTGAAAAGAAATAAAAATAAATTAATTTTTATAAATGTACAGCTTGGTTTCCCAGGCACAGAATAAATTAAAAACAGCTCCTTTGACTTATACTGACTGTACTTCGCAGTCAGTAAGAGGGTCTTACCAGGATGCTCCTGTGAAAATTGAGGCAGGCAGAAAGAATGGAATTTGGTCAAAATAATATCCAGTGTTGTGGTCTTCCTTGAGATGTTGCAAATAGCTAGAATCATAGCAGATCCTCCCCAGGACCCCAGGCCGGCCCTCTTCCCCACTTACTGTGCTGAGGTTATCGGCATTCATTCTGGCAGTTGCAATTTCAAAGCAAGGCGTTTCACTCCACTTGCCCTTGACATTCTTTTCATAGTCTTCTTTGTATTTTTGCTACAGAACAAAAAAACAAAACAAAAAAAAATAAGGAATAACACAAAGACCAACAGTATCTAGAAGCTGACAAGTGAGAGTTAGTAATAAGGTTTGAAAATATCTTGGCCTTAGGTCCTTAATAACTACCTGCAAGAAATCTTCCAGGGCAGTCAACTTACCCAGCCAAAAAGTTGAATGAAGGGAAATAGAGAGAAATTGGAAAAACACTAACTTCGCCTCCCTTTGCTAACTTTGAGAACTTAGAATCTAACACAATGTAGTATGAGCTATAAGAAATGAGCCCACAAGCTTTGTTTTCCTATACTAAACTGACTAAAAATGATGATACATGGATATGAACTATCTTGGCCCAACTATTCTTTTCTTAGAATAGAAATAACCCAGCAAACACCAACCCTGGGCCCGTATACCAGAGCTCAGGTGGGATTGCAGCCATTTCTCCTTGGCTCACAGAAGTACATCCAAGTCATACATAGCCAATGGATCTCATGTGGTTTGTGTGCCTACACTTAGACCACATCCTTCAGGGGAAAAGAAAGTGCTCACCTGGTATTCCTTTATCAAAACAAGCTGATATCCAGACCCAATGTGTCAGAATTAAAGGAAGCACAGCCCTCATCCAACTACTTTAATTCCTTTCTTCTCAAAAGGTTAATGCTAGTTAATACCAAATGGTTTTCATAGCTATACATTTTAGAGCACTGGACCTGTGTTCAGAAACATTTTACCCAAGAATTGATTTAGTTATGAACAAAGGTGTAACTTAGCCCCTCAAAGCTTCAAGTTGCTCCACCCAAGGGCTGCAAACACTTTACACAGGGCACTTATGGGAAGAGAGAAAAAGGATCATATGCCAAAAAATGGTTTTGTATATGCACCAGTGCTAAACAGATGTATAGCATCATAATTGTAACAACTATGACAACAGTTATTATCATAGCAGGGAAACTCCAGAAAATTGTGTGTGAGAGTGAGTGAGACAGTGAGAAAGTGAGAGAGCAAGAGACCAAATATGAATCCTTCACTGGGAATCTTTGCTGAGATTAAGATCTGTATTGTAGACTTGGAAGGCAGATGCAGGAGGATCATGAGTTCCAGGCCAGCCTGGAGCTACATGGGGAGACCTTGTCTCAACAAATAAAAAACAAAAACATCCATATTTTACTACCAATTCATTTACCTCCCCTCCTATATTGAGGCAATTCCCCAATAAAAAATTGAAGTAAACATAATTAATTTTGGGACTTTCCATGACTACTGTGGTGGTTTGATTCAGGAATCCCCTATAAATTTAGGTGTTCGGAATGCTAGGTTCCCAGCTGATAGAGATTTGGCAATTAACGCTTCCTGGAGGCAGTGTATTGTTGGGGGTGGGCTTATGGGTGTTATAGCCAGTTTCCCCATGCCAGTGTTTGGCACATTATCCTGTTGCTATTGTCCACCTTATGTTGGCCAGGGGGGTGATGTCCACCCTCTACTCATGCCATTGTTTTCCCTGACATTATGAGCCTATAAGCCAGAATAAACATCTTTTTTTTTTTCTTTTTTACCACAAGCTGCTCTTGGTTGGGTGATTTTTACCAGCAATGCGAACCTGACTGCAACAACCTACCTACAGATATGTCTCTAATATTTTGGGAAACACCCTTCTTAAGAATCTTAGAAGGCTGGGTGTGGTGGCGCACACGTTTAAATGCACTTGGGAGGCAGAGGTAGAAGGATCATCATGAGTTTAAGGACACCTTGAGACTGTGTAGTAAATTAGAGGTCAGCCTGGGCAAGAGTGAGACCCTACCTTGAAAACTAAACAAAACAAAAAGAATCTAAGAAAGCTACAAAATGCTTATAAACACTTAAAATTTCTTAAGTTCCAAATGGGCATAGTGACTCATGTCTGTAATCCTAGTACTTGGGAGGATGAGACAAAGAAATGTTCAACACTAACTTGGGCTCAATAGTAAGATCCTATCTCAAAAAAAAAAAAAAAAAACCCCAACTAATAAAAATAGCCAAAACCAAAGACAATAATAACAAAAACAAAACGCCACTTCAGAAGTTCTGAATATGGCTCAGGTTATAACTCCTGAAATCTCTAACTTTCTGTAAGAATTCTGCCCTCTGCCCTGCTTTACTGTCAAAAGAGAAAAGCTCTAGGATTGAGAAACTGGCCTTGATGCATCCCAAAGCCAAGGTACAGAAAACTTAGTTACATGTGAAAAGCAACTGGTAATTCTACCTACACCCAAACGTTGGGCTGCCACTGAGAAACAGATATTATGTGTGTAAGTTTATTAAGGAAATTTTATTAGGCCTTTAATTCTTGCAGTGACATTTATCAACACTTTATCTTTTGTTTGTTTGGTATTTAAGACAGGATCCTGTGTAACCCATGCTAGCCTTGAATTCCCTTTGTACCCAAAGGTGACTTTGGACTTCTGGTCTTCCTGCCTCTGTCTCCCACATGCTGAGGCTATAGGCATAGGCATGATCCATGGCGGTGAGCTACCATATCCAATTTTGTGCACTGTTGGGGATTAAACTCAGGGCTTCATACAATGCTAGCAAGCACTCTACCAATTTAGCTACATCCCTAGCTAGAGATCTGAGTTTTATAAAGGTATTGCTCCACAGAGTATTAAACTATAGTCTCCCTGTGGAAGTCTCCCTCTGGACTTTAATGAACCAAAGCTTGCTGTTGCCTCCAGCGATGGGTTGGGTGGGGACTGATCACTCACAATGTGTGTCGGAGTCCTCTCAAGTCTGGGAGGATTTCCACTGCACAGGAGGAGAGGAAGCTGCAGCTTGGTGACAGCCAAGGAGAGCCCTCTCCTTCCCTTTCATGTGCATGTAGGATTGATGTTAAAAGGAGAAGGCCTGTGGTTGGGGCAGTGAAGGAAAAGGCAGGAGGCGTCAGTGTGGGGTGTTTTGTGTGTGCGTGGAGCTGGACCTCCCCCCGCCCGTAGAAGCCCTGTACCTCTATGGTTGCATGGCTGGTTGCTGGATGGACTTCCACCAAACACAAGCGTTTCTTCCCAGCAAGACTATTGCTTTGGATGCAAATACTCATTTAGAAATTGTGGGTAAGACTGGGATGAATTATGTCATTGTGGCCAAATCCAGTGACCTTCATTCAAGTCACTCTTCCCTCAGCTCCTATTATTCTTCCACAAGGCCAAACCCAGGTCTGGAACACTTTCAAAGTATCCAATATCTTGTCACCTTATCCAACTAAAATGGTGAAGTCCACAGTCATGAAATGAAAGCCACTCTAGTTGACATTTTTGTTTTGTTTTGTTTTTTTGAGGCAGGTCTCACTCTAGCTCAGGCTGACCTGGAATTCACTATTTTGTCTCAGGGTGGCCTCAAACTCACGGTGATCCTCCTATCTCTTCCTCCCAAGTGCTGGGATTAAAGGCATGTGCCACCATACCCAGCTGCCATATTTTTTTTTAATGTGCAAAGGAACAGGGGAGAAATTAACTTTAATATAGTTTACCTAACCCAATAGATCCAAAACATTATCATTCTATCATTCAACCAATGTAAAGCTATTGAACTATTTTACATTCTTTTTTTATAGTTAGCATTCAAGATCCAGTATGCATTTCTCACATATAGGACTCTGTGATAATGGAATGAATGTTAACCCCTAATGCGATAGCACTTGGAAGTGGGCCTTTGAGAATTGATTAAGTTTAGGTGTGGGCATGACAGTGAGGTCCCCATGATGAAATTAGTGCCCTCACAAGAACAAACTAAGTGTCTTTGTAGTATAACTATCCTGGCAGGAATGAAGACATTCCAAAGAGACACTTATGCCCCTTCCCTTTGGCTACCAGAATGTTAAGACAATGCACTCCAAGAAATTGAAATTTCTCCAATGAAATTATGCTGAGAAAGGAAAAGGCTGAGGCCCAGCTAGAGAGAAAGCCTGTGTCTGAGACAGAGAGACAAAGAGAGGAGAGAGAGAAAGATTGTTTTCACATAGTTCTGACAACTTGTGAGACCACCTTGCAGAAGAGCCTGGAGCAGAGACAATGGTGAGAGGGGCCACACGTTAACTGGCCCGCCTTATGCATACTTCTGACTCTTTATTTAAACCTAAGCCTCGTGTTAGGATGCTGAAGATGGCTTGGAGTGCACTCTGGACCTCTGTTCCTCTTTCCAGTATGGCCCCACTGAATACATCTCCCATTTCTATTATTTTGATTGGCCTGTTGAGGATGGGTGACAAATCTTAGCTTATGAGGCTTTCCAGGGCCCAGGCTCTGACTCTAACAGTAGTGTGAGGACACAACAAAAAGGTGACTTCTCTGTAACATGAAGGAGCCCTAACAGGGACTGAATGTCAAGAAACAAATGTGTGCCCATTGAGAAAGCCTATGTACGGTACTTGGCTATACAAGCCCCAGGTGATAATACAGTGTTTGTACTAGTCACATTTTACATGCTGCCATACTGAAAAGTGCAGTTCCCTGAGCTCACTGACAAGCTGAAATAGCTGAAGAGAATGATGTCAGAGGAATCTGAACGTGATATTTAAATGTCAGCTTCACATGCCCACATTGCATAATCAAATTAAGTAAAAAGGATGTTTCCTTATTGAGGTTACATTCAATTTGCACTTAAATATTCCTTAAATAAAAAATCAAAATAAACCAGGCGTGGTAGTGCACACCTTTAATCCCAGCACTCGGGAGGCAGAGGTAGGAGGATTGCTGTGAGTTCAAGGCCACCCTGAGACTACATTGTGTTTCCAGGTCAGCCTGGGCCAGAGTGAGACCCTATCTCAAAAAAAAAAAAAGTTTCTTTATTGCTAAACTACTGCTTTAAACAACTTTTTCTTCAAAAAATAAATTATCCTTCTCCTCGATCTTATTTCTGACATTAACAAATTCAGTAGCCATCTCATTATGCACAGTTCTACAGCTAATTTGTGCTTAGCCCTGGGGAAGTATAAAGTTGCCAGTATTCTTATTATTTTTACTATACTTACTAGATTCTCTATCTGAATAGTCCTGGATTTATAGTAAGTAATCTGAAGAATTATACACTAAAACTATCACCAAATAATTTCATCATCCATATCTTTTCTTCCTTTTCCTCTGCTGAGGAAACACACCACCTCTCTAAAATCTTGAAGTTCAATCAAATTTTGAGCAGAATACCAAACTGAGACCCCTCTTCTTATGAGGACAAAGAAAGGTATTTAAAAGCAGCAGAGTCCCAGGAGAAAGTGCCCTGATTTGGACCAATTTCAAACAGGAATTTAGCACGCGCTTACTCATCAGTGGAACATGTGTCCCTCTGCTTTCTTTGCCAGCGATGCACTCTTCGGAGCTACTTTATTAGCCCAAATCTAGGCAGAGGGAACTGCTTGCTAGGCCTGCAAGATTCTGAAGCTCACAGCCCGCTGCCCTCGCCTGGGCTGTGCCTGAGAGTCCACCGGCAGACTTGCTTGTCACCTCTGACCGATGGCATAAAACTGTGTAGGGTTTTCCTGCTGAATTAAACCCCATCCTCCCCGAAGGGCGTGGCTACTCAGTGGCTGTGTAAGTATCAGTCTTAGAAAAAAGAATGTCAAGTGGTGTCCAGAACATAGGTTCTGTTTTCAAGAGCTGACTGTGACCTTTCAAATGCAGGGAGTCAGCAGGCAGGCTAAGCATTACCATCATGCTGATGTGGAGTTTTGGGCGTCATATGTAAAAATACCCTTAGTGTGTGTGCTTCCTTTTCAGGTCCATTGCTAGTTTCAGTCTCAAATGGTTGAAATTACTGAGCAACACCAAACTTCCCAGTAAGCGCTTCTCTTGATGTTCACATCCACATATTAATGCTCCTCTCACTTTGGTTAGAGAAGCTTCTCTTTTCAGATGGCAGTGACCTTGGGATGACTCAGAAGGCATCATGGTGCTGAGAAGAAGTGACAGAGGAGTGCTCAGCACTGAAATATCTCCATCACACCTTCCAAGGTTCACGGTCCATAGAGGAAGAGGTGGCAGGAAGAATGTAAGAGCCAAAGGAAGGGAAGGACTCCTTACAACATGATCCCCTAGACACAAAATGGCCTGGATATCCATGACTTCATAGTGCCTGACACTACTGACTCAACACCATCATAATAGGAGGAAAAGATCATGACATCAAAATAAAAGAGAGACTGATTGAGAAGGGGAGGGGATATGATGGAGAGTGGAGTTTCAAAGAGGAAAGTGGAGGGAGGGAGGGAATTACCATGGGATATTGCTTACAATTATGGAAGCTGTCAATAAAAAATGGAATTTCACAGGGGAAAAGGGGGGAAGGGAGGGTATTACCATGGAATGTTTTTTATAATCATGGAAAAGGTTTAAAAAATTGAGAAAAATTAAATTAAATTAAAAAAAGAAATTACTGAGCAAATTAATAAAAGACATAATTTCCAGTCTTGTTTACTTACCTTGCTCACTTGATTGTTGACTTTCTTAGCAAATTCTATATCTGGGGGATCAGGCAGAGGTGTGAAATGAGTGTTCTGCTCAATGAGACCTTTTTTGTAGGAAATCTGCCAAAAAAAAGATAGACATGTTCAGGACCTATTGAACATCATACTGCTTTTAAAAGCATTAATTAATTAATTAATTAATTTATTCATTCATTAATTTGCAAGCAGACAGAGATAGAGAGAAGACAGACAGACAGAGAGAATGTACCACTATGGCCTCCAGCCACTGCAAAGAACTCTAGACACATGCACCACCTTGGCTTTACTCGGGTACTGGGGAATTGACAAGTGCCTTAACTGGTGAGCCATCTCTCCAGCCCCTTACTACTTTTTATACTCCTTTTTTCATGCCTGAAGTCTTCAAAGTTAGTGCACCATGTTGCCATAATCTGTCCTCTGCTGTTTCATACCCTGGCTCTCAGGGTTGCTGATGATTTATAGTTCCTCAAGTCTTTTCTCTCCTCTAGGACTCTTGACTCTCCATCTGTTTCCTCCCATTTGTTTTCACATAAGGTTTATAATTATAGCTTTTATTCTTTTTTGTTTGTTTGTTTGGTTATTTTTTTTTTTTTTTTCCCAAGATAGGGTCTTACTCTAGCCCAGGCTGACCTGGAATTCACTATGTAGTCTCAGGGTGGCCTTGAACTCACAGAGATCCTCCTAACTCTGCCTCCCGAGTGCTGGGATTACAGACATGCATCATCACATCCAGTATTTTTATTTGTACTACAATTTGAACTTAGAGGTCCCTCGTGTTTGTGAGTCAAGAACTTTACCAACTGAGCTATCTCCCCACTCTTGCTCTCCTTTCTTCTGTCTTTACCCTACTCTACCTAAAATAATGAAAAACTGATCACAGATCCTCAAGTATATACAACCTCTAAGATTGTATAGGATCTTGTGCATGGTGCCCTTTTCTTCACCTGCCTCAAAACTGCTCCTCCTTCTCCAAAACTTCTCCTGAAAACTCATTGACTACTGGGGTGGATGCATTGTCCCCCTAAGATCTCAGTCAACATGGCTCTTATCTCCTTTTAGAAGTTTCTCAGGCTTGGGAAAAAGTCTCAGTGGAGGCACTTGAGTTCAGAACCCACATAAAAGCAGGAAGCTGTAGTGGTCTCCAGTAATCCTAACATGCCCGTGGCAAGACGGGAGGAAGAGACAGGAGACTTTCCTAGCAGCTCAACAGCCAGCTAACCTGGTGAACTGGGAGAAGAATGATGAGAGGCCCTGCTTCAAATGAGTGGAAAGTGAGGCTCAACATATGAACATTGTCCTTTGACCTCCAAATATGTGTTGTGGCATGCATACACCCTGGCACACTTACACAACCTCACTCATAGACATGAGTATACATACACACACATACACATTTCACATATATACATATAAAAAAGAAAGAAGTTTAGCAGATGCTACTAGAACTATAAATCATACACATATATCCTTCCCTGCACCATGGGCTCAAGGATGGCAGAGGAATGTCCTCTCACTGGAAACCCTTGTGGCCTGCATGGTCCTGATCAGAGGGAGGGTCAGTGACTGATTTCTGCACCTGTGTCTTGCATCCAAAGGCCATCAGAAGGGGAAGCTGGAACGGGAGTAGCATTCTCCCAGCCCTTTTATCACACAAATAATTCCTATTTATTTAAAAAAAAACTTTTGATGCATTCTAATGTCTTAATTGTCTCAAGCTTTATCTAAATATATGTGCTATCCTAATAATAGCTATTTTGTACTTATAGCAAAAGGTTTCATGAACATCCAAATCAATTAGGATACAATTTTTTTAAAAAAAATGTATAAAATCCACTGCTTAATTTAAGTAAAGAACTTACTTTAGGTCCAGGGCAAATGGAATTTTCCATAACTGTCTAGCTCTTAGAGAGAAAGTAACATTCAAATAGGAGAAATGCTTATAAGTTATGACAGCCTGTCAAAAAGTTTCAGAGAAATCAGATCCATAAGTACTCATTTCTCAGGAGCCATTCTCAGAATTCTGTCTAGTTAGAATTCTGCACTCCATATCAATTTGAAGACTCACGTGGTATTTGCAAAGTATTTTGTCCACATTTAGATGAGAAGGAAAATGTGATAAATAAAGTCAAAGGGACACAAGATAAAGGTACAAAAGAGCAAAAGGGAGACACAACGCAAGCCCTATACTTGAAGTCTGTGCTGCTGCTCAATGGGATGCTTGCTCTGCAGACATCTTGCTTAGGGCTCAGTACCAATAGCTGCTCAAGTTTATGGTGCTGACAATGGTATTAATAGCCATGTTTCCAATCTGATACTCAGAGCATACTTGGTCTTCAATAAAAATAAAAACTATCCCCTAGCTGCCAAATCTTACTGAATTGGAGTGGGGAGAATCCTACTTTATTATGTCTACTATGTGATATCTCAACAGCAAAGCCAACTTCAATAGTTCAAACTCTATAACATGAGAATACTTCAGAGATAAACCTTTATCCCTGGTTTATGGATAAAGGGAAATGCTAAGAGATTAAGTGTCTTCTTGGACACCAGTCCCTAGGCTTATATGACATGACATTTCCCGGTTCCCCTTCAACTTTGCTAACTGCTTTCCAGACGTCCTACAAGTGGCTGTCCTCCAAAACTCTGTCCTTGACCATACCCTCGTCTGCCTCCTCATACATTTCATCTTCAACTATCCCTTTTGTTTCAGAGACTTCTGGACCTTGTTCTTGTTCTCTTCCCACATCCACACTAATGTCAACATTACCCACAAAATGCCTTGATAATTGTTTCTTCCATAACCACCAGTATGTTTCTTCCTTTGTTGACTTATACTCATGGGCTATGCACCCAGACTGTGTGTGGTCATAAGCTCACCTATAACTCCATTCTCTCCCTTGTCTCCCATATCCACTATCACTAACCCTTATTAATACCATTAACCTATTAATACTACCTTGGGTTTTCTTTCTTTGTTTTCTCTGCTCCATCTATATTGCTAAAGTAGACTTCTCGAGATGATCACAATGTCTAGTTTTCCCTTGCCCCAATTCACCATGCTGTCTGTCAGAGCTTCTCCAGATTCTGCTTTCATCATATTGCTTTCCTCATCTGAATCCCATGGCACCTCCTGTTGTCTACCCTTTTGTGTCAAAGCTATTTTGTCTGATTTTTAATCTCAAAAGTGTCCCAAGTCACCTACATCATTCATGTGTTTTGTTCTCCAATACTCCAGAGATTCATTTCACCTTTTCCCTTTTGCTACTGTGTCCTCAACTTGAAACATGTCTCTTCTTCATCTCTGCCCATCCCCTCTGGATCACCACCAACAACAGCCATCTTTCATTACTTATGTGTTCTCATAGCAACTGTTCGACTTCTCTCTTTTGTTTTCAGCTTTCTTCTTGTTTGATATATAATACTTTCATCTTGTCAGTGTGATTATAAATTTTCAGGCAAAAAGATGAAAACTTCTTATAGTGCTTTTTTTTATCCTGCCAGGTCTGCATGTATAATGGATTTTCAATAAATAGCTTTTGATCACTTGATAAAGGCCTCCTATCAAAACTTTGAATTCATGAGATCAGAACCAAAATGCTCTCCTTAAAAGAGAGACAGGAGGCTCACGTATGCTAAAATTGATGCTTTACACTAGATGACTTCAAGATCTTTTTTTTTTTTAACTTTCTCCGTGGAAGGGTAAGAGTCTATATGACTGACATTTTAACCAAAAGTGGGATAGCACATATGTCCAGTAAATTTTCAGATGATATTAAATAAGAGGCAACAAAAAATGATCACAAAAGTTAAAGACACCATAAAATGAGAGTATATATGTATATATGTGTGTGTGTGTGTGTGTGTGTGTGTGTTTGTGTGTGTGTGTAAAACTTCTGTTCATGGCTACAAGGGAACCAGCATTTTCTGGAAGTAAATCTCAGTGTAAGTGCCATCTGGCTTGTTAAGTGTGTATTGAGCGTAAGTTTCAGGGTTCTGGCTGACAAATGAATGCCAAATAACATGCCATTTTATATACAGTGTTCTGCTGAAAATTGGATCAGCAGTCATTGGTTTTTTAATACAGCTTCTAGTAAATCCAAGGGTAAAGAAATAACATTGCTGAAAACAAGGGCAAGTGCCAGCCTGTGTGATGTTCTTTACTGTAGTTGTTACAATGCTGAGGACTTTCAGGTTTCTTAATTTCCTCTAATATACAGCTTTGCAGGTGTAGGATATTAAAATTCTAGCAAGCAGGCTTGCTAACTCTGAAATAGCCTCTGTGTACACAACTGCCAAGGGCTCTCTGGGGGGTCACTATGTAAGCATGTTTCAACAAGTTCCCCGTGAAGAGTAAAGAGACACGCCACAATTCAGGCCACTTGGACAGCAGAGCAAAGCTAGATCACACTGTCTGCATAGTAAATTTGCAAAGGCAACTGTGATTCCAATGGATGCTTTAAAAATGCCACTCCATTGCCACAAAACGTCTTCAACAGAGCCAAGAGAGAACAATGACACATGCTGTGGTGGGAAAAATGTTGGTCTTGGGATCACAAGTCTAAACTCCGCCACTACCTATGAGAACTGAGGCTCTGGTTCCTTAGCTATATAAAACATGATTGGTTAAGTTATATTCTAATACAATACATAAGTCATAGCTAATTTAAATTAGGTGTCATGAATTATGCTTCTGAATATCATCTTCTGTAGGAATTAGTGTGAGTCTTTTTTAAAGATTCAGTGAACATCTGGCCCAAAGATGTCACTCAAGCTTCCCTGAGTCCATATGCAAACAGCAGCAGCTGCGCGGCACTGCACTTACATCACTGAGAGCTTTCTGGGCCTGGGCGACCCTCCTCAGCTCGGGACTGTCGTTGTAAGGATAAAACAACCCTTTGTCTGCTTCCCAGTCTTCAGTGTACAGTTTCTAAATGAGAAAAGGATGAAAAGCTATAAGAAAATGCAAGCACACCTACATGAAATACATTACTTTGAAAGCATAAAGCACCAAGGAAAAGATGAAAACCAAGCTAAGTGGAATGCACAGGTAACCTTTCTCTTTTCATCCAATTCAGGTTGGTTTGTTTTTTAAGTATTTTATTTATTTATTTACTTATATATGAGAGAGAGAGAAAGAGGCATGTAAAGAGAGGAGAGAGAGTGAATGGGCGCATCAGGGCCTCCAGCCATTGCAAATGAACCCCAGTTGCATGTGCCACCTTGTGCGTCTGGCTTTATGTTGGAACTAGGAAATTGAACCTGGGTTCTTTGATTTTGCCAGCAAGTACCTTAACTGTTAAGCCATATCTCCAGCCCTGAATTTTTAAAAAATATTATATATTTATTTTGCAAGCTGAAAGAGATAAAGAGAAGACAGACAGAGATATTGGGCATGACAGGGTCTCCAGCCACTGCAAACAAACTCCAGATACATGCACTACTTTGTGCTTCTGGCTTTATGTGGGCACTGAGGAATCAAACTGGGGTTGTTAGGCTTTGTAAGAAAGTGCCTTAACCACTGAACCCACCTCTCCAGTCTCCAAACCAGGTTTTTATTCTATTTTTATTTATTTATATACTTATTTACTTAAGAGAGACTGAGAGAGAGAATAGGCATATCAGGACCTCCAGCCACTGCAAATGACCTCCAGATGCATGCACCACCCTGTGCATCTGGCTTATGTGGGACCTGGAGAGTCAAACCAGGATCCTTAGACTTGCATGCAAGTACCTAAAATACTAAGCCATCTCTCCAGCTAGGTTTTTATTTTACTAATAGCTTGTCCTCCTATTTTTAGACTCTGTCTTATCCCCTGTTTGCGAGTTTAGCTGCCTCTTGCAACAAAAGCTACCATAGTCATAAGGAGCCAGGAAACACTTCCCATAGCTTCCAACACAAAACAAGCTTAGAATCAGGTAATATCCAGGAACACCCAAAGCATAAGGCAGGGTCTGCCTAAAATTTAGAAATACTGCTTTGGCACATTCTCAACTGTTCTCGGGCACATCTTCATTCTCTTCATATGCTGCTCAGCTCCCTCAGGTTCTCAGCACTCTGTGCAAGAACTCTCTCCAAAGGGGCTGAGGTCCCCTGCCAAGTCCCACCGCTTCAGTCCCACAAATCTTGAGGATACTCATCATAGCACTGGCAAACTGTATTCTAGGTTGTCAAGAACTTACCAGGTAGTGCTCTCAGGTGAGTAACAAGATGAAAGAAAGGACTAGATATGGCCCTTACCTTACTGAACATGGCCGTGTTCTTAATGGCTTGGACAAGTTCAGGGGCATCAGGGGGAAGCAGGTACTTATCCTTGGTGTCTTCCCAGTTCTGCTTGTATAAAACCTAAATAGAAAAGCAGAAGTTTTAGGTAATAGATAAATAGTGAAGATGTCCTCACAGAAAGGCTGCTAATGGGTTATCAGGAAAATACTGACCATGTCAACGTTCTGTGATGCATCCTTAGTATTTACTAATAATCTTATGTTTGAAAAGTTCTTATTTTTAAAAACCAGTCCATGATTCTTATTCTCCATAGGTTTCTTTCAAAAAGTTGTAACAAATTAGTCACTAACACAATTTGGCTAGCAGACATGTTGGGTTTTGTTTTTTTTTTTTAACTTTCATGGTATTCTGGAATATATTTATATTAGTTGCCCACATTTAAAATTTCTCATAAAAATTCATCTGTATACATTTTTAAAAAGAAATAAATAAGAGGCTCTGGAGACATCAAGACAGTATTCTCTGCAGTGCAGTAGCAGATGGTTTTTTGGGCAGTCATGGGACCTTCAATCTACCCATAGCATCCCTGGGCTACTTCAGTCATCTGTGGAGCCCCCTGTTGCATGTAGACATCCAGTTCACATGTTTGTACAATGGGACTTGCGCACTCTTTCCTAAGAACAGGCATTGGTATTTGTGGTAGTTTGATTCAGGTGTCCCCTGTGAACTTAGGTGTTCTGAATGGCAGGTTCCCAGCTGATGGAGATTTGGAAATTAATACCTCTTAGAGGCAGTGTATTGTTGTGGGTGGGCTTATAAGTATTACAGCCAGTTTCCCCTTGCCAGTGCTTGGCACACTCTCCTGTTGCTATTGTCCACTTATGTTGGACAGGGGGTGATGTCCATCCTCTGTTCATGCCATCATCTTCCCCTGCCATCATGGAGCTTCCCCTCTAGTCTATAAGCTAAAATAAACCTTTTTCCCAAAAGCTGCCCAAGGTTGGGTGGTTTCTGCCAGTAATGCCATCCTGACCTATTGGCAATTGAGGAGTGGTTTCATTTGCTGCTAGACACTGGACTGTGTGGCTTTAGCCTTTTGATGCTGATTTTCAAGAGGAATGTAGATGAATTTAAGACCTTAGCCTAAGAGACACCTTAAAGTGCTATAAGTACAGCTTGATGAATTATTTTGGTCAGAGATGAAAGACCTGAATGCAGTAAGAACTATGCTGTGAGGTTTGGCTTGTGAGGGCAAAAAAGAGCTTTGCCTGGACTGGTCTAGAAGCAGTTTATATGAGAGGCTTGCTGTTATGCCCATGTCCTGACCATTTGTGAAGGGTTTCATTGCATAGAAACAGACTGGTATGAGCAGAGGGTTATGGCACAGAAAGAAATCTTTAGGCCAAAACTGCTGCCTGTTCAGCTGCAATTGAGAGATTACAAATATTGATATTGGGCCAGTGACCTGCATTGGGACAACAGAAAGAATGCAGTCTTTTGAAGGGGTCTGAATGCTAATGAACTATCCTGTTCTTCAAAGTCTGGGTTATTCCTCCCTGGATTAACAAATTGGCACCCTACCTGGTATTATGGTATATAAGAAATGTAGGAAAGAGAGAGTCATTGAATCTGTAACATGGTCTCATGTTTTGGAAATGGCCATGGACAGTGTTAAGCAGGTTTGCTGGATGCCTGCATGGAGGCCCGATGGAGCCATGAGGATGAACCATGGATTGCAGTGGAGAACCAGGGAAGATGCAGGGACTACTGACAGCTGCTGGGCCCAGATGAAGTTTTCCAGGACTGTGAGTAGCCTAGCTACAGCGATGGAATTAGAACTCCAGAGACTTGTTGCTGGTTAGAATTATCAGATGTGGAGACTAGTCACTAACTAGAGTTGTTGGACTTGGAGCTACAGAGTTTGATGTTTGCCCTGGTTGTTTTAAATCTATTAGTTGAATATTTCTTTGCTATACCCAAAGCCATCTTTTGCAGTGTGAGTGTTTATTCTGTGCCATTATGGGTTTGGGGGGGGGGGTATTTCTTTGGCATTATGGCTCAGTTAAAAGACCGTGGATTGAGTGAGACCCTATCTTGGAAAACCAAAAAAGAAAAGACCTTGGATTATGGAGATGCTTGAACATGATTGGGATTGATAAAAAATGTGGGAACTTTGAAAGTTGAACTGAATGCATTGCATTTTACATCATGTATTGTTAACAGTTTATGAGGGCAAAGGGCATAAGGTGGTGGTTTGATTCAGGTGTCCCCATAAACGTAGGTGTTCTGAATACTAGGTTCCTAGCTAATAGAGATTTGGGAATCAATGCCTCCTGGAGACAGTGTATTGTTGGGGGTGGGTTTATGGGTTTTATAGCCAGTGTCCCCATGCCAGTGTTTGGCATCCTCTCCTGTTGCTGTTGTCCAGATTATGTTGTCCAGGGGGTGATGTCCACCCTCTGCTCATGCCATCCTTTCCCCCTGTCATCATAGAGCTTCTCCTCGAGTCTGTAAGCCAAAATAAATCCTTTTATCCCAAAAGCTGCTCTTGGTCAGGTGATTTCTGCCAGTAATGTGAACCTGACTACAACAGTATTGTACATGCCACTGGATGGTCCAGCCAAGCACAACATGGCCTTACCTTGCTGACTTGCTGCGACACTTTCTTTGAGTGTTCAATATCCCTTGATTTTTCATCCACATGACAGATAGTTTTAGCAACATCGCCATCCATTCGATACTTAACCTGCAGAAGTAACACATGAGATCAGGGTTCGTGTCAAGCATGAGCACATGAGCACAGAGGACATGTGATGAACAGTGTTTACCAAGTGGCTGTGAGCCTGCACAGAGACAAAGCACCTTTCTTCTGGCTGGGAAATGGCCTCCCAACACCCACAGAGCACCTATGTCTACAGCTTGTCTGCTTTCCAGACTCAATTTCTAGTGTGTGGCTTCCCTGCCTCACTGTGCTATAATGTGGAGGGT
The DNA here is from genome assembly GCF_020740685.1 of Jaculus jaculus. Classification (NCBI taxonomy): domain Eukaryota; kingdom Metazoa; phylum Chordata; class Mammalia; order Rodentia; family Dipodidae; genus Jaculus; species Jaculus jaculus. Next base: position 88,563,070 of record NC_059105.1, on the reverse strand, counting down.
CACTGTGAGTCGGAACTTCCATCTCATGGTGTCCTCTTAAACTAAGGGCTAAGGCAATGCTTTAGAAGTCTATTTGGATTCACTCACAGCCACATAATCTATGGCCAATGCTGTCTCTAGATGTTTGGACTAGCTCACAGTCATTCGATGTTGTTTTTCCCTACACGCATTTCAAGCCTTAATTCCTAGCACTGGGCATCTTTTGGAAATGTCTCGCTCCTTTACTTTAATAACATGGCCCACCTCACTGAGTTGATCCTGGACTTTCTTGATTCTGCGAAGCTCCGGAGTATCACTTGTGCTGGCATATGGCTGTCCTTTGGTTTTCTCAAAGTTCTCCTTGTATTTATTCTAAACAGAATGTCAGATATTAGGCTGGAAACTGACAAGACAGCAGTAGAAAGTCTAGGCAACACACACACACCATCTGATTTATAAATCTTCCAAGCTTTAACAATGATTAGTTATAGCCACTTTAATTTTGCCCCATTCCCTCTCAGCAGGAACTAAAATAGATTTGCTAATTGTTCCTCTTAAGCAAGATTGGATCCTGAAATTTGTTGCAGATAATTGTTTTGGATATGGCCTAAAATTATTCTCTTGATTTTTTTTTTATTTGCATGCGTACAAAAAGCCTGAATCTCAATTATTTTAGAAAATAAATATAGAAAATGAGTTAAGCCTGAAAAGATTTGATTGCTAATACAATGCAAAAATATTCAATTCAGAAGTTGCAACTAAACCTCAGTGGTTTGGATAGCTGAGACACTAGCTGAATTAATGGGAAGTCTGAATTGTGGAATATTCTGTAAAGGAATGAAATTTTATTTCTGCTCAGTAGCCAATGAATCCATTTTTTAACAATAATGTATATCATCAATTACTAGCAAGGCTTCAAAAAGTATTCTTGAGTGGATACTCAACAATCCAAATTATATCACTGATTTAGACATTAACTACTTTAAGATTATGCAGTTTTTCCAACACTCTGTTCAGTCTCAGAAATTCCAGGTTTACAATGTTTGAATTAATGACATTATATGGCAATAAATTAACAAAATGATTTCCTATCTTTTCTGAATACTGGGGTGTCAAAGAAAGTAAGAAAGTCTTGTTTAGAGACCTAAGTCTTCAAAACTCAGTAATGATTCAAGTGGTAAATGTACTCCACTGACTCCAGGAGTTAATGCTTAAATAAAAGTGAATCTTTATTGACCAACCACAACTGGAAGGTTTTGACATGAACTTTACTTAGCATAGCTCAATGTTCTTCTGAGTTTTATTGCAGTCCTTTAAGTCCCCAGAACACATGTCATCAAGCTACCTGGTAAGATTTCAACCCACTATTGAAAATCAACAAAGTAGATCCATTGAACTGGGTCTATCTGCTGCCAGTCTGTGTAATTCACAGGACAATACGTGGGACTTTAAAACCAGAGAACATGGAGCACAATAGTTCTCCGCCTGGGCGACCCATAGGAGCTACCCACCCATTTACCACTGCAATACTTATCTGATTAAAAATGCCTACTTTTGTGCTCTCAGAAAAGATTATTTAAATAAACAAAGCTTATCGAAGAGTATTCTTTACTCCTTCTCTATATATTTCTTCTCTAAAAGTATAATAAATGCCATTATAAATGTTGTATTATGTATAATAAGTGCCATAAACAAACCTGAGCTTTGGACAGATCACACTAGAACAGCCTGAGCATTGCTCGTTTTAAAGCTCTGTTAAAAATCATGGTTCATCAAAAACTGTGATCTTTAATTTCAAATGAATTCTTAATATGATTTTTAGTTTTCTAAAGTATAAGTTCTTTCACACTCTTTGCTTCTTAGAGACCTTCTTATATAATGTGATCTACCTATACTTTAGAAGCTATTCCACTCAGACACAGTTCAACTATATGTTGTTTAGTTCTTAAGAACCAAACTTCATTAAATCTATATTTATGATTTAACTATTCTAAATTACCTAATAGTGATTAAATTACCTGTACATGTTTTCTAATTAGCTTCCTGCTTTTTTGTTTATTTTTATTTACTTGAGAGCAACAGACAGATGGAGAGAGAAAGAGGTAGTTAGAGAGAGGGAGAATGGGCACGCAGGGCCTCTAGCCACTGCAAACGAACTCCAGATGCATAGATCACCTTGTACATCTGGCTAACGGGGATCTTGGGGAATCAAGCCCAGTTTGAGGTCCTTAGGCTTCACAGGCAAGTGCTTAACTGCTAAGCCATCTCCCCAGCCCAGCCTCTTGCTTTTTTGCAAGAGTAATTTAAATAAGGGTTTATTCTGATGTTGCAATGCAGAAATAGATTACATGAAAGGACATTTTCAATCACAAGAAAAGACATGTTTCTATAAAACAAGATTTTGTTTCATACAAGATTGAAAACAAAACCCAGCATCCAAAACAGAATTGGTTAAGATCAATAATTTCTTAATCATGAAACTGGGTTAGTAGGAGTTTGAACTTACTGTGCTGAAAAGGTCCTGCATTTTCTGACTGTGTTCAATGTAGGGCGTCATAAACTTGGAAGTGTCCACCTTCTTCCGGATGACCTTCTTCCTCTCCACTGGCTTCGCTGGTTCTGGCTGTACCAGCGCTGGTTTGGAAGTTTCTGATTGGTCATAGTCAGACACTGTTCTTGTCGTCGTAGTTTCATAGACTTCTGTTATTGTCTGAAAATGTGACATGCAGTTCAACATTGTTATGAAAGTGAAAACTTGGCACCATTATCTTTGTAATATACCATTCTAACTTCAAGTCAGATTTACATCCTGGTGTGACCTCTCCATTTGGAGAAAGCCACATACAATATCTATACAGTGTAGTAAACTAGATGCAGACTATGACATTGTCTGGATTGCATTTGTAGAAAGACACTCAAAGACTTCAAGGTAGTATACAAATTAGAAATAAAATATTCTTAAACATTTGAAAATCTTTGTAAGTGAGGGCTGGGAATTTAACTCAGTGGTACAGAACTTGCCTAGCAATGCAAAGCCCTATGTGCAATCTCCAATACCACAAAAAAAAAAAAGACTCTTAAATTGTCAAATAAAATTAAACTTGAGAATAAGGAACAAAAAGTTAAGACAATTAAATGAGGCTCAAGTTTTTGACTTTAATATTAACTTTAAGGGCTGGAGAGATGGCTTAGCAATTCAGGCATTTGCCTACAAAGCCAAAGGATCCCAGTTCAACCCTCCAGGACCTACATGAGCCAGATGCACAAGGGGGCGCATGCATCTGGAGTTTGTTTACAGTGGCTGGAGGCCCTGGCTTGCCTATTCTCTCTCTCTCTGTGTTTCTTTCTCCCTTTCAAGTAAATAAATAAAAATACATTAAAATAGATGCGTATGACCTACCAAAGTAAAACAAAAACAAAAAAATTAACTTTAAATGAATAAGACTAACATTGATGAATAACTGATTTCAAATAAATAAGAAAATAATCAGTTTCATTTTTGGCATTTTCTATAGCATGAGCCAAACAATAATAAAGTTTAAAGAAATGAATCAAGTCAATATTACAAGTATTCTCTTGGCTTAGTCAGTTCATTAGTGTGAACGGGAGTGCTGCTTGCACTAGTAAGTACTTAAGTATACAAGACTAATGGTGACAACATGGTGGGGTAATTATGCACACAACAGCCTTATCTATGCAGTAGGTGGCAAACTGCTGCTTCTTACAGCAGGCTGAGAAAAACCCAAGACTCAAAGTTTGAGCGGAGTCCAAAGTTGAGAACCTGGTAGGTAAGAAAAGAGCCAAGCAGTGAAGTCTTCAATCCCCCTCATAGGATCACTTCCTCAAGGTAAATGCCTTTTGTACAAAAGGGAGAGATCTGGTATTAATATGGAGACAGACGCCTAATAAGGAAACTGTCAGTCTCAAACAACTACCCCAGTGCTGTCCGATCGCTGCTTTTTGCTCGTTGTTGCTAAAATATGGCTGACCGTGGGAAAGCAGTTTTTAGCATCTACCGATGCCAGTTTTGAGGCAGTCACAAACTTTATGGCTGGCCATCCATGTAACTATTTATCGGACTCAAAGAGAAACAGCTCCTTGCAGAAAATAAGCAGAGAGCTATTTCACCTTTGGGGAGAGAGAAAAGAAGGAGAGTGTGTTACAACTTGGAATTGTAATGGAAATAGCTTTCTCAGAAAGTAGCTTTTCAATGCATCACAGGGGCAATGTCTTGGAGCCACCATTCCTAATGACAGAGATGGTTTGCTACAAATTACACTGCTACATAGTGAAACTTCTGGTCCCTGTAGCAGTCACAAGTCCAAGGCCATCCCTCCCCTGGCAATCAGAGAGGGATGGCAGTGTCCTCGTTCACAATATCTGCACAAATACCAGCACCTGAGCAATGTGAAAGCTATTCTCTTCCATTTTTGATAGGCTGAAGAGAACAAAAGAAGAAAAACACACAGCACAGAGCCTGCCAAATAGGTGGTCATTGGTCTTCTATTTCCAGACACAGGCCAGTGGTGACTCTTCCTCAGAGACCCGTTTTTGCCATCTTTGTGGCCTTGAGAGCCTGGAAGAGGAAAAGGGCTCTTCTTTTAATGAGCACTGGTCTGCGCATGCATGGGCTGGACCTTACCTGTCCTGGTATCTCTTCATAAACTGTCTCCTCTGTGTAGTACTGTGAATAGAACACAAGCGCAGTGTCATGACACTCACAGCAGCAGCCACCCCTCCTCTGCCTCAGCTGAACCACTGGGGTGACATTACTAGCTTAGTGGGTTTGGAATGTCTGAGAAGAATGGGGGTGAGGAGGCCTGCTTGGATGCTGGGGCAGGGAACCTTTCCATCTTGGGAAGCTTTAGGGAAGGCAAAATGAACGCATCAGACCAGACAAAGAGATGTAGAGTACCAAGCAAGGCAAGGTGTCTGTGTTTGGTTTGAATCAGAAGAATCTGTTTTCCTGGGACAAATTACATTGGTTTGAGTGTCTAAGATAGAATCTGCTTAGAAAAGAATACCTTTAAAATGTCTTGATTATACACTTTGAGTAGAGAGTAATTATGCTAACACTTGCTGTTCACTGATACCCCAGTGTAAATTTTTTAATGGATTGTACCATGAAAATCTCATGATCCAGAAGCATTGCCACACCTTCATTATTTCCATTCTCCACAACCCACCCCAGACTGAGCAGCAAGCATTTCTTCTGGAGTGATGGCTGCCTCCTTTTTAATAAAGGTCAAAACAGCAATCACCCCTCTGTCCCAGGCGAACCACCAAGGTGATTGCACGAGCTTTGTTTTGGGAAGGTGGTGAGGGTTTGTCCTAAGCATGCTGCTAAGACTGCAGCTCATAAAGGCCAAGGGAAGGAAGGGGAGTGTGACGATTCCTCCATTCACAAGGCGGGGAAATCTGGCTGTTCTTGGCCTCTGCTAGCTGTGAGGTGCCTGTAGCCTGGGTCTAAAACCAACTCCACTTTTGTTCTCCTCATGACATCACTAGCAATAAATAGATGCAGAGGAGCTGGCTGACATTTCATCTCTGATGCCTAAGGAGAGTGGAATCCTGCCCTAGCCTTGCCTGGCTCTGTGGGGCGGCTGGCAGGAAAGGCCTACAGGTCATGACACACGGCAGAGGGATAAAAATGAAGCGTTTGACTCATTTCCTCAGTCAAGAAAAGGCATGACATTCTATGCTTCCTTTTATTTCTGACATCAAAACGTGGAGAGGGTGGACAGAACACTGGTGCAAAATTTCCCTGCATGGGTCTGCTTTCTTGTTGCCATTGGTTCAGAACCTCTCGCATACCTAACCATCGCAGTGGGCCATTCGTTCTATTTTACCCATGGAAACTGCTGTGTAAAATTTGCTTAGCGTCTCTCTTGTGTTTTCTTTGCTGTCATATCTGTTTGTTTCATTTAAAAATATAGCTTAAAATATATTTGTGTATTTGTGTGGGAGAGAGAAAGCAAGAGAGAAAGAAATACACACACACAGAGAGAGAGAGAGAGAAAGAGAGAAAGAAAGAAAGAAAGAAAGAAAGAAAGAAAGAAAGAAAGAAAGAAAGAAAGAAAGAATAAGAGAGAGCAAGAGTAAGCATGGGCATGCCAGGGGCTCTTACCACTGCAAACAAACAAACTCCAGACACATTAGCCACTTTGTATGTTTGGCTTTATGTGGGTGCTGGCAAACTGAACCTGGGATATCAGCCTTTGCAAGCAAGTGGCTTTAACTACTGAGCTATCTCCCCAACCCCCACATCTTTTTTTTTTCTTCTGCATGTTCTTACATATAGCAACAGAAATAATGTACGCTCAGAGGACACAGAGGGGCCTCTTACCCCTGTGACATCAGTGCATGAGGAAGACCATTTGGACATTTTAGAAAATGTTGTTTGATGTTGAGAGTACATGGAGCCATTCCTGTGGTTACGCAGAACATGAGTGTGTTGAAAAGAAATATTAAACGACAATAAATGGTTTCCATCTGTTTTTGGTTTTCTTAGTATTCAAGTAACAGCAACTTTTTGAGAGTTATCCAGTTTTACAATTGCTGAGATTTTACAATTGAGATATAGATTTCAGAAATGACCTTAAAAGCTGGGGAGATGGCTCTGTAGTTAAAGGTGGTTACTTGTAAAGCCTACTGGCCTGGGTTGCTAGCCACCCACATAAACCTGAACAGGCATTCATTTGCTGTGGCAAGAAACCCTAGAGTGCTCATACATAGAACACACATAAATAAAATGTTTAAAAAGAGAAATAAGCTTACAGAAAAGGCAACATTATCCAAGTGGTTGGCATTAACTTGTGAACCAAAGCTCATGGTGTTATGTTTTTAGAGCTCTGTTGCTAATTAGATAGAAAGAGAAAAATGCAAGAACATACTAAGTTTGAGTCTGAATAGAGAGTGACAGTAAGGTTTTATTTCAGATTCCAAAATCCCTAGGAGATATGTTTTTGAAGCAGATTTCTGTTTTGTTTTGTTTAAACTCTTCCCTGACCAATTTTCTTGAATCTGCCACCATCCCATTCTTGTGATCTTTCCTGAGACCAAAACTCTGGCTCAACCTTCTCTGACAGGAACCTATTAGTTTACACCTGCTGGTCAGTCTCAGAAGCAGTAGTGGCAACAAAATGGCAGGGATGGGATGGCTAAAAATAGCAGCTTCCATTTTTAATGATGAGTTAAATCAATCAAGGCTAGCACTAAGCACAATTCCCAGTGACAAATGAACAAATATTTTTAGAAATGAAAGGTATAGTTGAGTTGGCTCTAAAACATATTCCTGCTATTACCAGCATAGAAAAAACTATTAACCATATCATTATAATTTAACTTGCACTGTGTTTGCTAGAGATAAATCTGACCTCTAGGGACATACATAAAATGACCTCCAGAGGTAATACTGGCCATGGGAAGGTGCAGCCACCTTCATTTAAGCCAGAATTTTTTTTTTTAATTTTTATTAACATTTTTCATGATTATAAAATATATCCCATGGTAATTCCCTCCCTCCCCACCCCCACACTTTCCCGTTTGAAATTCCATTCTCCATCATATTACCTCCCCATTACAATCATTGTAATTACATATATACAATATCAACCTATTAAGTATCCTCCTCCCTTCCTTTCTCCACCCTTTATGTCTCCTTTTCAACTTACTGGCCTCTGCTACTAAGTATTTTCATTCTCACGCAGAAGCCCAGTCATCTGTAGCTAGGATCCACATATGAGAGAGAACTTGTGGCGCTTTAAGCCAGAATTTTTAAATAACTGACTATATAAAATACATCCTGGTTATTTTATATGCCCCAGTAATAAAGGTTATTTGATTTATAGACTAAGATAAATTTTCTTCACTTAAATACAGATCAGCTATCAAGGACAAATTTTGATACTTTCATCTGAAATTTGGTTGGAGGTAGCTCTTAGAGTTAATTTTAGTCATTAATGGCTTAGCAGTTAAGGCTTTACCTGCAAAGCTAAAGGACCCAGATTTGACCCCCAGGACCCATGTAAGCCAGGTGCACAAGGTGGCACATGTATCTGGAGTTTGTTTGCAGTGGCTGGAGGCCTTTGCATGCCCATTCTTTCTCTATCTCTCTGCCTCTTTCTCCCTTTCTCTCAAATAAATTAATAAAAATAAAAAATGAATTAGCCCAGATTTTCATATGTCTAGGCCACTGAACTGGGAATTACCAAGCACTTTCCGTTTCGCAGCACATGCCTATTTCCGAACATTATAGCCTCAGGTTTTAGATTTTTTTTTTTTTTTCCTAGACTATGAAGCTAAAGGCAAGAGCTGATGAGGAAAGGCAGTCATATAACTACACCAAAATTTTATCAGTTTAAAATACACAATTAACAACTGTGAGAGATGTCCACCCAGGATCCGCAGCAAAGTTTTCAAGAGCTCCACAGTAGTGTTTGGTAGCAGTCAAGATTCATAAGCAAGGCTAGTCTTGTTGACTTGCTTCAACAAAATGAAGCTTGTGGATAGGTGACTCTATCTGTCACTAGGGATCTACATGAGCTTGTGCGTGTATTTTGATGATCGTGGGTAGACACACTCCCCTGGTCATGGTTATACTCATTGCATAACCCCCACCCCATACACATTCAACTGGGCGTCAGGACTAGCCCACTCCCTCTCCTGCTATATGGAGCCTAAGAAACAGACATTTGTCCCTTTGATCATTGGGGTTGGGAAGAAGGGGGGAAAGCCCTTTTAAGTGAAAAAAATTAAAACCTATGTGTCCCCCATACTTTGTTGTTTTTGTTGAGGGTTCAAAGAAAAGCAAAAAAAAAAAAAAAAAAAGAAAGAAAGAAAGAAAGAAAGAAATAGGAAACTGATATTTCCTTTCACTTCTAAATCCCACAGAATTATAGTGAAACTGAACATAAACTGTTCCTTGCTTAGGTTTCTTGGTGACTCTCTGTGAAGTTAGACGGACAATGTGTTTTCCAAGGATGGCTTTGCCCCGTGGCTTTGGCTGTCACTACATGAAATGCTTTGCTCTGGGGCTTATTCTTACCTCTATCACCTCCTCATACTCTTCGTCGTCTGCCATGTTCCCAGAGCAGTAGTGGCACCTACGAACTTTTCATGTTCCATACAAACAAAAACACATTAGTGTCTATGCCCAGGACAAAAAAATGATTTTATCACACCATAAACAGGGAATTTAAAACCAAACATATATTTCTTGTGGGCTGAGGGATGTTTAAAAGAGGTCTATACAACAAAGCTTCATATTGCTCCTATTCCCTCAGTGACTTGTTTGGCATGTGTACCTCGCCAGAATCCATTCAGGTCAAGTTATTCGAGGAAACTGAGGTGAGCCTGAGTCAGGACTCAAGAAACAGACATTTTAAATGTCCAAACACTTGGAAAGAAAACATTTTCAAGCAAAACTTTCAGTGAAAGAAGTCATCTTGGCTTTGGGAAGTTTTTTTGTTCTTTTCCTCAGAACTGACTTTTTTCTGGGGGGGGCGTAGGGTCTCACTCTAGCCCAGGATGACCCAGAACTCATGTTATAGTGCCAGGCTGGCTTTGAACCTGAGTTTTTTTAAACCCTGCTCTAGAACGCTATACACAGTGTATCTTATGGTTCAAATTAGAATATGTCTCTCTACAGGTTTTAAAAGAAAAGTCGACACCTCAAGGCAACGGGGTTATTTTCTTCCGGAAAACCATTGGCTTATATGGAGTTTTGTTTTCTTTCACTTCTGTAGCTCTTGTTCAAGCCTGAAAAATACCAAAGTTTTAAAGCATTGTTGAAATAAATGTGATATTGTAGTTCTTTGGCCTACGTTTCTAATTTAGGAACTAGGGGAAAGCTCTTTTGAGGCCTTTCAGCAGGACACCAGCAAGTGGGACCCTCCCCGTACAAGAGAATGATGGCCACAAGCAGCTGTCCCTTGAGCCAGAGATGTGGCTGTGTAAACCTATACCCCGTGGTGGCTGGTTTTGTTAAGCTAGCGAAATTGCCCCTCCCTCTGAGGCAAATGAAGTCCAGTAGAACAGGATAAATATAGGAACACTGAACATGGATTCTTCTTCATACAAGTATATTTAGGACAGCAAAAATATAATAAAATCAAAAACAAAATTCAAGACAAGAGAACCAACTTGATCAAGAAATCAACTCGTTAGTGCTGGAGTTGACTAATCCTACATGTTCCGTGTTGGATATGATTAATGGGGCCTTCATAGCGCAGTAGGGTACAGACTTTCCAAGCCACATTTCATCACTGTTCCCCCGGCCCCAAACTTTGAAAAATACTTAAGGGAAGTTGTAGACTAGCCTCTCAGGAGAACATTACAGCAAAAGACATAAAAGGCCTTACCTTTGAGCTATCCAATCTACCTCCTCATCGGCAGCAAATCCTCTCCCAGCTCTCCCCTCCTGAGAACCCCAGGCAAAGGCCGACAGGGTGCTGGAGCTCCCGATTATCATGTGGCCAAAGTAGCCAATCAGATCTGGAGTTGCTCAAATTTCAGAAGCTAAATATACTGGGTGATGTTCTGAAAACCACCTGTTCATCAATTCCACCAAGGGATAAAGGGTAACAAATTGCTAGCTTAGAACTATTCGAATGTGATGGAATTTTACCCAACTTCTAACCTCTGGGGGTCAAGTTTAGATATAATTTCTCATTTTCTGTTGCCCTGCACCATACCCGGTTTGTGGGGAAAAAAATAGAGGAAATAAGTGTGACTTTGAGGCTTTGGCCCTTCTGTTATGGCTGGCTTCGCACCATTTGTCTGATCTTTATGCAAGTCTACACATTTCACCCTTGGTATGCTCACCAGAGGAGCAACAAGAACCTTCCTGGTGTTGCTGTGAGAAAAAAAAAAAAAATGAGGAATATGATCCAGAAAACATCAGGTTGCTAAAAGCAATTTTTTAAAAACATAGGTGAAAATGTTTGATAGTAACACTAGATAAAATACCCTGGTGTAATTAGATTAGCCTCACTGGTTTTCTGGCTCTCAGGCAGTGGGAATGGCCAATGGTATTAACCTTTTCCCTGTTCAGGTAGCGCAGCTAAGGATCTCATTGATTTTCTATGAATTCCTAACTCCTAAAAGAAAAGTGTGGATGTAAGACCCCAAAGGCTTCATTTCTCAAGCATTTCTCTAAAATAGAAATCCAGAAGCAATCATCACAGCAGAAGAAGACAATGGCTATGAGGCAATTCACAGTGTAAGATGTTTACTGAAAGGACTGTCTAATAGCTGGAGGTCGGTGCATGTCTGAAAACCCAGCACTTGGGAAGCAGAGGCAGAAGGATCAGGAGTTCAAGGCCAGCATCAGCTACATGAGACTCATTCTCATAGCAAGACAAAATGAAACAAATAATCATGACTTTTTAAAAAACTTATTTGAGGGCTGGAGAGATGGCTTGGCTGTTAAGGTACTTGCCTATAAAGCCAAAGGGCCTAGATTCAATTCCCCAGGACCCACGTAAACCAGATGCAAAAGATATCTACACAATGGAATTCTACACAGCAGTAAGAAAGAATGACACAGTGAAATTTGAGGAAAAATGGTTGAACCTGGAACAGATCATTCTCAGTGAACTTACCCAATCATAGAAAGAAAATCGCCACATAGTCTCACTCATCTACAGCACCTAAACTGAATCTACACAATATGCTGACACACCCAGCAAACATCTTGAGGACTCGACAATAGGGTGGGTGGGGAGGGAGGGGAGGGTAAGGGAAGGAGTGGGAGACACAAATCTAGACCCAAACAGCAATGGTACCATAAAATTCTACATTCTAAAAGGCAGACCAAATGTTTGAACCTTCATCAGGCCCTTAGAGGGAACACCTGAGCCACAAGACACTGGAGAGGGTATGATGAAGACTGACCTTAATCTTCTACAGCTTCCCTCATTCCCGCTCTCTTCTCTCTAACTCTTTTATATTAGTTATCTTTTTCTTCCTTTTCTTAGTGGGCACTGACCTGTAACTCCTAGTACCAGCATGCAGCTTTCATCCACAATGAGCTTTTGGTCAGAGATACCTACAAGGTTGCCTAAAAGAAAGACAGATTTCTGTCAGAGTACTTGATAACCCACCTAAGGTTAAAGACCCTACTGCTGAAGACACCATATGCAGTTGACACGTAAAATGGAGTGACATGGCTGGAAGCTGGAAGAGAGTCAGTCCCCAGACAGACAGCACGTCTAGTGCCAGAAGGTGCTACATGAGCGACTGGGGGAAAATGACCAATATCTGTCCAAGCAACTCATGGTCTAACCTACTTAGCAGCAAATAACCTGTTATGATGCTCACACAAGTGCAATAGTGGTGCACAGCCATGGTGGGAAACCAGCTGCTCTTGATTTGGCTAACTGATGCCCTCAGTGGTACGGGACCCATAGCTGGATTTGAGAAACAAGTCAGAACCATATCCAAACATGAGCCTGCTCTCCATTATCAAGCAACCACCAATTGTGGGCTACAAGAGGGCCTACACATATTAAATTCTCTATTCAAAAAAGTAAGGATGGGCTGGAGAGATGACTTAGCGGTTAAGCGCTTGCCTGTGAAGCCTAAGGACCCCGGTTCAAGGCTCGGTTCCCCAGGTCCCACGTTAGCCAGATGCACAAGGGGGTGCACACGTCTGGAGTTCGCTTGCAGAGGCTGGAAGCCCTGGCACGCCCATTCTCTCTCTCCCTCTATCTGTCTTTCTCTCTGTGTCTGTCACTCTCAAATAAATAAATTTTAAAAAAAGGATTATCCCATTTTTCTGGCGCTAACATTACTGTCCATTAGAGAATCTGCTTCTCTTTTTAAGATAGACACAGATCCTAAGGAAAGAACCATCCCATCATACCTCAAAAGGGCTCCAGCTGAAACTAAGAACAATGGGCGAAACAAGCAAGGGTGCTGTTTTCTTGGTAAACCAGGTACTAGCACAAGGGTGAAGGAGATCAACACAGAGAACAATCAATTCCTACCATATCAGATATCCAGAGACCCAGAGGCCCCCAAAACCTCATCACTGAAGCAGACCAAAAATGAACCCAACATGGCTCAGGAAATTTTGCGGGAAGAATGTCAGAGCCACATGTTGGGTCATGATATACAGAGACATTTTTCCTACCTATAACTGTGGGATAACTCCACAACACATGACCCATATACCTCAACAAAGAGGGGCCAGGGGGAGGGGTTAGTACATGGATGAGCCTAACAATGATACCAACTTGACTGTATTCACTGAGTACAAAACTAATGAAAAAAATTAATAAATAAAAAAGAAAACTCATTTGAGGGCTAGAGAGGTGGCTTGGCTGTTAAGGTACTTGCCTACAAAGCCAAAGGACCCAGATTCAATTCCCCAGGACCCACATAATCCAGATGCACAAGATAGCACATGTGTCTGGAGTTTGTTTGAAGCAGCTGGATGCCCTGGTGCATGTTTTCTCTCTCTCTCTCTCTCTCATTCTGTCTCTATCTGCCTCTTTCTCTCTCTCAAATAAATAGATAAAAATTAAAAATATTTTTTAAAACTTACTTGATATCTCTTGTCCTTGCTCTGTCTTTGCTATTGAACTATGTTTTTAAATTTAAGATCTAATTTTGCTCATCTGTCCTCAGACAAGGAACAAATTCATAGGTAAATAAGTGCTCCTTCTCTGGGTTGTTTCTGAACTGAAGACCAAACCGCATGATCACTTATCTACTCATGGACTTGAAACTAAACTTACTTAACAGTCCTTTTGTTGTTAAATGTGAGGAAGCAATTTCATATCTCAAATATATTTACCTTTCTCAATCCATGATTCATATAGGGGTAAATAATACTTAACCTCATTTTATCCCCTCAACTAATTATACCTTTTTACTTCATATGTTCTCACACTTATGACCAAGGGATATTTGTATAACATGAGCTTGGTCATTCAGTAGTTCTAAGCTAAAATTGAGGCTTACTGGCTAATGCATGCTGTAAAACATATTAAATTAACAAAAGGGAGCTCAGCATGGTGGCATATGCCTAAAGTCCCAGCACGTGGGAGGCAGAGGTAGAATATTCACCCATGAATTTTGAGGTCAGCCTTGTGTACAAAGTGAATTCCAGGTTAAGCATGACTACACAGCAAGACCCTGTGTAGCAGACAGCTTCAGGTTCACTGAGATGAACTTTCAGACCAGGCACAGTTATGGAGGAAGGGATATTTATTGAAGCCTACAGATCCAGGGGAAGTTCCATAAATGGCAGAAGTAGCTGGCCTGCCTTCACAGGACAAAGCAGACAAAGAGAGAGAAGAGAAGCACAAGCCAAAACCCAAATAGCACACTTTAGGAACTCCAGCTAGGCACACTTTGCATATTTTTAGATTGAAATCTGAAACCCACCACCACACCTAAAGCTCCACCCAGTGACATTGCCTCCAGTGAGGTGGCTGCAGAATGCAAACTACAAACAAATAAACAACTGAATATATTGGGGGCCATCTATTCTATTCAAACCATCGCACCCTGTCAAAGAAAGAAGAGAGAAAGAAAAAGAAGAGAGAGAGAAAGGAGAAAGAAAGAGAAGGGCGAGAGGGAGAGAAAAAAAGGAAGGAAGGAAGGAAGGAAGGAAGGAAGGAAGGAAGGAAGGAAGGAAGGAAGGAAGGAAGGAAGGGAAAGAAAGATAGATGGTAGGGATCAAACTCAGGACCTCAATATGGCAAGACAAAACATATTTACTTTATTTTGTGATAGCAAAAAAGGAAGCAATGCAACACTAAAGAAATGAAACACACAGTAAGCACGCCACACATTACCCTTGCCCATTGTAAGAACATATCTGTGAGTTAAATTCTAGCAGCAGGGTCCCTGAGGCACACGTTAAGTGCACATTTTCAAATAGGTCCAGTAATTTACTGTGCACATACCTTCAGGCTATCAGCCTTGTAACCTATATGATCTAATGGGGAAATATTCACTCTTCTGTTATAGAGTAAATGTGTGTGCCTCTCCAGAATTCACATGCTCAAATCCGCTTCCTTAATGTGATAATAAAGGAAGGTAGGCCTTTGGGAAGTGGTTAGGTCTGAGGGTGGGGCTCTTAAGAAAGGAATTCATGGCCTGTCATTTGCTACTCTGTGAGGTAAGGTGACCAGCATGCCTTCCAAAGCTCTGCCCACTGGAGAGCCCAACTGTGCGGGCAGCCTGATCTCGGGCTTCTAGCTCCAAAGCTGTGAGAAGTTAATTTCTGTTGCTTATAATCCCCTCCATTTATTCTGTTCTGCTCTAGCAGCCTGAATAGACAAAGACACTACATCACTTTTGGAAACACTGTGGCAGTCAACACACAGACTCCACTGGAGTGGAATGCCAAACTCTACTTCCAGTGAAATGCAAATCCAGAATCAGGTGGAAATGAGCGAGGAGGCCAGGAGCACACTCATACAAAAATACCTTGGCTTAGACCACTTGAGAGCAATTGATCCTCAGTCCTCAAGTCCCAGCTAAGTTGGTCTGCTCTCAGCTGTCCAAATAATTTGCAAAGCACCTAAGAAATGAGAAAGCTTCAGGAGATGGAGTCAGGTTCCTATAGTGTTCACCTGGGGGGAATGTACCAGCAAGCAGCCCATCACCCTCCACTGAAACACTAGCACCCTCAGAAATCTCTGCCGATGCCAGGCTGGAGTTGTGCCCTCTGAGGATGAAGAACAGCCCTCTCCTCCTGCAGAACACTCTGGTTTTTTGTTTTTTTGTTTTTTTATTTTAGTTTTTTAATTTATTTATTTGAGTTCAACAGACACAGAGAGAAAGACAGGTAGAGGGAGAGAGAGAGAATGGGCGCGCCAGGGCTTCCAGCCTCTGCAAACGAACTCCAGATACGTGCGCCCCCTTGTGCATCTGGCTAACGTGGGACCTGGGGAACGGAGCCTCGAACCAGGGTCCTTAGGCTTCACAGGCAAGTGCTTAACCACTAAGCCATCTCTCCAGCCCAGAACACTCTGGTTTATTGATAGGTTCTTGTCATGTGCATTACACATATTAAGTGCTCAATAATTCTGACTATGATGCAAAAAATTTGACCATTATTCTTAACTTTTATTGGAGTCTTCATTTTTTCTTTCTAGCTGAAATGTCTAACTATCATACAGCTTAGGAAACCAGCCAATAGTTAGTCTGAGAATTTAGGCATTGATGGGGCGTGACTTTAAAACAAAGCAAGCTGCAGTGAAGGGCCCTGGCAGAACTTTGGATGACAAGCAGTAAGGTTTAAGAGTGCTTTGGGGGGAGGAGATGTGGTTTCATGGGAAGGGACATTTAGCAGAGTGCTTGCAGTTGCAGTTTTTTGGCTTTGCACATTATTTTAATAAAATTATAGGTGTGTAGTTGTACAGGGCTGGTTACTAAATCAGCATGTTTTTCCAATCCTCCTCCTGGGATGGGTCACTCACCTCTTCCTTTCATTGACTCTTTAATTATATACCCTAATCTTTTAACAAAATGCATACATTGCCCTTTGTTGAGTTTCCATTACAGGCATCATGTATGCCGCTCTCACTTGGGAAGAAAACCTTTACACTTTCATGTAAACCCCTAGCTGATCATGTGCCTCACACCTGCTTCTGACCTCCCTAAGGGTCTTTGGGTGTAATTCAGTTCCATGTCTACATTTCTACAGTTAGCCAAAGGCCATTCATGGTTGTTCCCATGTTCTGTGGAATTTCTTTTCCCATGTAAAAGTTTGTCTGTAACCACAACAGTCCAGTGTCCCGTCCCCCCCCCCCCCCCCCCCCGCCACTTCCCATGGTCACATGGGGCTGCTAAACATTCAGAATGTGGTCAGGGTGACTGTAAACCTGACTTCAACTGTTTTTGTTGTTGAGACCGAGTCTCACTATGCATCCTAGGCTGTACTTGAACTGCTGATTCTCCTGTCTCTGCTTCCTGCTGGGACTACAACCATACGCCACCATACCAGCAACATTTTTTTTTTTTTTTTTGGCATCAGTGTGCCTATCTGTGTGTGTGGTCTGGTGAGTGATGTCATATATGTATATCATATGCACATATGTACACACACACAGAGGCCAGGCAACAGTGGGTATCTTTTGTGGCTCATCCATGTGTTTCCTTGAAATGGTGTCTCTTACTGATTTCAGAACTGCCATTTTTGTTCAGTAAGTCCCAGTGATTCTCTAGTCCCCACTGTCACAAGGACTAGGGTGACAGATGTGCTTGGCTATGAATGATTTTTTGCATAAGTGCAGAAAATTGAACTTAGGTCATCTTAGGCTCTCTCAGGCCCTTGTGCTTGCAAGATAAAAGTTCTTACTCACTTCCCCAGCCTCCTTTTTTTGAGGTAGGTTGACCTGGAATTCACTATGTAGAATCAGGGTGGCCTTGAACTCATGGAGATCCTCCTGCCTCTGTCTCCCAAGTGCTGGGATTAAAGGCGTGCGTCACCACTTCTGGATTCTTTTTTTTTTTAGTTTAAACTTAGTCAGTGGTTGTGCAGCACAGTTGTACTTACCAAGAATTACCTCAAATGTTGTCGAAGTTTTCTCTCTTGTCTCCAAAGACATCAGCTCCATGCCTGTCAGGACTCTCTTTGGGAAGTTTCTTCTCCCTTTCCATGCTTTGTGCTTTGGGAAGAAGCCACTGGACTCCACTTGAGTGGAGAGTCAGGACCCTCCTTGGGGGTGGGGGGACTGCCAGTTATTTGAAATTCTTCAATACTGGAGATTTAATTTTTTTTTTTTTTTAATGAGTGAGAGAGAGAATTGGCATGACAGGGTCTCTAGCCACTGCAATTGAACTCCAGATGTCACCTTGTTTGCATGCATGCATACATCACCTTGTATGTCTGGCTTACATAGGTTCTGGGGAGTCAAACCTGGGTCCTTAGGCTTGGCAGGCAAGCACCTTAACCACTGAGAAATTTCTCCAGCCCAATACTGGAGTTTTTATTTTCTCCCCAGTTTATTAAGTTACTCAATGCATTTGTATCATTGAGGGCTTATGCATATTAATTCTGTACTTGGGTTATACTGTACTTCTTCTCATGTTATTTCTCAGATGGCTCCACCATTGACCTGTGCTCCTTTGACAGACCCATGAGTGGGCACACATGCATGAGCACTTCCTTACTCTCCTGCACTACAAGATGCTCCAGGGTCCCAAATGTAAATGCACATTGTTTCAATATGAAAGCAATGTAGTTTGAAGCAGTCGAGCCTCTGTAGACTGCAATGTGAACATGCTTAGATCATCAGGGTGGGGCCTTTACAAAGGGGATTAGTGGCCTTACCCTCTTTCCACCATGTGAGATGAAGCTGGCAGACAGTGTTCACTCAAAAGAGCACCCCCACCCACCCACCTTCACTCAGCTAGGATTTATTGAGTAGGTATGGTGCTCAAGGCTCTATTCTGGGTGCTCCCTGGATGCAGCAGGCCCCACCGCCACAGCAACAGGTTTGTGCCCCTTCTTGCCTATTAATCGAGCCAAAGTCTTTGATGTTGTAGAAATACAACCATTTCAAATATAGTCTTAGGATGTGAGGGCAGTCTAGCTGCTACATCTGTCACCCCATTGATCGCCAGGGTTGATTCGCTGATCTGGCTGGCTAGGCATGTGTCCCCTTCCTCCCTCTCCGCTCCATGTGCGTCCCTCCCAAAGCTGCACACTCGGTCGAAGAGGATGGCCTTCCCTGAATAGGGGACTGGTCTTCAGTCAAGGGTATACCAGTAACTGGGCTCCCCTGCTAGAACCTTCAAACAAGCTTTCAAATATACCCTCACATTCCCTAAGATTTCAATCTTATTGGCCAAACTCTTATAGGTTACTCCTAAGTCTTGACCTTTTACATTTTGCAGTTTGGCTTGAGAATCCAACTGACAACAAATTGACAGGAGGAAAGCACAGACTTTACACTTGATGTTCCTATCCTCACATATGCATGCCCATCCTCCCATGTAAGAAGTGAACCAAGGACACAGGCAGTCTGGGAGCAAATAAGTCATTTTAATAGAGATTAATAAATTCTGGAGCCCTGACGAGATGGTAAACTGGGGGAAAGTGGCAGGATATACATGAGGAAGCCGATAGAAGGTAAGGGTTGCTGTTCTAGGTTGGTTTGCATGGAATCATGTCGTTATTGCCACTCCATGCCTGGGTTAACAGTGCGCTCTCAAGCCGGGCATGGTGGCACACACCTTTAACCCCAGCACTCAGGAGGCAGAGGTAGGAGGGTCACTGAGAGTTCAAGGTCACCCTGAGAGTACATAGTGAATTCCAGGTCAGCCTGGGCTAGAGTGAAACCCTACCTTGAAAAGCCAAATAAATAAATAAAAGAGTGCGCTCTTGCCGGCATGGGAAGACACCTTCCAATTTGGGTTCTGCACTCAGATAGGCAGGGTTGATCAGGGAGCAGCCTCGGCATGCGCCACAGTGACATGTTGGGGAAGGCATGTTCCACTGCGCTTTGTATAGGTGATCATAGACCATGAGGTCATGATACAAGTGGAGGAGGAATTCGTAGAGCATACTTGTCTTTAATTTTGTCAAACAATGTCACCTGTCTTTCAAAGTGTTGGCACTGCTTTTCGTTCTTACCAGTCATGCATGCTCCTTACCTGGCTGCCATGGCACACTGGCTTTGTAAAGTTTGGCTTTCTGATGCATGTGTTATAGTAAGTCTTGTAGATTTTTTTGTTTGTTTGTTTTGTTTTTTTTTTTTGTTTGTTTTTCGAGGTAGGGTGTCACTCTGGCTCAGGCTGACCTGGAATTCACTATGTAGTCTCAGGGTGGCCTCGAACTCTCGGAGATCCTCCTACCTCTGCCTCCCGAGTGCTGGGATCTTGTAGATTTTTAAAACAATATTTTTATTTATTATTTGTGCATGTGTGTGTGTGAGAGAGAGAGAGAGAGAGAAATAAAGCAAGCATCAGGGCCTCTTGCCACTGCAAATGAACTACAGACACGTAAGGCACTTTGTGTGTCTGGCTTTACTTAGGTGCTGAAGAATCAAACCTGGTCTGGCAGGCTTTGCAAATGAATACCTTTAACCTGTGAGCCATTTCCCCAGCCCAAATCTTGTGGTTTTTAACTTGAGTTTTTACTATGCATTATGAGTTTGACTCTCTCTCTGCCTCCCTCCCTCCCTCTCTCTCTCTCTCTCTCTCTCTCTGTGTGTGTGTGTGTATGTGTTTCAGTTCTTGAATTAAAGCCAGGACTTCATGCATGATAGCAAGCCTCTGCCACTGAACTTCACCTCCAGCCTACCGTCTTCACATTTTCCTTCGTCCTTCAGGTGTTTTGTCATTATGGTTTGAGATGTGGCTGAGTGAGACAGTTGCCCATTGTTTATGCTGAATTGTTGACCTTTGATTCATTGCTCGCTAGGTCTTCTTTATCCTAGATTCTATATGCATTGCACAATTTCTCCTCCCTCCTAGGCTGCTTGTTGTTTTTGAACTGACACGAGCTCTTAATTTTCATGTAATCACTTCATCAGTGTTTTGATTTATGACCCATACGTTCAATAAAACCACGGTCATGAAGACGTGATTTTGAATACTTCAAAATGTTTTTGTTTCACCTTTCGCATTCAAGTCTTTAACCTTTCTGGACTTTTTTTTTTTAATGTGACACAGAGGTTTAATTTTCTTAGCTAATTGTCTCATACTGTTTTTAAGAATTTTTTTCCACCCCTCCGGCTGAGGTTCCTTCTCTTCAGCTGCTCTGATCTCATCCGCATGAGCTCTTACTGGCCTCACTATTCCCCAGAGTCCTGTTTGTCCTGTACCAGTACTGCTGCTTTCACTCTATGGCTTTACGATGTGCCCACATCTCTGCAAGAGCAGGCCTTGCCACCTTGCTTTTGTGTGGGTGGGTGTGTTTGTGCGGGGGTGTATATGACTGTGTGTACAGGTGTCTATGCCTTGGACTGCAAGTGAGCTCTGTCATTACCTGTCATTTGGAGAGTTCTGACTTTGAAGTTACATGTTTCTTGATCTCTCTCTCTTGAAATCAACATAGCCCAGAATTTTCTGTGTTTTACTTCTTCCTTCTCACTAAGCCCCCAAATTACTCTTTCAACCCACTGTCAACATTACTTAATTGTTAGGGAGAAAATGATTGGAATTTGCCACAACTTACTGCCCTTCTCCAACTAGACTTTGCAGATGATGGTTGATGGTTACAGTATTAAGTTGAGAACTTCTAAGCAGTTTCCAATATGAGATATAAAGGCAATCTAGCAAAGCTTATTCTCTTGGGTATGGCTTGTGAACTGCCTACTTGGGCAGCACCTCCAACCCTTGCTCCTTGCACAAAAATTATGTGCATATATATGTGTGCATGACCTCACGTCACATTGTTCTTCTTTATGGCAGAAAAATTCCATAATGCAAAACCAAAAGACCAAATTTCAATTCCCCAGGACCCACGTAAACCTTATGAACAAGGTGGCACATGCTTCTGGAGTTCGTTTGCAATGGCTGAATGCCCTGGTGTGCCCATTCTTTCTCTCTCTCTCTCTCTCTTTCCCTCTTTCTGCCTCTCTCTCTCTAATAAATAAAATAATTTTTTAATTCCATGTTTATACTCTGTACTTTTTTTAGTCCTTCTTCTGTTGTTATAGAAATAGACTGGTTCCATTAATTTAGGTAAATAGTAAATATTGATTAAATTAATGGTGTTAAAGTATCTCTGATATATTGACTTGGAGTCTTCTGGGGCAATATACAACAGTTATATTATTGCAGATCTTCATACTTTCAAGTCCTTTGTCTTCTGACTATGAAAACTTGGTCACATGAACAACTAGAAAAGATTTGTTAAGGAAAAGGTAAAGAAAAAAAAACCTTTGTTTGAGGGCAAACATACTTAGCATTTTGGTCAGCATCCAAAGAGGAGAAACAAAGGAGGAAAAGGAAAGTTACGTTTGAGGTGGAACTCAAGAGAAGCAGGCAGACTTGGCAATGAGGACCTTAAACAACTGCACCAGAGGAGGGGCTTCTGGTATATAATGAACATTATTTCCTTCTGGAGATAACTATTCTTTTCACCTCTGTGGTGCTTTGAATGTGAATATATGTACTCCATAGACTCAGCTGTTTTATTAAGTTTGTAACTTGAGTCTCCCGCTGCCTGGCTGGAAGAGGTATCACTGGGATCCAGCCCAGTAGTATGTTTGGAGGTGGATCTGAATTCCAGCCCAAAGGTATGCAGAGAGGTCTGAGCTCCAGGGTGCTGCTTGCTGGCATGTGTTTGCATGTTGCTTTTTGTGACTACTGGTAGATTGTCTCTCTGCTGGGATCTGTGAGAGGGAGCCAGCATCTTTTGCCATTGATGGAACTTCGTCTGGATTTGTAATCTTGAGATAAATTCCTTCATCCTATAAAACTGTGTATGATTGGATGCTTCTCCCAGTAACATGAAAACTGTCCACTGCAACATCCTTAGCATGTCATTAGGTACAAGATGGTGAGAGGTGGTCTCTTGACCAATGAGTGATTAACAGGCTCTATTGGATTAACTCTTTTTATTTCTATTGGATTAACTCTTAAAACAGGGGTCCATAGGTCTGATATCTCCACTATCCTCCCTTCCAAATGGTATTTTAAATCCTATACAGGAGTGATTGTGATGTTACCTGATCAATGGTACCAGGGTCATGGGAGATAGAGTCCCTCCTTTGATGATCTCCACACATTAATGTCTGTCTACCTATAGAATTCTTCCCTCAGGAGTTGAGACCCTAAAATCATTTAAGAGATGGATATCAACTTATTTAGCTACTTTTGATTGAAGTAGGATGTGTAGGGATTTAGGGTCTCCAGTTTGCTAACTTTCATGCTCTGAAGGATGATCAAGGGGACCCAGATAGATCAAGTTAGATTTGTTGTAGGACCACCTGAGGGTAGATCAACTGTAAACAAGAGGATACAAAATTACAGAAAGTCCAAAGATTATAGTATTACTATTAAGATTATTATTGTATCCAATTTACATATTACATTAATCTGGCAAATGTTCTAAAAACAGTGTTTAAGCTATTTTAGTTCTAGAACTTCTTTCCCTCTCCCTCAGGACATAAAAAATGTGATCTTATATTAACCATATATAACCTCCTGTGAATTTTGCCTTATTAAACTTTTGCCTTATTTTATTAAATTGTTTTATTGGAATCCAATTCTGTATTTCAAAAAAGTAGCGTATTATTTCTAAGCAAGCATTTAATTTTTTTTAAAAGTCTAAAACTTTACAATGCTTATAATTGTTATATCATTCTTTATCTGTTGGATTTATATCATATACAAATCTATAAATTAAAAAAATTATAATTTTTGCCATGAAGATCTAGGGATTCAAGTTTAAAATTATTTACCAAAGGGATGTTGTCTGATATGGTTTGAATTTGATCCTGTAGATCTTATAAGGCAAAGGCAACATTAGCAACATTTGAGATACATATACAACATTTTCTTCATAGCTGGGGACAACAGGAAAGTCCTTTAATTTGATAATAGTCAGAATAGCTATGATTGTCCTATCTGGCATGTTAGTAGCCCATACTCATAGTTAATGGGGAGGCTTAGAAAGCCTGAATCTTTGTCCCTTTTAAGGTCTAGTCTAGCTTTTTGTTTTGGTTTGTATTATGTCAAATTATTCTACTCTTTGGTTAGATTCTAACACTGGGTGTTAGGTAAGTAGTCAAAATTTAGCTATTCTTTCCAAAGTTAGTTGAGGCTCCTTAAGAGCTATTTCTAGGGACCTGGGAGGAGCATCATAGATCTTTTTGTCTTTCTATACCAATTGTGCCACCTGATATAGTCTTGCTGACCATGTGGCCTCCCTTGGAAGCATAGAGGACCTTCTTTTTTAAAAATATTTTATTTATTTATTTGCAAGCACAAAGATACACAGAGAGAGTGAAAGAGAGAAAGTATGGGTACTCCATGGCCTCTAGCCAGTGCAAATGAACCCCAGATGTATGTGCAATATTATGCATCTGGCTTACATGGGTACTGAGGAAGCAAACTCATATCATTAGACTTTGTAGGCAAGTGCTTTAATCGCTGAGCCATCTCTCTAGACCCCTTCTTTTCTTTTCTGTCTTAATCCTCTTGGACACTGTACACTGGTTAGAGTCGCAACCTCTGGGGCATCATGGCTTTTCTGATCAAGAGGACAACCACTTAGAGCTATAGAACTCTCTAGAGATGCTCTGTTATCTCCTGGGGTCTTCTTGACCTGGGGGCAGAAACCGAAATATGGGCTGTCCTTTTGGCCCCTTTATCCTCATTGGCTTTGGGCTTCAAGTATGGTTATTGAACATTCAAAAGGTTAGCTACACAAGTTTGGAAGAAAAGTGTGGAAATAAGGCACATCTTTTTTTTTCTCCTATTTTTATTTTTATTTTGAGGTAGAGTCTCACTATCTAGCCCAAGCTGACCTGTAATGCACTATGTAGTCTCAGGGTGGCCTTGAACTCACAGCAACCAACTTACCTCTGCCTCCCAATTGCTGGGATTAAAGGTCTGTGCCACCATTCTTGGCCTGATCACCTTTTGTCTTCATCAAAAAGTTGAAGCATGGTATGCAAGCTTAAACTCTCAATGATTACTCATCTTAACTAACATATCACTTCAGTGGCTTTGGTGACACTGTATATCACCAAATTAGTGTGTCTTTTTTTTAAAAATATTTTTTATTTATTTATTTGAGAGCGACAGACACAGAGAGAAAGACAGATAGAGAGAGAGAGAGAGAATGGGCGCGCCAGGGCTTCCAGCCTCTGCAAACGAACTCCAGATGCGTGCGCCCCTTTGTGCATCCGGCTAACGTGGGACCTGGGGAACCAAGCCTCGAACCGGGGTCCTTAGGCTTCACAGGCAAGCGCTTAACCGCTAAGCCATCTCTCCAGCCCTAGTTGTCATTTTTAAGGCTTACATGTCAAATTTGTCCCAATTATGGAGAACACATTTGAGCAGTAAATCATTAGGAATCAGTGGGAAGTAATGATCAGGAGTGTTGGGTTGACTGGGGCTGTTTCCAAATGGTGAGGATCTGGACTCAGGTTCTGTCTTAACTAGCAGGGATTAAACTCTAGTTTTTTTTTATTTGATAGTTTTTTCTTTCTTTTGTTAAAACAAATTTTGGAAAGTATTTTTATAAAATTATGAAAATCAAAAAAGCTATATCTGAAGCACAAAAAGCATGTGTATCTTATTTATAAATACCTAACAATTATAAGTACAAGCAAAACATGCTAATGATGCTGAAGACAAATTTTAATCAACAAATTTAAATCAATCAATATGATAAAGATTTTAAGTCTAGCTGGGCATAGTGGCACACGCCTTTAATCTCAGCACTTGGGAGGCAGAAGTAGGAGAACTTTTGTGAGTTCCAGGCCAGCCTGAGACTTCATAGTGAATTCTAGGTCAGCCTGGGCTATAGTGAGACCCTGCCTCAAAAAAAACCCCAAAAAGAAAAATTTTTTAAGTCTTATAACAAGCATCCAAAAAACTACTTTTGTTTAAGGGGGAAAAAGGCATTTACTTTTTATTTGGGTTCTTAAGGCAATCAAAGAAGGATAAGTCCTGGCATCTGTTTTAAATTTTTTGTTTATTTTGTTTATTTATTTGAGAGTGACAGACAGAGAAAGAGTCAGAGAGAGAGAGAGAGAGAGAGAGAGAGAGAGAGAGAGGGAGAGAGAGGGAGAGAATGGGTATGCCAGGGCCTCCAGCCACTGCAAACAAACTTCAGGTGCATGCACCCCCTTGTGCATCTGGCTAACTTGGGTCCTGGGGAATCAAGCCTCCAACTGGGGTCCTTAGGCTTCACAGGCAAGAGCTTAACTGCTAAGCCATCTCTCTAGCCCCTGGCATCTGTTTTAAAACATTTTTTCATATCTATGTATCTCTGTAAATACACATAATAATAATTAAAGAAAGCTGCAATCATAGAAGTCATTGTCTCAATCTTTGGATTTTAGGCCTAGGAGAGCCTCAATGATGACTATTCATGAGGGTGAGCTACACCCTGGAGCAGAGCCATTATGTCCCAAGAGCCAACTTATTTTGTTCAAGCAGTAGGGACTTATTGGACCATCTTGTGAAACCAGAACTGAGACAGTGACTCACCAAATAAAATCCTAGCTAAGACTGTTTAATTACATATTCCTAAAGACATGACTCTGAAAAGATCTCAAAGACACATACTCTGGTCACTGATTAGGTTTGAGGCAGGGTGAAAAGTCAGAAACCAAAGAGCTTGGTTTTAAAACCATCTTTTTAAAAAAGTTAAAAGTGGACAAATTAAAATCATGAAAAGAAAATCTGTCTTAAAAGAAGAGAAGACAGTTAAATAGGCTCTTTCTAGCTTATACCACAAATGTAAGTTAAAACTGGTCATAAAAATGTACAATAGCCAGGCGTGGTGGCACATGCCTTTAATCCCAGCACTTGGGAGGCAGAAATAGGTGCATTGCAGTGAGTTTGAGGCAACTCTGAGACTGCATAGTGAATTCTATCTCAGCCTAGAACATAGTGAGACTACCTTGAAACACCAAAAAAAAAAGGTAGAATATTGTGTGTGCGTGTGTAGTTTCTTGGTTTTTTTGAGGTAGGGTCTCACTCTGGCTCAGGCTGGCCTGGAATTCACTATGTAGTCTCAGGGTGGCCTTGAACTCACAGCTATACTCCTATTTCTGCCTCCCAAGTGCTGGGATTAAGGTGTGTGCCACCATGCCCAGCTAGTAGCATACATTTTTAAATTTAATACCATAGCCGTATTATTACATGCAGAGTAAGTTTACCCAGATTCTGAATATTACCATAGCTCCTGTAATTTTCATCGTGTAAAGGAAATTTCACATAAATATCTTTGACAAACATATATATCCATCATTTTTACATGTGTCACAGTCTTAATAAAACCTTCCAGCTAGCACTTGTCATTAAGAGTATTCCTTATGAGGCTGGGCTCAGTGGTTAAAGGCGTTATCTTACAAAGCGTTCCAATCTGGGTCTGATTCCCAAGTCATCTACGTAGGACTGATGCAAAAAGTGGTGCAAGTGTCTGGTGTTTGTTTGAGCAGCAAGAGGCCCTGGGATATGTGTGTAGGTGCACATGCATGTTCATGCAAGTAAATGAAAAATGAAAGTTCTTGAAAGAAATATTTCTGAAAAAGAAATTGCATACAATTAAGCTAATGAAAAGACTTTTAATGTACATTACTTGGAGGCATTTTTTAAGTTTGTTTATTTATTTATTATTTATGAGAGAGAATGGGCATGCCAGGGCCTCTAGCCACTGCAAAGGAACTCCAGATGTATGCACCCCTTGTACACCTGGCTTACGTGTGTCCTGGAGAGCCAAACAGGGATCCTTTGGTTTTGCAGGCAAATGCCTTAACCACTAAGCCATCTCTCCAGCCCCACTTGGAGGTACTTTGAGTAACAAAGAATTTTTATGTCCTCTTGTTTTTTTAATGTTAATTATTTATTTTTGAGACAGAGAGAAAGAGAGAGAGAGAGAGAGAGAATGGGCATGCAAAGACCTTTAGCCACTGCAAATGAATTCCAAACACATGTGCCACCTGGTGCATCTAGCTTACGTGGGACTGGAGAATCAAACCTGAGTCCTTAGACTTCTCAGGCAAGTGCTTTAACCATTAAGCAAATCTCTCCAGGCTTATCCTATTTAAAAAATGAAATATAGCTAATTAAATGATTTAGAACCTGTTTCAGAAGGAAATCATCACTAATATAAGTACCTGTTAAATTTTATAGCTTAACGAAACTCATTTTATGACCCCAGAGCATGTCATTTAATGTATAGCATTTTAAGGCTTGTTTTGGATTTTCTTTCTTTCATGTGTAGTCTGTGTGGTGGAGGGCAGATGTGTGGTATATGCACATGTAAGAGCAGATGCCCTGGCTGGTGCATGGTGACTACAGAAAAACATTGAGTGCCTGTCCTCCATTGCTCATCCAAGTGTTTTCTTGGGCTGGAGTCTCTTTCTGAACGCAGAGCTGTGATTTTTATGAGCCACAGTGATTCTCCCGTCTCTATTCCCTACAGGACCAGGGTTACAGATATGCATGACCATCCCAAGCTGTTTACATGGGCCCTAGAGAATCAAACTCATGGGGTCTGAAGCCCTCTCAGGCTTTCATGTTGGTAGTGAGCATTTTACCTCAGTAAGCTACTTCCCTAGCTTAACATTTGAATATTTTATAAAATATCTATTAAACCAAAAATTATCATATTAATAAATTTCAAGATGTCAAGTGTATTTAAATTTATAAATACAGACTTATAAAGCTTTCTAATATAGTCAACATATGGATTCACACATCCAGGTTAGCCTCAAACACATAACAATCCTCTTAACTCATTATCCTAACTGCTGAGTGCTGGGACTTTAGGCATGAGCAACCACACTCAGCCTCCATTCTCACACCTTGAGTTGGTATGCCAAGAAAGGAAAACAAAACACAGCAGGGCAGTGCATGGCAAGGCATGACTGTCACCCCAGCCCACAGAGGAGCAGAGACCCAGGAATTGTTGAAGCCCTGCAGACTCCAAAGTCAATAAAGAGGCTGTAGCTCAAAACAAGACCAGGTGGAAAAGTAATGGAGTGGGACAGCAGACATTTTGCTCTGGCCACTACGGGTACATGATTCCAGCTGCATATGAGCTCATGAAGTACTACATCACATCACCACACACAGGAAAAATAAATAAATAACAATTTTTTCAAGTGATGATAATGATGTAAAAATAATTGATGTGGCAACAATTGTTGCTCAGTTATTCTGGGAATTCTAGGGGGCAAACTGACAAACACACATGACAATTATATTAGCAAGGTAAAAAAGATTTTATCTCTGTCTTTGGAGGGAACGGGGTTAGCTCTTGGGGATCTGTTAGGCTGTGTTTTGTTGTTTGTCAGTCTATTGTATTGGGAAGCCCAGTCCGGCAAAGCAGTCATGTCAGCAATCGGTAACTTCTCTGGATCCAACAGCTGGATCAATAAACTTTAAGGTTGCTGGATTATTCTTTAAAAAGATCTTGGGCTAGCATAGTTATTTGAGTTAGTAAGTTATAGAAATAGCCTTTGTTTAGGAAAAAGAAAAAAAAGTAGCAGTAAGCCTAGCACGAGGGCAATTTGACTGAACCGCCTCTCAGGGCGAGGGTACAGTTTGTGTTGTTACTGAGCCCTGGAGCAAAAGATCTTTTTCTAAATTTTGCGGAATCAAACTGGCTTTTACTCCAAGGGGGGATAAGCCATTGATGGATCCTTTACCCGTATGATGGAAAAGAAAGAGAAACTTCTGTACTCTTTATTTCTTTTCCTAACCCTAATAATGTCTGTGGCCTCTTGGGCATGTTAATCCACAAAGGTTCTGGCTCCAGAGCTCAGCCCAGATGACTCACCTAGCATGGAGGAAAAGGCAGTTAGGAGGAGTATTCAAGCTTGCCAGTGCAAACCCCTTCACCCTCCTGAAGGCAAAGGAGAAGAGATGCTGGACAGTTTACTGGAGCTTAACTCACAGCACCCAGAGATGTCGGTTAATTTTAGTCTACTGTGTCCAGTTTGGAATCTGTAGCAATTACCATCTCACTGCTGGATAAAACACTCAACCAGAAGAAGCAGCCTATGGAAGGAAAGGGTTTGTTTCTGGCTTACAGTTTCAAGGGGAAGTTTCACCATGGCAGGGAAGGCGTGGCAGGAGCAGCCAGCCACGTGTGACATTTCCACTTCAGCAGAAGGAAGTAGAGAAAGAGCTAAGCGCAGCAAGTGGGGCTGGGCGGAAATGCCAGAGGCCTGCTGGTGATGACATAACCTTCTCCAGTGAGGCTCCAGCAGCTGGGAGTTAAGTGTGAGGCTTGATCACAAATGAGGCCATGGGGGACATTTTACATTTAAATCACCACAGAATCTTTCTTTTGACCTCCCCCGCAAAATAAGCTGAGCCAAGGCCATTTTGGTCTTAATATTATTTATCCCACTTATTTGTTTTTTGAGATCTGTAGATACTGTGTGCTCTACCTTTGCCTTTTTCACATTGGTTCCGAGGTCACATTGACCTCTCTTTTTCTTTCTTTTTTTTTTTTTTTCCGAGGTAGAGTCTCACTCTAGCCCAGGCTGACCTGGAATTCACTATGGAGTCTCAGGGTGGCCTCAAATTCATTGCAATCCTCCTATCGGGTGCTGGGATTAAAGGCATGCACCACCACACCCAGCTTCTTTTTCTTTTTATAAATATTTATTTATTTGCAAGCAGAGAGAGAGAGACACACACACACACACACAGACACACACACACACACAGAGAGAGAGAGAGAGAGAGAGGGAAAAGGAAGGAAGGAAGGAAGGAAGGAAGGAAGGAAGGAAGGAAGGAAAGAATGGGTGTACCAGGGCCTCTAGTCACTAATGACAAACTCCAGATGCATGTGCAACTTTGTGAATCTGGCTTTATGTGAGTCCCGGGGAATCCAGCCCATGACTTTGTATTTTCAAGGGCTCTTTTCCTAGCTGTAGTGCCTTCTGTAAATTTAGCACTCAGTATTCCTGTTCTTTTTTTTTTTTTTTTCCTTCTGTCACTTTTCTAATAGCGCCAAGAAGCCCCTCTAAAGAAACTCACCTGTCTTGTAATTACACAGGATGACTAAATGATGGCAAGGGAGAAGCGGGAAAGGTCATGCTTCCCATCACCCTTTTGAGGAGAGGGCATATTCTCCCCAGAAGTGTTAGTATTGTAAAACCATTTATTGATCTATTTTTAATAGCAGCCTAAATATGTGACATCCAGACTTGACTAATGTGCACCCAATGTACACAATAGACTTCATCTTCTGAACACACCCTGTCCCACAGCGTTTATCTGAAATACATCTCCAAAGAAACCATCCTAACGAAGTCATGAAACAAACTAAAACCAATTCCATACCCAATTAGCATGAAGATCTAGAGCCCTCAGAAATGGAGCCAGAGAAGGAACTTGGGTTCTTAGGCTTTGCAGGCAAGCACATTAAATGCTCAGCCATCTCTCCACTCCAGCCTCTATTTTCAGTTTAGGTTTTTGTTTTTTGGTTTTTTTTTGAATACTGATTTCCATAGTGGCAGCCCTTCTGGCCCTGTTTTCTGCAGCATTTGTTGTTGGGTGTGAGATGCTGTTCTTGCCTCTGAGAGATCTTTGCAAGGTCAAGGCTGGGTGGGTCATCAGTGGGCAGTCTTTTACAGGCCAGGTCACAGATGCTGGTCACACTTCTGGGCAGTCCTTTAGGAGTCCAGCTGCAAATGCTGGCCCCGCCCTCTGGTCCCCCTGATGCTGGGCATGCTGCATGGAACTGATTTCCTATCAGGTTTCCACCTCACCAACTATCCGACTATTACACCATGCTCAAAGCTTCTTCCCCACAGTCTAGCAGCAACCTGCAGGCTGGGTTTCACCTATAGTCTCCTGACACGTTCTGTTCTCTGAGTTTCCTGCAAGAGTGTGGGGCTTTGGCTGGACGAATGGCTTAGCCATTAAGGCGTTTGCCTGCAAAGCCAAAGGACCCTGGTTCGATTCCCAAGGACCCACATTAGCCAGATGCACAAGAGGGTGCATGCCTCTGGAGTTCATTTGCAGTGGCTGGAGGCCCTGATGTGTCCATTCTCTCAGTCTCTCTCTCTCTCTCTCTCTCCCTCTTTCTCTGTCAAGTAAATAAATAAACAAAAATCCCAGCACTTGTAGGAGGATCACTGAGAGTTCGAGGCCACCCTGAGACTACATAATGAATTCCAGGTCAGCCTGGACCAGAGTGAGACCATACCTCAAAAACCCAAAAATAAATAAATAAACAAAATATGAAAAAATTAGTGTGGGGCATTATGGAGGGTCTGGGACTGCCCACCTGCTGACTAAGCAAGGGTATATTTTTTATGAGAGAGAGAGAAAAAAAAATGGCACAGCAGGGCCTCCAGCCACTTCATTTGAACTCTAGACGCATGTACCACCTTGTGCACATCACCTGTGCGTCTGGTTTATGTGTGCTCTGGAGAGTGCAATGTGAGTCCTTAGGCTTCACAGGCAAGCGCCTTAACTGCTAAGCCACCTCTCCAGCCCAGGAAGGGTCTTTTTAAAAAATATGTTTTGTTATTTTTATGTATTTATTTGAGAGCGACAGACAGAGAAAGAGGCAGAGAGAGAGAGAGAGAATGGGCACACCAGGGCTTCCAGCCACGGCAAATGAACTCCAGATGTGTGCACCCCCTTGTGCATCTGGATAACGTGGGTCCTGGGGAATGGAGCCTCAAACCAGGGTCCTTAGGCTTCACAGGCAAGCGCTTAACCACTAAGCCATCTCTCCAGCCCTGGAGTTGCTTTTTGATGCTCCTCCTGAGGTGGTGAGTGGTCCAGAAATGCTCAACTCACTTCTTAGAGTTTTAATAACTAATTCATTTTCCCACTCTGTTTACTAGAAGTATCTGGAACCAAAATAAGTTGTTTTCTCAGAAATAAAGTGAGGAGGATTGGGTCTGCCTGCATTAACTTTCTGTGATTAATTATGTACATTTGAGGGTGAAAGTTTGACAGTAAATAAATACGAGCAAATAAACAGTGGTGACCTCTTGGTCCCCACATCCACATTAAAATTAGAAAAGTCTCTCTCTGTATGGAGTGCTCAGCATTGAAAAATATCACACCTTCCAAGGCTCAGGGTCTATTGTGGAAGAGGTGGCAGAAAGAATGTAAGAGCCAAAGGAAGGGTAGGACTTCTTACCACAAGCTCCTCCAGACACAAAATGACCTGGATATCCATGACCTCACAGTGCCTGACACTATCTACACAAGACCCTCATAATAGGAGGGAGAAGATGATGACATCAAAATAAAGGAGAGACTGATTGAGAGAGAGGGAGGGGATATAATGGAAAGTGGAGTTGTGAAGAGGAAAGTAAGTGTGGGGGGAATTATCATGGTTTATTGTCTATAATTATAGAAGTTGTCAATAATAAAAAGTAAATAAATAGAAAGTCTCTGTAGTATAGGTCTATTCCTGAAGCCAAGTTCAGTATGGTCTATTCAGCTGGCCCACTGAACACTAGTATTTTGGAGGGCACTGAAGAGCTGGATCAGTTCTTTCATGTCCAGTGACCTATACAGAGGGGCCAAGATGGTACTAGAAGCCCTGAATTAAGCAGATAATCTCAGATTCAAGCTTAAGCCTTACTTAATACTTCCCTTGAGTTATTACCTCAGTAGACATCTGTCCAGAGTGGGGCTTGTTGAAACTTGAGAATATCTTTTTTCAGTATGGAAGTCAGTCTGTTCTCCCCATGGCTTCCTTTTCTCAGTAGTAAACAAGGAAATTGGGATGAGCCTTCATGAACTTTTGAGATGCTTTGGTTTTATAAGTTGGTCCGTGGGAAGAGGGTTCCATTGCCAGTAAGTGGAGGGAAAGGCTGGCTGCTGTAGCTGTCTGAGAACTGCAGGCACGTTGATTGCCGTGATTCCAGGAAGCTGAGCCTCAATGGAAAAGAAACACATTGGATTTGCTTCACCTAGCATGTCTGAGAATTACTCTGCTACAGAGCAATCCTTTCAAATGCTTGGTGACTCTACACTGATGCTTGTGGAGAGAGGCAATTCCCGAGCTGCCCTGTTCTGAGCCTGGATTCTTAGGCCCAGTGCAGAAAGATCAGGCATCCAGGGCTGAGAAAGAAGTTCGGATTCCTGAGCTTCCCATCTCTGATCCATATGCCACTTAATTTACCACTAAACGGGTTACCCTTGGGGTCACTCTCCTGCTTTGGGACTCATTTTCCTTTTCTGTAAAGCAAGTGAATTGCATGAAACGCCCTCCCATGAGGGAGGTTCGCTTCAGAACTTGACCTCTCTACAGCCCTTAGGCTGCTGAATGACACACACCACAGCTAATCCTCCATAAATAGATGTTCCATATCTCAGGTCTCAGAATGCATTTATAGCTGAAGATTGACACTTAGCGACTTTCAAACAAGACCAATTTGACCTCCAAGGAAACATAGTTTATATTGTCTTTAAGTCATTCTATTCTATCATATCATATTGCAAAACAATTATATATTTACTTAAGAAATTTATAGTCCCATTCATTATTTTAAAAACATTTAAAGCTAATCAATACTTGCAGAGAAATTTTTCTAGACAGAAAAATATTCAAGAGAAATATCAGTGGACCTCAACTCTAAACCAGGAGCAAGTGGAAATAATAATAATTTTTTTACCTGAAAAACTTCTATTTCTGTTTTCTTTTGCCTTTTACAAAAAGCAACAAACATCTTTTCCATATGATGAGCATATTTCTTGACTAGTTAAGGGTGTGCCTCATTCAGTCACCCCAGGAACTTAACAAATGACTGAAACACTTGACTTTCTTTCTCTCCTTTCACTTGAGCCTCAACTGTAGGCAAAGAAATATCACTCCCACTAAGCTAAAACTGAATCCCAGGCTGCAGAGACTGGGAAGTGTCAAACAAGAAATGTAAACACAATTAGATGCCCAGGAAAATATAACTTTCAAGGAAAAATATTTGTTACCAATTGCATGTTTGTGTGTCTCTCCCCACCCTACCCCTGTATTATTTCTTGTTGCTGTGACCAGACACCTGCTAAGAAGCCACTTAAGAGAAAAAGGGGTTATTACCATGCTTTGCTCAAAGGGACACAGTCAGGGCAGGGAAGGCCTGGCTGTGGTGCTGTGAGCCAGCTGGTTCCGTGGCGCCTGCAGTCACGAGGCAGAGAGAGATGAGAGCTGGCGCTTAACCTTTGTCCTTCAGTCTGAGACAGCAGCCTCTGGCACAGGGCTGCCCACACTTAGGATGGAGCTTCCCTTCTCAGTTGCATTTCTCTGGAAGTACCCTCATCGTCACACCCAGAGGTATGCTTCCATGGTGGTTCCAAATTTAGTCGTGTTGACAATGAAGATTCATCATCACATCCCAAATTCATGTTTTGCAACCCTGTCCCCCAATAGCACAGTAGAAGGTGAGCTCATAATCTAATAAGATGGGGTCTTTACAAGAGGAAGCATCTAGAACCTTTTCATTCTACAATGTGAGGATACAAGGGGAAGATGGCCACCTGTAAACCAGGAGCAGGAGCTTGCCCAGCCTCAAGCAGCCTTGGACTTCCTGGAAGACTGGGAGAAATTCATTTATGGTGTTTGAGCCATGGTGTCCATGTCGCCAAATAGCAATCCAAAGTGACGAAGATGATACTTCAACAGATCCTCAAGGAAAAACACTGAGAAAAGGCAGTAGTGAGAAGCTGTAGGATGTTAAATTAGCAGTGTGCTAATCTCAAGTTAAGAGCTAAAATGAAACCCAGGCCCCCATTAGCAGTTTAGATCATTTTGCTGCTTCCTGGAATAAACAAAACAAAGAACAAAAGCAAAAAAAAAGAAAAGAAAAAAAAAGAAAGAAAGAGAAAACAACAACCAACCCCTAAACTGCCCTCCTCTTGGGATGATTATCTAATGCATATAAGATGCATTATTTCCAGAAACTAAGTTCCTGACATCTTTAGTGTCCTTCCTGTTCCCTCACCTCAACTCACCTGATTCACTTTCTTTTTCTCTAGATAATCAAAATGGAAAAGAACAGAGACTCAGCAGTCCATTGTTTCTTGGACACTGTCACCCAAGGCCCAGATCAGGAACCTTTTCAAGGATTGTTAGCAGTTAATGGTGGTTCACTAGGTCCAGTCTCTTCCGTGGGTCTTTGCATGCATCCCACCTTGGAAAGCCAGTATGTGCATCTCTATGTCTGAGGCTCTTTCCCCAGGACCAAGGGAAGCTGTTCTAAAAGTAAATAGACCAAAAGTGTCAAGTAATTAGCACAACTCACCTGTCACTCGGTCATGATGGCTAAGAATCGGAGCACATACACTCCAGCTCCCTCCTGTCTTGGTTGGGGGAGTTTGAGGTAGGTACTTAGCACTGATCCAAGTTTTCCTCTTGGTTCTTAACTTCCTTCTCTTTCCTGCAAAACATGCCTTTACTCTTGGAGTTACCTACACATTTCTAGCTCTTTTGTTTTACTTTTTAGAGATAAAATCTCTGTGTAAAGAAAAAAAATACCAAAAGAGTGTAAAAACAAAACAAAACAAAAAGCTGGGTATGGTGGCGCACACCTTTAATTCCAGCACTTGGGAGGCAGAGGTAGGAGGATTGCCGTGAGTTCGAGACCACCCTGAGACTACATAGTAAATTCTAGGTCAGTCTGGACCAGAGACAGACCCTATCTTGAAAAACCAAAACCAAAACAAAACAAAACAAAATCTCTGTGTAGCTACAGCAAGTATCAAAAAAATTTTTTTTTAAGTATTTTTATTTATTTGAGCGACAGAGAGAAAGAGAGAGTTTGAGTACGCCAGGGCCTCCTACCATTGGCATGCACTCCAGATGCATGCGCTCCTCTGTGCATCTGGCTTTACGTAGGTACTGACAAATCAAACCCCAGACTATCAGGCTTTGCAAGCAAGTACTTTTAACCACTGAGCCATCTCTTCAGCCCGTGTCTCAAACTCTTGATCCTGCCTCTGCCTCCTGAGTGTTGGATTGCAGGCTTATGCCACCCCTCCCAGCTGCCTGCACTGTTTTTTGTTTGTTTGTTTTTGTTTTGTTTTTTTCTATGCTAGAATCTAACCCAAGGTCTCTTGTTCAGTAGGTAAGAGTTCTACCACTAAGCTATATCCCCAGTCCTGCCTGAACTTCTTAAGTGCAGTATTTTCATTTCCATCTTCTCTCTGGCCATCTGGAAGAACCTACCTTAAGACAGGAGCTACTCCATGGGCTTTTCATAGCAAAAGCAAGGTCATTGTCAAAGCCAGAGAGTACTGCCAAGTGTTTATAGGTCTCATCTCCACAACTCAGACCCTCAAGAGGCCACTTGAACGGGCAGCTCACAGTCTTTTACTAGTGCTTGTGTGCACCATTCCAGCCAATCTCTGTCTAGCAGGCATGTCCAATGCACAGTCCTCATATTTATAGCCATCCCCAGCATGTAGCCAAGGAGATCTATAAATGTGGCCAATACAAAATTGTGAGTTTACTTAGAACAGTATGAAATCTCCTTGTAATTCAGTTGCATGGTTCCAGAGTATGAGCTTAGTAGATATGTAAACGTTGCACGCTTAGAAAGTTCTACACACCAGGTGTGCTTCTTTGAAGTCGTAGGCAAACCTGTCACTGGTGCGTGCCTGTTGTCTGGACTGGACGTTTGCAAGCTCTTGAGGTCTTATTCAAAGAACTGAGAAAGCACACACAAACAGCAAAGCAGCAAGAGTCTTATTTGAAGTTATAGTACAGGCATTGGCTGGAGAGATGGCAGCACTTAAGGCACTTGCCTGTAAAGCCAAAGGACCCAGGTTCGATTCCTCAAGACCCATGTAAGCCAGATGCACAAGGTGGCACATGTGTCAGGAGTTTGTTTGCAGTAGCTGGAGACTCTGGTGCACCCATTCTCTCTCTCTCTTTCTGTCTCTCAAATAAATAAACTTTTTAAAAGAATTAATTCTTTTAAAATATTTATTTATTTACTTATTACAGAGGGGGAGAGAGAGCGAGAGTGAGTGAATGGGTGCACCAGGGCCTCTAACCACAGCAAATGAACTCCAGATGCATGTGCCACCATGTGCATTGGGCTTACGTGGGACCTGGAGAATCAAACTTGTGTCCTTAAGTTTTTCAGGCAAGTACCTTAACTGCTAAGCCATCTCTCTAGCCCCAAGAATTACATTTTTTAAAAGCTACTAAAGAAATTTATTTTTTAAAATTAAAAAATATAAAGTGATAGTACAGGATAGATACTGCAAGGGGCCAGCAGGCCCAGAGAGAGGCTGTTCAAGAGCACCTGGCTCCAGGAGGAGGAGGAGATGGTTGCTGTGGCTGGGGGGATGGGTGGCTTTTCTGTTGTGATTGACAATCTTGGGTTACATAAGCCTTTGTTCACCTGCCACCACACATGTCCTTCCCTAGGATGCATCTGATACTGATCATATCCATGCTCAGTCATGCATAGACATGGAGCTTTTTCTACAAGTTCCTCTGTAGAACCATTTGCCTTGCTGTACATGCACATAAAACCAGAATAAGCAGAATCAGCCCAAGGCCTCTAGTTCTAGGACGTGCTTCAGTATACGTTGGAATGGAACCTAGCCAAAAAAGGGGGCGTTGCTAGGGTAGAGTTAGCATCATTTGGTTTGGAGAGTCATGCGTGCAGCTCAGTGCTTGGCGAGAGGTAAGTGCAGAGCTTGATTCAGGAAGAGTCCTGTATTGCTAAACTCTCTCCATAAGCCACCTGCCTCCTAACCATACTACTCTGTAGGATGTGGTTCTCAACTGGGGTCCCGGGAGCAGCGGTCATATTGGAATCTCTTGGAAGCCTGTTAGAAATGCGAGTGCTTGGGCCCCACCCCAATCTTATGTTCATTTTATTTATTTTTAAGAAAATATTACTTATTTATGTGAGTCTTTTGCAAATGAATACCAGGTGCATACATCAGTTTTTGGTTTATTTTTCTTTAAGCAGTGTTTTCCTCTACAGTCTAGGTTGAACTTGGATTCTGGGTCTGCCTGACTCTTCCCCAGTGCTGGGATTACAGGTATGTGCCACCAGGCTCAGCCAGTAATCTGTATTTATCAAATCTTCCAAGTGATTCGGATGTATCTGCAAGTTAGAGACTTGCACTGGGAAGTTTTTCCCATCACCCCCAACCTGAGTATAAACCACTTGGCCCCAGCTTCCCAGCTCTTGCATATTTATCCATTCAATCATTATCTCAGACTTGGCAAAATCTCAGTATTTCTTCCTAGATCTTTCTCACACTATCTCTTTTCTTCTTCATTGTCTCAGTTTTAATTCAGAACAACCAACATTTCTCACTTGGATTATCACTGTGGCATCCCTGCTGGTCTCTCTGAATCCAAGACTCCTCTCTATTTCCCATCAGCTGCTAGAGTCATCTCTTTCCAATGCAAACTGTTAAGTCCCCTCTAGTGCTTCAAGGTGTGTCTGCAGTATCTGTGTTAAAGGCCTCTCCTTAAACAACAAGCAATGGGCATTCGTAGAGCCATCCTCTGAGGCAGGTAGCAGAGCCAGAGGCTGTTTCAACCAGGAGCAAGTGAAGGAGGGCTGGCCTTTCCCTCAGGGCCTGTCAAGCCATCTGGTTTGCAGCTTTTTCAGTTTCTGGCTCTAGGACTTCTTGGGCTCCAAATCTCTTAGAGATGAATTACTCCTCTGTAAATTAGTGACAAATACTTTTCTTGCCATCACATGAAACTAGCTGACTCTCTTATGAGGAAACATTTATAACAGGCTCTGGTATAGGAGGCAAAAGTAAGGTCTTAGTGTTAAATAAGTGTCACAATTACACTAGCCAATATTTGGAGTGCACACTTTATTAATGGGGACAGAGCTTTAACATATATTAGTTTTCTTAATCCTCTTAACATTTCTTGAATAAGACACAACATTTTCCCCTTTTTACCTAAGAGAGCAAGGCATACAAACATTAAAAAAAAAAAAAAAAAAAAAACTGAGACCCTGGTGCACCAATTATCTCTTTCTCTCTCTAAAATAAAATAAAGGAGCTGGGCATAGTGGCACACGCCTTTAATCCAGCACTTGGAGGGCAGAGGTAGGAGGATCGCCATGAGTTCAAGGCCACCCTGACTACATAGTGAATTCCAGGTCAGCCTGGACTTAGAGTGAGACTCTACCTTGAAAAACAAACAAATTTTTAAAAAATGCATAAAATAAAATAAAGGGACAGGAGGGGTGGCTCACTAGTTAAGGCGTTTGCCTCTAAAGCCAAAGGACCCAGGTTCGATTCTCCAGGACCCATGTTAGCCAGATGCACAAGGGGGTGCAGGCGTCTGGAGTTTGTTTGCAGTGGCTGGAGGCCCTGGCACACTCATTCTCTCTCTCTCTCTTTCTCTCTCCCTCTTTCTCTGCCAAATAAATAAAGATAAAAATATTTTTAAAAACCAGAAATAAAATAAAGAAAAACACTGTCCCAAGTTTTGGAAGGGGTGAGGCTGAAATTCAGACTCACTATCATGCGCAAATTGACTCTCACCTGAACACCGCTGCCTCGGAGCATAGCTGACACAGCCTCCCATCAGTTACAATTTGGCTGTATTTATTTATTTGTTTTGAGACAAAGACTTCCTATGTAGTCGAGACTGGCTTTGAGTTCTTTTTTAAGTGCCTCAGAGAAAGAGGCAGATATATATAGAGAGAATGGGTGCGCCAGGGCCTCCATCCACTGCAAATGAACTCCAGATGCATGCGTCCCCTTGTGCATCTGGCTAATGTGGGACCTGGGGAATCAAGCTTCAAACCAGGGTCCTTAGGCTTCACAGGCAAGCGATTAACCATAAGCCATCTCTCCAGCCCTGGCTTAGGGCTCTTGATCCTCCTGCCCCAGCCTCCTAAGTGATGTTCTTGATAGTAAAAGGAAGCTCCATCACATCCAGCAACAACTTACTTTAACAATCTTTCTATCTTCTCTGTCTTGTGATGGATTGAGGCAGTCTTGATATGTAGTCCAGGCTGACCTTGAATTCTCAATCCTGGTGCCTTGATCTTCTGATCCCTGAATTATAGGCAAGGACCACTACACCTGGTCAGTTCGTTTATTCACATCAGAATTTAAGGAAAGTCTATGGACTGTAATTGTTGACAGGTCATTTCAATGTCTTTTAATCTACAGATTCCTTCCTGCAGGAGACATTGCCTAACAATCTTAGTCAAGCTTTGTGTTTTATATTCTAGAATGATGGCTTTTCATTCCAGAAAACAAAGTCAAGGTTCCAACAGGCTGATCAGATGAAACGGATTTTACAGACGAAGACAGCTGAAGAAAGCAGAAACAATGGACAAACAATGCATCTATCATTTTAGTGTTACTTTCCTTGCCAGATGGGAACAGGTAAACCACAGTCAGAAAACAACTGACCAGTTAGTATCAGGAGATCTCGTGGTTCTGCCTCGGGAAGGACTCACTTCACTGTCACATCAGTCAGAGCTGGTGTTTGGAAATATGGTCTTTATTTCTCTAATCCCGATGTCTTCGAAGGTCAGAGAAACATA
Source organism: Jaculus jaculus (assembly GCF_020740685.1). NCBI lineage: Eukaryota > Metazoa > Chordata > Mammalia > Rodentia > Dipodidae > Jaculus > Jaculus jaculus. Next base: position 88,521,959 of record NC_059105.1, on the reverse strand, counting down.
TCAGTTTTGACCTTAGTGACTGAAACTTAGTTATGAATCACTCCAATTTTGATTTTAGTCAATTAGTTGGGGCCTAATACAGCTTAATCCAAAACAATGGCCACCTGTACTTTTTATTCCACGGGTATGTGAGACATTACCTGAGCAGGCCCACCAAGCTCCCTCCACAGGGTCAATCTGTTCTTTCTTGTCCTCCTGTCCTTACACCCACTCACTGTTCATCCACCTACGATCCCCAGCAGATCTTCCTCGACAAGGGGATTGCTATGGTCTAGTGATGCCTTCCCCAGATTCACTTGCTTGATACTCAGCCCTCAGTGTAAGACTATTTTGGCCCTTGGGAAGTTGATCTGAGTAGGAGAGTTCTGTCTTCATGAGTAGGATCAGTGTCCCTATCAAGAAGTCCTGAGAGAATTTCCATACAAAAAGGTACCATGTAAAAGATGGCCATCTACAGACCCGGAAGTGAGCCTTCAGCGGACATCAAAATTTATTGGTACCTTGAGCCTGGACATTTCAGTCTCCAGAACTGTGAGAAATTTCCATTGTTTATAAGCTTCTCAGTCTGTGAGAATTTTGTTATAGCAGGCCAAAGACAGAACCACCTGAGATCAGAGCCCTTGTGGGTAGGTCACTGGCTCTACAAAGATGCCAACAGTGTGTCCTTAGGCAAGCCATCTGCTTGATTTGTGCCTTGGATTTCAGCCTTATCAGGGTGATAGTGGTGTCTGCCTCATAAGGATGCTCGATAAATGCTGTTTATTACCATTTCTGTCCATCACATGTCAAAAACAGAACACAGCACTTGTGATACTCAGAGAATCATTTTAGGCCTAGAGCCCAGGATCATGGGACAAAAGCACGTGGGTTTAAAGGCCTAAGGAAAGCACGGTGTTGACTGTGGAGCTCACTGCTTCAAATAGCAGCCACCTGTGGCTGGACAGCAGCATGTCCACTCTTTGGCAAAGAGCTAGCAGGATGTGGATGAGGAGAGGGCAAAGGACCAGTGGACACTGCTGCGAGTCAGGAGCTGTGTGAGACTGTGCGGAGGATGAAGCCGGGCTGGGGCAGTGGGCGCTGGCTTAGCAGGTAGGTGGGAAGGAACTGGCACATTGATTTACTAGTGGCTTATTTCCAAGTCAGGGCAGCACTCAGCCTCTCTGGCACAAGAGCCTCAAGGGTAGGTGTCTGAAGCTATGACTAATGAGGTATATAGATGGTACATGACATAAACTAAGGGACTCAAATCACTTTTCCTTCAGAAGCTCAAATTTTACATCCCCTTTTGAGAGTACACTACAAATAAGTATTTTAAAAGTTAAATCTATAGTTGCCTTGTGAATCACGTAATTATATTGCACTCTTTTTCTGTTGTTAGATTGTTTATTTAAGTGATCTAAAATATCTTACAATGTTTACAATTCTCCTAGTCCTGCTAGAGCAATTTTTTTAAAAAAATAATATTTTTAAAAGTCATGTAGAGATCTATCCATCTACTTATATTTCTGTATTTTGAGGCAGAGTCTTATGACATAACCCAAGCTGGCCTCAAAACTCACCTTGTAAGGAGAGATGGCTAAGTGGTTAAAGGGACTTGCTTACAAAGCCTTCTGACCTGAGTTTGATCCTCCCTGCCACCTGTGGGAATCCAGATGGGGAGTGCTATATGTTTGTGAGCCCAACATGCTTATGACAATGGGAAGTGGAACAGGAGATTCCAGTGCTCATAAACTGACCTTCATTTGCAGCAGCAAATGTCCCAAAGAAGGTGGAGGCAACAGAGACACTGGGCCTCCACACATGTGCTGTGGCACACCCCCCACAGGTTTGTTTGGTTTTTTTTTGAGAGAGAGAGAGAATGGGTGCACCAGGGCCTTCAGCCATTGCAAATGATCTCCAGACATGCACACCCCCTTGTGTGCATGGGCTACATTGCACACTTGCGTCACCATGCATCCGGCTTATGTGGGACCTGGAGATCTGAACATGAGTTCTTAGGCTTCTCAGGCATCTAAGCCATCTTCCCAGGCTGGCCCACAGTTTTAAAAGTTTTAAAACTCACCATGTAGACAGACGGTTCTAAAACTCTCAATCCTCCTGCCTCAGCCTCCCGAGCCCTGGGGTCGCCAGTGTGCACCATCACACTCAGCTAAGGGGAGACTTTGAAGAGGAGGTGCAATAGCTCAGGCACCTAGTCTCCCAAAACTTCAGATTTGTTCTACAAGCTCAACTGCAGGGTGTTGCCGACTGACTTGTGCCCCCATCCACACAAAAATATGCTAAAGTTCTAGCCCCTAAGGATTTTGACCTTATTTGGAGAGAGAGTTATTGAGGTTGTAATTGACCAAGATGAGGTCATGCTGGAGTAAGGTGAGACTTATAAGAAGAGAGACAGCGTGAAGATCGCCACATGGAGATGGACACGGGGGAGAAGACAGTGCTGTGATAATAGAAGACAAGATCAGAGTGACACATCTATTATAATCCAAGGAAAATGCCTAGTATTGCCAGCAAACCCCTTTTAAGCTTCTGTTTTGCTTAGAAATCCTAAGAACTGAATATCTGGGTGACATTTCCCTGAGTGTTCACAGCTACTATTGGGTGCCCAGACATCTGTGAGGACGGGGCCCTGCCTTGAACAGTCTTCTTCGCTGGATATGAGCAGGATCCTCGCTTAGCACATGGTGATTGCTCTGTGAAGGCAGGCTTGGGCAAATGAGCGGATCTCTGCGAGTGCCTGGAATTTACCTTGGCTGGGGCCACTGTTGACCTTTAGCCATTTCACATTGCACTACTCCCCAAATTATTAGGTATGTGAAGTAGCAATGTGAGAAACCATGGCACTGGCAAGTGGGCCTGGAAGACACGGTGGAGCCCGAGACCCTGGGTTGGCCACACAGCCCTCTCCTCAGATCTTCAATCCACACCTCTGAATAGAGTTTAGAAGCACGCTTGACCATTTGGGTCTTTTTAAAAAGTTATTTTGTGGTAGAGAGGTTTGAGCCAGGCAAACTTCCTTCCACTGAGCTATTCCCTATTTTTTCCTTTTATTTTGAGATAGTGTCTTATTAATTTGCCCAAACTGGCCTTGAACTCTCTCTGTAGTCAGGCTGACCTTGAATTTGCTATCATCTTGCCTCAGTCTCCTGAGTAGAAGAGACAAAATTCTTCACAATGTAACTTCAATGCTACCCAATTTATGCCTCACTAGAAAAAGTTGTATTTTCTCATTAATCTTTCAATGCAAATTAAGCTATTTCTAACAGAATCATCATGATTTGAACATGGGAACCATCCAGTCAGCCATGGAGCTGCCAAGAGCATCAGATGGAAAGAGAGTGACTGTGTGTTCACCATCTGTTTTCCCATTTTGCCCAAGAAAAGAATTTGAAACCTTCGGTGCTCAGGGCAACTAGGATGAATCAGGTCGCTGAAAGAGAAATGCTGCCTGCCACTTCCCAACTGACCACCCTGAACAGCTCTCATTCCACAGGCAAAAGCCTGTCTCGTGTGGTTTGTACAATATGACACTGTGAAATGCAGGGCCCTGTGACTCATCTGTTTGCATGTTTTCAGGTAAGCAGATCTTAGATATGACACTTGGTTACCTGGGACCTTTCTTTCTCTGAATTGTCACCCAGGACCATCAATACAACAAGCAGTTAACCAGATTGTGGCTTACACTGGTAATATCACCAATTTAATAAACTTTGCTATTGATACTGACCTTGTCTGACCACTTTTTCTTAATATTTAAAAATGTTCTTGCCTGGAGGTTTTGTGATCCTAGAGTTCTGATGGTTGTAAGGACTTTCCTTGGGGTTACCCTAGTAGAAGCTTATCACAGAATTTGCTCCACCTTCTTTTAAATGCATTGGAATTTTCTTTTCTGGAAAAATAAGACAGAATTTGAGTTTTTAAAAATTTTAATGCATCACACATACTCAGTAAATAGTTAAAGAATAACACAAAATATTCAAAATATAAATGCTCAATGGCTTTTGTATTAGCAAGTACTGGAGGACCTCCTTGACCAAAGCTGAGGAATGTTCTGAAGGAGGTGGCCTTCCTTGTGACTCTGAAGAAGCTGTGCCTCCTGAGGAAGACAGAAGAGACCAGGGGAAAAGAACTCAGAGGCCCTGAGGTGTCTTCATGACCTTGAGCTGCATCATGTAAACAGCTGACCGAACACACAAGCAGTCATGTCCCAACCCAATGTACTGGAGCCACAGGGCCCCGAGGCTGTGTGGGAGACTGAAATCCTGACCTGTGCATTGTAGTTCCTGTCAAAAACCACCAGCTGGAATTCCCGGCGAAGAACTATTCCCCCACCCCCGTACTGCCCAGAGGCCAGGCATGTCCTGGTATCATGTGCCCACTGTGCTAGCTAGCTAGGCTGTGACAGCTGAAGGCATCCATCCAGCTGCCTCCCTGGCACCACAGGCCACTTGCAAGGTTGAGGTTCCCTTTCCTGTTTGCTGACCAAACCAGTTCCTGACTTAGTGTTGTGACTGTTTTGCAATCCCCAAATAAAAGCAAAAGTAGCATAGTTACTCGTGACATAGAAATGCATTTGTGCATGCACACACAGTGGGACACACAGAACCAGAGGATATCGTCAATGTGAATGAGGTATATGGGCACATACCCCAAGCTTATGGCAGCCAGGGCCAATGGGTGACTACAGATGAAGACTGCCCGTAAAGCAGAGCACTTTTCTAACAAACACATAGGTGATGCTTACTGAAGGCTAGGGACCATTTGCAGGGCCAAAGACATGGTGATGACTGAACAGACCATCGTCCTGCCCTCCTGTGTTTCTATTCTAGTGAGGGAAAGTCATGGGCATTGTACCAGCAGCAGAGCCAGAGCGACACCGCTGGCGCACTGCAGGACGGGAAAGGAGAGGGTGAGCCTGGGAACATCTGGGGGAGCCTCTCTTATGCACAGGACCTGAGGCTGGCCTGTGCTTAACTCACTCAAGCAAGGAAGAATCCAAGGGAACCCGGAAGGAGAGATAAGCATAGCAAAGGGACAGGTTGCTTTTGAACAGTTTTGAGCCAGGAAGTGTGGTCCACACAGATAAAGTTTGGAAGAAGAGTTACTCCTGAGGACTGGGTCATGACCACTTCTTGGGGTGGCCAGAGTCACCATTCATTATAGAGAGGAAGTGAGGACCCACGTTTCAGAGAACAAGTGACTAGGAAGAGTTTCACTCTCCCCACCACTCCCTTCACCCACCTTCTCCACTGTTCCTCCTCTCTAGGCTGCCAGGGAAGGGGAGCTGGGGAGGAGACAAGATTCCAGTGTTTGCACCTGGTACAAGGCTACGTGAGGGAAGGGCTAAACTCACAGCTGGTCCAAGGCTGAGGACATAACTGTGCAATGTTGAACACTTGTTTATGTCCCTATTTCTTTAGGCCTGGGCTTATTCCCTGCCCCGCCCCCACTTATTTTTCTTCTGGTTTTTCAAGGTAGGGTCTTGCTCTGGCCCAGGCTGACTTGAAATCCACTATGTACTCTCAGGGTGGCCTCGAACTCACAGCGATCCTCCTAGCTCTGCCTCCCCAGTGCTAGGATTAAAGGTGTGTGCCACCACACCCAGCCTTCTATCTATCTATCTATCTATCTATCTATCTATCTATCTATCTATCCTTTAACTTATCAGTTCATTAAAAAAAATGTTTATTTATTTGAGAAAGAGAGAAGAGAAAAAATAGGCATACCAGGGCCTCCAGCTATGGCAAACTAACTCCAGACACATGCACCACCTTGTACATCTGGCTTACATGGGTCCTGGGGAATTGAACCTGGGTCCTTTCGCTTTGCAGGCAAGTGCCTTAACCATTAGCCATCACTCCAGCCCATTTTTAAATTTACTTTTTATTTATTTGAGAGAGATAGTTCATTTTTCCATTATTTCTGTTGCTTCCTTTATTCATTATTTAAGAGAAAGAGGCAGAGAGAGAGAGAGAGAATGGGCACACCAGGGGCCTCTAGCCACTGCAAACTCCAGACATATGGGCCACTTTTTGTAACTGTGGAGCTGACTATGACACCATCTCTCTCTCTCTCTCTCTCTCTCTCTCTCTCTCTCTCTCTCTCTCACTCACACACACAACACTTTACTTTTTGGTTACAGCAATCTCCTAGTTAGAACTAAGAAATGGGAACATGTGTTAGGGTTCCATGGAGGACATATAAGACAGACCCTGAGCCACTCTCAGGGGCAGAGTGATGCCCCAGGGAAAGCAAGAAGAATCACAAGGAAGTCAATAGACAGATGTTTGAACTAAAGTCTTGAGAAAGGAACAGATTGCTTGGTGGCAGCAACTGCCATAGCTGAGAGGTAGGGAGAGGCCTGAGCCCCGCCCCCATGGTCCCTCCACTTCTGAGACCCTAATGTGGCAGGAGATTAGGGGCCTGGAGGAGGGAATATCAAAAATCAACATATGAGGTATGGTAACCCTATATTTTTAATCCCAGAACTTGGGAGGCAAAGGTAAAAGGATTGCTCTGAGTTCGAGGCCACTCTGAGACTACATAGTGAATTCCAGGTCAGCCTGAGCTAGAGCAAGACCCTACTTCAGGGAAAAAAAAAAAAAAAAGATCAACATATTAGAGCCAGTGATGGCAACCAGAAGACTGAAGACTTCCTAATGCTGGTTAAGTGTAACAATAAGAGCATGGGGTGGGGGAACAATACTGAGATTACAAATGTGAGAGAGGCAAGTACTAGGCGAATGAGAATCATGGTCAGGTGTTTATGGTGGTTTATTCCTGCTCACTAGCTGGAGCAGTTACCTTTGTGTCGCTAAGAAAAAAACACTCAACCAGAAGCAACTTATGGGAGGAAAGGGTTTATTTTGGCTTGCAGTTTTGAAGGGAGGTCTCTTCATGGCAGGCAAGGTATGACACAGCAGGAAGGAAGAAGTGTGAGCACTGGGCTTGGAGCTGGAGTGTATCACCCCAAAGGCAATACTACTGACACACCTCTTCCGGCAAGGCTCCCCTTCCCAAAGGCTCTACCAACTGGGGATAAAGTAGGAGGCTTCATCACAAGACCTGAGGCTATGGGGGACAGGTTACATTCAAACCATCACACCAGTCTATTCCTAAATACTGTCTGTAACTTTACCATGTATCAGTGATATGATTCCTTATATCCTGAAACACAGAACTGGAAACTTCAGTGAGCCATGGGTTTCCTCCAAACTCATTGAGACTTTGCCCGTATTACACGAAGACATCTTGTAATGGTTCACATACTGCTGTGTTGGGTGATTCTCCCAAATCACCATGTCACTGTGGCTTCATGGCTCATGAGGACAACTTTTATCTTCACATCCCAAATGTGCTTTCTTTGAACTCATATATATGTAAGCATGATCTCACTCTTGCCCAGACTGAACTGGAATTCCCTCTTGTGGCCCAGGCTGGCCTTGAATCCTCCTCCTACAGCCTTGTGAGTGCTGGTATTAAAGGTATGTGCTACCATACCTGGCTTCACTTTGAATTTTTAAGAAGATAATGTTGTAGCCGGGTGTGGTGGTACATGCCTTTAATCACAGCACTTGGGAGGCACAGGTAGGAGGATTGATCACTGTGAGTTCAAGGCCACTCTGAGAATACATAGTGAGTTTCAGGTCAGCCTGGGCTAGAGTGAGACTCTATCTAGGAAAACAAAAACAAAAACAAACAAACAAACAAAAAGATAATCTTGTAAACAAGGAGTTTTACATGTGCCTTTCAAAGATAACTTGTATATATTTCTCACATTATATCTTTCTTATTGTAATCTATTTTGAAAAACATATCACTCCAGGTAGTATGCTCCAGTGCTGCAGCAAAATATTCTCAAAATTCAGGGAGGTGAAACTGATGTCCTTCTCTCTGAAAGAGTCAGGTAATCTTACCAGTGGTCAAAAACTAAGCACCTGAACTCAACATGTACCTGTCTGGAAGGTGGAGGTCTTGTTAACCTTCAAGGAGCAGGGGAATACTTGGAACTGATATAGTGAACTTGTGGTATTTGATCTCCAGAAGTCACCTAGCTTTACTGATCCTTTATTTGTTCTTGTGAAATATGAAAATTAAAATAGTGCTTCCTATGCAGTTACTGTAAGCATTAAATTATGTAATGAACCTAATATACTTGTTACAATATCTGCTACATCATAATTACTAAAAAAGTTGCTGTTATCACTTTCATTAGCATAAATTTCCTAATATGTATTAGAAATTACTCCTGGCAAGGGGTTACTTAGGCATGGAATGAGTGCATTAGTTTTAGTGCTTGAAGAGCATAAATATTCCATGACCTCAGTGTCTCCTTGTGCAGTATGTTATTCATTCATGAGCAGCTGAATGAAAACACTCCTGAGACAGGCAACAATTTGTGCTTCTCAAAGTGAGGTTAGGAAAGCCAGGCTTTGGGACCCTGCCCTAGCTTGGATGCACTTTTCTAATGCATGTATTAGTGAGGGGAGGGGGAATGGTGTTATATCACATATTGTCTTAGAATGTTCCAGCTCCCTCCCTTGCACCTAATGCTCTCATGTGCATAACCTAATTCAGGTGTCCCAGGGCAGTGAATGCAAAACCAATGCTGTTTCTTCTCTGTGGTGTGCTGAACTCACATGCTTATCTTACCAGGCAAAGGAGACTTAAAATTTAGATGAAACACAAAACAGCTCTATGCTGTGGTTTAGAAAATTAGTTTATTGCCCTTCGAGCATTTATTACAGTATATAATTTTTTTGTTTGTTTTTTGTTTTTCCAGGTAGGGTCTCACTCTAGCTCAGGCTGACCTGGAATTCACTCTGTAGTCTCAGGGTGGCCTCGAACTCATGGCACTTCTCCTACCTCTGCCTCCTGAGTGCTGGCATTAAAGGCATGTGCCACCATGCTTGGCTTACAACAGATGTCCAAAAAACAACTGATACATTAAAATTTTGAAGGTTTCCTATTCTTTAAACAACTCATCCTGGAATTCTGCATTTTCTTCAGATAGAATACAGATAGCAGAAAAATGCTAAATAACTGCTTTGAATTCCTCTCACATAAAACAAGTCTGAAGAAAAATCATGTTAGCTAGTTCTGATCATTGATAGTGACCCATACTCCTCCTTTTCTAACTGTAAACTTTAAAAGGCAGTAGCCATTCTCAAATGGCTTCCTAGTCCAAGATGGCTGCTCCTTCTCCACATTACCACAATAGCCTGGATTTAGGCTTGCCCAAAGGTTAGTGTGTTAAAGGCTTGGCCCTTGGCATCTGGTGCTATTGGGAAGTGATGGAGCCCTTACAAGGTGGGCTTAGTAGAAAGTCTTCCAGTCATATGGCATGTCTTTAAAGAAAATGGTGGAATCTGATCTCCGTTGGGTGATGGCTTCACCCTGTCACATATTCCCACCATAATATTTTGCCACAGGCCCATAGCAATAGAATCAATCAACCATGGACTAAAGCTTCTAAAACTGCAAGCCAAAGTAAACCTTCTCTCTTTATAAGTTGATTTAACTCAGGCATTTGTTGTAAGACCAGAAAGCTGACCAACACATCTGTATTCCTGATAGCAAGGGGAAAAAGAGGGTCAGGCTTATGCCTCTATCCCATAAGTCAAAACTCAGCCATGTAGCCACACTTAACCATAAAAGATGTTGCAAAATCTTTAACTCAGAATGCAGGAATCTCAGTTGTAAATTTAGGGATGGGGCAAGAAGGAGGAATAAAAGATAAGATGCCAGGGTAGGCCACACTTGAGCTCCCTTCTGGCAGGATCTATGTATTCACTTTCATCTGTGCTGACCCACAAAGAGGCTCGTCTGGTCACTGGGTCCCAACAGGGCACTTCAGCGCCTTGCTCATGAAGCCCTGCTTGGAGTGCCTCCCTGCTCCTCTCCTGGCTCAGAGTCTCTCCTTCAAGGCTCCTGTCAGGCTCTCCCCGCCACAGAGCACCAGGCACTCATGCCCAGGAAGTGCCAATCTTGTGTGTTTTACCTTGATGAAAACTTACCTCCACAGTGACAGCAGAGCCTGTCTGGTTTAGGATTGATTTTACTTTCATTTTAAGTTCCTGGCACTGTGGCCTCCTTAGTTATGAATATTCCAGATATATTTGGTCTTACTAATGACAGTTATAGAAAAGAGCTAGACTCTGTGTTGAAAAATGTAGGTGATTACTTCAGCTCGTCAAACTTGCTCTGTTCCTGTGAGGAGGATTATGATGCTGTGGATCCTCTCTACCCTCTTTGGAGTACAACTAGCCCATGGTGCTGCTAGATCTCAAAGGAATATGGAGAAAATGTATGGAGTGGAAAAATTTATACAAACTTTATAAAGGGCATTTCGAGAATGCTCAGAGCCCTATTTATGGGCAAAGCTGGGAAGGCATGTGGTGTCTGTTTAAGTTTGCAAAGGCTTCTGGAGCTAGAAAGGGCCTGAGGGAACAGACGAGGAATTTTGTTCTCTCATTACCCAGACTGGCAAACTGAGTTAAACAGCCTGGAGATAGAATGGCCTTGTCATTACAGACATGGGCTGTTCCTCAGATGTGGTACAGATTCTTTCCCACCGCCCCACATCACCATGGAAGAGGTTCTCTCTCTCCCCCGCTCACCGCATGTGAGGCACACAGTCCTCCACTGGACCATTCAGTTACCCATCGTCTCTATTCACTAGCCTCTCCTGACAGCAGCCCAAACACAGACTGTCCCAAAGAGCAAGGCTACACACGAGGGACATACACACTGACCTCATCCAGATCTTCATTTACACATGGAGACCTCAGTCTGCCCTTAGCCTGCTTTCTTTGTCTACAGCCTGGATGCCGTGGAGCAGTCCCTGTGCCTAAGTCAACAAGCCCTAAAATTGCTGGATCATGTTTACATTTAAAATTTGCCACTGTTTTGTTTTTCTCTTCTCAGATCTGTCCATGGACTAAATAGAGAGGTGACATCAAACAGTTGGGCAAACACAGCTGCCCAGAGCCATCCCAGTGTACTCTGGGAAAACAGCTGGTTCAATTCCAGGAACTCTTGAGGAGCAGGCTGACACTGCAAGGTCATTGGCTACCAAATTGCAAGCTTCCCCTGAAGTGTCTGAGATGTCACAGCTGTTTGGAGCCCATGAATGTTGGTTTTAATCAAGAGTTTCCTTGCTTTTTTATTATTATGACTACCAGTTCATGGTATTTATGAGGGTTTATGGTATAAACAGAAAAAAGACTTCTTCAAAATAAAATGATAAAAGCATGTGCACTGGGCAGGGGATACATTTTATTTTGGTTATCAACAGATGTTTCCACTATAGTCCTTGGAAGTCTCACATGTCACACAAACCTATCCCTCACTCCTCCCCTGGATGAGAGGGACTCGTACCTTCAGGAGGCTGTGAGGACGTGGTATTAGACAGCCCCTGCACTGTCTCCAACCTCTTTTCTCTCCAGATGACCTCATGAGCTGAAATCTCAACCTAGACAGAACCGCTACACACACCCACACGTGTGTAGGCACACACAGACAGAATTAACTACAGACCACTGTGGAAACTCAAAAAAGTTCATTCTGAAATGCTGTGTAAAATGTCTCCAATCATATTCTGCTAGCACTGTGGTCATTATGGAAAAGAACTCTAATGTCCTCTAATCCAATCTTTCCATTGCACACAGCATTCATGAGAGAAATTTTCGTGTCTGCATGGTCCATTCCAGGGTCTGGTGTTTCTTAGTTTTGTGAGGCAGTTTCACTAGCAATGTCCCAGATTGGTTCTGTGGCTATTGAACTCGGTGCTGAGGACTCCAGCAGAGTGAGGAAGAGTCACACTGTGTGCATTCTTGTGCCTGAAGCAACAAGGAGCCCTCTGAGGCTTTTCAGGTCCCACAGTCCCATCCTGTCTGTCCCTCGGTGTCCTCTAGGGATCTTGATTAATCATCTTGCTATTAGGAGATGATGCCTGTGCTGCTGAATTCAGACTTCTCAGATACCTTGTCCACGAATGGAACAAAAAGCAAAGGCCCTTCAGCTACAAAGGAAGGTTACAGTTCCCACCATTAAAGGAAGCATCCCAACAGCAGAAATCCTCTCTAAAAGGACTCCTCTGTCATCCCTTCCCTGATGGATTCAGTGGTCACTCATCCATTTGTATTCACAGCATGTCCTCCAAATGTTTCTTATTGCACGGCAAAACTTTGTACTATACCAGAGCTGGTTAGGACCAGCTCCAGTAAGAACCAACTGTCCCACTTGACCTCTCTCTGAAATCTTCAGCTCCTTTCTAGTCATGTCTGCAAGGGAACCATATTATCAATCTATAGAAAGTTAAAATAGTTTGTGACATTGCAGGGTGACTTCAGATAGCTAGAATAGAGGATAAAATAGAAATAATAAAAGCATTTCCAATCAAAACAGGAAATATTAGTCAACAAACGGTGTCTGGATTTAGGTGATTGGAAAAAAACTTTAAATAGACAATTATTATTTTTAATATTTTATTTTTCTTTATTTATTTGAGAGAGAAAGATACAGAAATAGGCAGGTAGATCCAGGTGTGGTGGTGCATGCTTTTAACCAGCACTCTGAAGGCAGCGGCACAGGCAGAAGCAGAGGCAGGAAGATTGCCATGACTTCAGTGACTTCCAGGTCAGCCTGGGCCAGAGTGAGACCCTACCTCAAAAAACAAACAAACAAAAAAAGAAAGGGAGAGAGAGAGAGAATGGGTGCACCAGGGCCTCCAGCCATTGCAAACGAACTCCAGATGTGTGTGCCCTCTTGTGCATCTGGCTTATGTGGGTCCTGGGGAGTCAAACCTGGGTCCTCTGGCTTTGTAGGCAAGTGCCTTAACAGCTAAGCCATCTCTCCAGCCCTATTATTTTTATTTTTGAGAGAGAGAAAGAGAGAGAGAGAGAGAATGGGTGCACTAGGACCTTCAGCCTGCTGTGAACTCCAGACGCATGCACCCCCTTATGGCCCATGGGCGACAATGCATGCTTGTGTCACTATGCATCTGGTTATGTGGGACCTGGAGATTTGAACATGAGTTCATAAGGCAAGCACCTTAACCACTAAGGCTCTTTCCAGCCCTGGAATTTTTTTTAAATGAGAAAGACCTATAAATGAATGAAAAGTTTTTTTTATTGTATTTCATTCATAATTAGAAAACTACTAATTCAAATAATAAAAGGACATTTTTAACCAGTGCTTAGCTAATATTAAGTTATTTCATAACACCTAGAATGTGAGGTAACAATCACATATTTGAAAAGCATTTTAGTTATACATTTCATAATATAAGCTGAATGCACCATTTGATATAACAACTCAATTTCTAGCAATTTGCTTTCAGTTATTCTTTTATGAGCTCATAGGAATACCTTCAGCAATACTTGCAATAGAGAAATGACTGCGAATAAATAAATGTGCATCCATACATAATCGGGATAATAATTAAGGAACATCTTACATACAGTTGTTAATATGAATAGGACAGATTAATATAGATGAATATAAAGGATGTTTAAGATATAGCAAGTAGGGCTGGAGAGATGGCTTAGCGGTTAAGCGCTTGCTTGTGAAGCCTAAGGACCCCGGTTTGAGGCTCGGTTCCCCAGGTCCCACGTTAGCCAGATGCACAAGGGGGCGCACGCGTCTGGAGTTCGTTCGCAGAGGCTGGAAGCCCTGGCGCGCCCATTCTCTCTCTCTCCCTCTACCTGTCTTTCTCTCTGTGTCTGTCACTCTCAAATAAATAAATAAAAAATTTAAAAAAAAAAGATATAGCAAGTAAAAAGCAGAAGGAGTCAATACTATATTACTAATTTAGGTAGAATGCACCTGTACACTTATTTAGTTATAGAATGTGAGCAAAATCCCATAAACTGGGGCTGGAGAGATGACTCAGTGGTTAAGGCATTTGCTTTCAAAGCCTAACGAACCAGGTTTAATTCCCTAGTACCCATGTAAAGACAGATGCACAAAGTAGTGCATACATCTGGAGTTTGTTTGCAGCAGTTGGAGGCCCTGGTGTGCCCATTCTCTCTGTTCTCTTTAACTCTCTCTGCTTGCAAATAAGAAAGAAAGAGACATAAACTATTAGCAGTAGTTACCTTTTAAACATTTTTATCTATGCAAACGTAATGGTGACCTTCGCCTATGACAATCCACACATATGCATGACACAGGCATGATGATGTAGTTTAAATTTAGAGAGAAAAGTAGAGAGGCACGTGAGAACCTTCAAACATTTTAATGTCTCCTTCTCCTTTCATTAAGATATGTCTATAATATCCTTTGTAAGTATTTAAATGGGGAAAAAGCAAAAGGAAAGCTCATTTGACTCTATTGCTCATGTCATTATAAAATCTCTTAAAATGAGTGCTATAACAATGAGTCACTTTTTGTTTATTTGTTTGCTTTTTAAACGTGAAAGCCTGTCATGTGTAGCGACTAACATTTCCTTGGAGAAACTGGATCTACTTGGTGGAACATTCTTGTGCTGATCTCTCTTGATGACCAGATTTTCAATCTAACACAGGCTGCAAGGAACAGTTGTGTTTTCGTGGTGCTTGTCTGTTTGCTGTTAAACAGCAGCTGATATTTTATTGTTAGCAGTGTTCTTCATGCTGTGGAAGGAGCTGTGTGAACCCTTTTCTTCTCTCACCCTCCTTGTAGAAGCCTTGTCAAGATTACTGGATCTTTGTAAGTCATGAGTCTCCAACAAAAGATTACCTGCAGATCTTATTTGACAGTTGGGATTGGGAGGGGCAGCTTAATTTCCTAGAGCAAGTAAAATGTTAAAATCGCTCTCTCAGAGTGTCAATCTGGGTTCCTGGAGTGGTACTGTAGAATTCTCCCTGAAACATCCCAAATGTCTTCCTGCTTCCAAATCCCAGGATACCTTTGGGAGCTGTCTGCAGCATGGGTCAGAATCCACCATCCAGGTACTCTATTCTAATAGAAAGAGGAAAGAGGAAGACTGGTGATGGCCTACTAATCCCCTGTCTACCCGTTTGACTCAGGAACTCATAAAGGCACCAGGAGATGAAACAGAAAAGACCCAAAAGGCAGTTGGTTCTGGCTTTGGCTACCAGTGTGAATGCCCTACCCTTGAACCATATGCATTTTACCTTCATAGGATTAAAATGTAGCATTGTGTCATAGATATGATGGTGAATATTTCTAGTGAATGATTCGCATGTGAAAGTCACTTTTTCTTTAAAGAAAGGTTGACTGCCATTAGCAGCACATCATTCAGATATTCCTGGAGTCATAGAAGCTTACATTCTCCTCCAATGCAACGTGAAAGCTTGTTTGGAGCTGTGAGCGTGGGGAGGAGTGATTGGACAACTCATGCACCTGAGGAATGGCCCTCCTCAACAGGGGAGGCCATGCTCTTCAAAGGAGCAAGACTGCGGCTTAGGAAGAAGCAGAGTGGTGAGGAAGGCAGCACCCACCTAGCCATCTAGAGTCCCCGGATCAGTCCTGGGGTGACTGCTTTCACAGCCACATTGCTCTTACACCATAAAAGTCACTTTTAGAAGACAGTGTACTACCCAGAAACCTGACACCCAATTTGTTTCAGAAGACAATCTGGCTGGCTTATTCTAACATCCCAAATGGGAATCAAATTAGCTTTAAAAAAAAAAAAAAGAGCCAGGCATGGTGGCGCACGCCTTTAATCCCAGCACTCGAGAGGCAGAGGTAGGAGGATCGCTGTGAGTTCAAGGCCACCCTGAGACTCCATAGTGAATTCCAGGTCAGCCTGAGCCAGAGTGAGACCCTACCTCAAAAAACCAAAAAATAGGGGGGAAAAAAAGGAAACAAAAATAGGAAAAAAAAATGTACCAGAAAACATTTGTGAAAATACAATTAGATTAAATGAATCTGTCCTAGTATTCTATCACATATTAGAGTGATTACATTTTGCAACAATTTATTACATATTTTATAAAGATGAGACGAAAGGAGCTAGACATTTTCATTTTTTACACCACAAAGAAATGCTAAACACTTAAAGATGGAAATGATAGTTACTGTGATTTAATCATTATACATTATAAACACATATCAAATTCTGATGCATAACCCTCTAAATTTGTGTGATAAAAATGAGGGCCAGAGAGATAGCTCAGTGGTTCAAAGCACCTGCTGCCGATGACTGGAGTTTGAGTCTCTACATGAAACTGGATGCAAGAGGCACCTACACGTGTCATCCCAACACAACTATGGCAATGGGAGGCACAGACATAAGAAACCCAAAGCTCGGGAGGCAGCTAGTCAGGCACTTGAAGCAGCAAACACCAGGAGAGACCCTATCTCAAACAAGTTGGAATGGAAGGACTGATGACAACGTTGTCCTCTGACAAACTGTGCCACACATTCACCATCCATACACACATATCATACACACTCACACATATGCATACGAAAGAAAATAATAAATCGTACTCATGTTTTTAAAAATCTGCCTTATTATATCCTGCCAAGGTTGAAGCTCAATTACCAACGTGATAGGTTGTGAGGAAGAACTATTCACAGGCGACTAAGTCGTCTGGAAAAAGCCATCATGGATGAGATCAGGGCTCTAATAAGAGGACTTAAAGGATCAGGCTCTCACCAGACACCTGCAGATAACCTTGATTTCGGACTTCCAAGCCTCTAGAATAAGAAATAAATTTGTCTTGTTTATGTAATCCAATCTGGGATCCTGTCAGTGTAGCACAAAGAGACTAGGGCATATACATACCAGTAAGCCGCAAGAAAATGTTTCTGCAGAGAACTCCTTCCATAATGGTGTCTAGCATCCATTTAGAAAGCCTATGTGGCCACACGACCAGCCAACAAGGTCTATACTGTCCCCTTCTCCTCTGTGCCAGTCTGTCATTTTCTCCTGTGTCTGCTTGCCACCCTCTTTGCAGGTCTAACACCAGCACCTTTCACACAGATGCTCACTTTGCTCCCAAGGCAGTGTCTTCCTCAAGCAGCTGGGCCCTTAGGTCTCTGGCTATTTCAGGTGTCAGCATACCCTTAATGATTCTGTAGACTTGGAGAATGGTACAGATCTACCCCATAGCTTTCAAAAGAAAACATTCTTCTTCAGAAGTTTTCCTGAATTACCACCACCATAATCACCATCATCATGTCATCACCACCACCACCATCACCATCATCATGTCATCACCACCATCCTCACCATCATGTCATTACCACCACCACCACCATCATATCATCACCACCATCATCATGTCATCACTACCACCATCACATCATCTCCTCGACCACCATCATCATCACATCATCTCCACCACCATCATCAACATCATTATGTCATCACCACCAGTGATGGATCACCATCAGTACAGGATGCATTCAGCTTCATAGCTTTTGGAGCCTGTGGTGAGGTAGCGCAGGATGGCAGGGATATGCATAATGGAGCAAAGCTTCTCACCCACCTTATGGCTTGGATGTGAAAGACAAAGGAAGAAGAAGGTCTGGTGCTCCAGGAACCTCAAGAGCTCTTCCTCAAACAACTAAAGACCTCCTATGAAATTCCACCTCTCAGGGTCTCCACCACTTCCCAGTAGCATCAACTTGGTGACTAAACCTTTAGGTACATTTAAGATTCAAATGTGTTAGCTACTCTTAGCTAGACATGGTGACCCAGACATGTAATCCAAGTTACTGAGACCAAAAGGTTTCAAGTTCAAAGCCAGTCTGAACAATTTAGCCACACTCTGTCTCAAAATAAACTTTTTAAGTGGTAGAGACTGGGTATGCCGCTCATGGGTAAAGCACTTTCTGTGTAAACATGAGGACCTGAGTTTGGATCCCCAGCACCCACATAAACTGTAGACATGGTGGCAGGTATCTATGACCCCAGTACTTGAGGTGGAGATAGAAGGATCCCTAGGCATACTGGCTAGTTGGACTGGTTGGATCAGTGAGCTTTGGGTTCAGCGACAGACCTTGTCTCAATAAATAAGGTAGGGAGTAACTGAGAAAGGCAACTGACATTTACTTCTGGCCTCAACATGCACACAAATGTGCACATGCATCTGCATATGAATATGTACACCTATATTCATACAAATATGCACATGCACCACACACATACACAAATTCCAGTATATCTGTGCACTAGAAATCTGCTAAACAGTAAAAAGAGATGGGAGTGTAACTTGGTGGTAGAGTGCTACAAAAAAAAACCCACCTCTCCCCAAATTATGAAATTGGACAAATAAAATACATTATTAAAATAAATTTTATGAAAATAGATTCTTCTCTCTCTGTATGCACAAAAACTAAATCCAAATGGACTAAAGACCTTAACATCAGATCTGAAACTCTGAACTTGAGAGAGGAAAAAGTAGGGGAAACCTTTCAACATATTGGTATTGGCAAAGACTTTCTGAATATAACCCCAATTGCTCAGGCAATAAAACCACAGATTAACCATTGGGACGTCATGAAATTACAAAGATTTAGTACTGCAAAGGACACTTTGAATAAAGCAAAGAGGCAACCTACATCATGGAAAAAAATCTTTGCTAGCTATATATCTGATAGAGGATTAATATCTAGGATATACAAAGAACTCAAAAAGTTAAATAATAAGAAATCAAACAAGCCAATTAAAAAATGGGCTATGGAACTAAATAGAGAGTTCTCAAAAGAAATACGGATGGCATATAAGCATCTAAAAAAATGTTCTACATCACTAGTCATCAGGGAAATGCAGATTAAAACTACCTTGAGAGTCCATCGCACTCCTGTCAGGTTGGCTACCATCATGAAAACAAATGATCATAAATGCTGGCGGGGATGTGGAAAAAGAGGAACCCTTCTACAATGTTGGTGGGAATGCAATCTGGTCCAGCCATTGTGGAAGTCAGTGTGGAGGTTCCTAAGACAGCTGAAAATTGATCTACCATATGACCCAGCTATAGCACTCCTAGGCATATATCCTAAGGAATCATCCCATTTCCTTAGAAGTACATGCTCAACCATGTTTATTGCCACTCAATTCATAATAGCTGGGAAATGGAACCAGCCTAGATGTCCCTCAACTGATGAGTGGATAATGAAGATGTGGCACATTTATACAATGGAGCTCTACTCAGTGGTAAAGAAAAATGAAGTTATGAAATTTGCAGGAAAATGAATGGATCTGGAAAGGATTATACTAAGTGAGGTAACCCGGGCCCGGAAAGCCAAGCGCCACATGTTCTCCCTCATATGTGGATCCTAGCTACAGATGATTGGACTTTTGTGTGATAAGGAAAAAACTCAATAGCAGAGGCCAGTAAGTTAAAAAGGAGATATAAAGGAAAACAAAGGAAGGGAGGAGGGTACTTAATAGGTTGGTATTGTATATATGTAAGTAGAAGAATAGATTAACTGGGGTGAAAAGGCTCAAAGTGAGGTCAGGGGAAGAGACTGAGTAAAGGAAAGGTGGAGGGAGGGCTAATCAAAATCTAAGAGGATGCAAATAAATCATATGGAATCCTCTGGTTTCGGACAATGAAACACTCAGGAGCCATAGATTGTTGTTAGAAAATTTTCAGTGCCAGGGATGGTATACCTCCAGTGAGTTGTTGCCCAGGGAGGTCCCTGATGCCCCCAAAACATTATAGGCCATTGCCAAGGCCCTTGGTTTCCCACCAGGAATAGATGCTAAGACCCTATTTCTGAAGACTCCACATACTTGGACTAGAAGGCCACTGAGAAATCCTGCTGGAACTGAGATGATAACCTCCTCCATGTAGATCAGCTGACAGAAAGCTGGAAGAAGCCATTCTACATGTAGTTCAATGGGAGAAAGAAATACCACCAGTGAAGATACTCAACAGTGGACACTGCAAACCTTATAATTGGCCAGCCAGGCCAAATGAGCCAACAGGTACAATAGTGGCATATCTGTCATGGTGGAAACCAACCGCCCTCCAATTGGACTGGAGGCCCGCTCCTTTGGGGGGGGGGGATACATCCCTGATACTGAAAACTTAAAACAGGGGTAGTCATGAGCCCTGGGGGTGTAACATCTGCTGATATCTGGAAAAATGTATATACTATGCTTGCTTATCAAACTGCCCAGTAAGCACTTCTCTTAATATTCATACCCTTATATTAACACTACTCTTACTTTGGGTAGAAAATCTTCTCTTTTCAGATGGCAGTGACCTTGGGGTGACTCAGAAGGTATCATAGTGCTTCAAAGAAGTGACTGGAGTATTGAGTAACATCTTGATTACACCTTCCAAGGCTCAGGGTCTAATGTGGAAGAGGTGGTGGAAAGAATGTAAGAGCCAAAGGAAGGGTAGGACTCCTTACAACATGATCCTCCAGACACAAAATGGCCTGGATATCCATGACCCTGACACTACCTACACAAGACCATCATAAGAGGAGGAAAAGATCATGACATCAAAATAAAAGAGAGACTGATTGAGATGGGGAGGGGATATAATGTAGAATGGAATTTCTAAGGGTAAAGTGTGGGGGGGGAGTATTACCATTTGATTTTTATTTAAATTTTTTAAAAATTTTTTAAAATTTATTTATTTGAGAGCGACAGATACAGAGAGAAAGACAGATAGAGGGAGAGAGAGAATGGGTGCGCCAGGGCTTCCAGCCTCTGCAAACAAGCTCCAGATGCGTGCGCCCTCTTGTGCATCTGGCTAACGTGGGACCTGGGGAACCGAGCCTCAAACTGGGGTCCTTAGGCTTCACAGGCAAGCGCTTAACTGCTAAGCCATCTCTCTAGCCCGCATGTGATATTTTTTATAATCATGGAAAATGTTAATAAAAATTGAGGAAAAAAATGAAAAAAATAAATTTTTCTCTTTCTTCCTACATTCTTTTTTAAAAATATTTTTATTGACAACTCCCATAATTGAAACAATATCCCATCATAAATCCCTTCCCCCCACCCACTTTCCTCTTTCAAACTCCCCTCTCCATCATATACCCTTCCCTTCCCAATCAGTCACTCTTTTATTCTGATGTCATGATCTTTTCTGCTATGATGATGGTCTTGTGTTGGTAGAGTCAGGCACTGTGAGGTCATGGATATCCAGGCCATTTTGTGTCTGGAGAAGCACATTGTAAGGAGTCCTACCCTTCCTTTGACTCTTCCATTCTTTCTGCCACCTCTTCCACAATGGACCCTGAGCCATGGAAGGTGTGATAGAGATATTTGAGTGCTGAGCACTCCTCTGTCACTTCTCAGCATCATGGTGCCTTCTGAGTCATCCCAAGGTCACTGCCATCTGAAAAGAGAAGGTTCTGTAACCAAAAGTCAGAGTATCATTAATATATGAGTATGAACATTAAGAGAAGTGCTTCCTGGGCAGTTTGGTGAGTACAGTATATACTTTTAGCCAGGCAGCAGCAGACGTTACACCCCTAGGGATCATGACTACCCCCGTTGTAGGTTTTCAGTATTGGATATATTCCCTCCCATGGAGCGGGCCTCCAGTCAAATTAGAGGTTGGTTGGTTTCCCCCATAACAGATGTGCCACTATTGCACCCATTGGCTCATTTGGCCTGGCTGGCTAAATATAAGGTTTGCAGTGTTCACTGTTGGGTATCTTCACTGGTGATGTTTCTCTCTCTCTCTCCCATTACAGTCTTTTTTGAAATATTTTTATTTATTTGCAAGTGGAGAGAGATAGAGGGAAAAGAATCAGAGGAAGAGAGAGAGAGACAGACAGACAGACAGACAGACAGAGAATGGGTGCACCAGGGCCTGCAACCACTTCAAATGAACCCCAGACTCATATGCCAATGTGCATCTGGCTTTATGTGGGGACTTGGAATTTGAACTCATGTTGTTTGGTTTTGCAGGCAAATGCTTTAACCACTCCAGTCCCCTTACATTAATTCTTTAATGTGACCACTAAACAGTGTAAAAATCACATATGTAGCTCCTTTCATATTTCTTTGGACAGCAGTTCTGTAAGCAAGTCACTTTTCTTTCACCTATGTTTCTAGATTCAAGCACAAATTTCACAGAAATTGTATAGCCAAAAAGAGACTGCAAATAGTACCAAAACCCTTAGGTTAAGATCACTGTTATTTTCTTTAAAAGATGAACTTAACCACTAAGTCATCTCCCCAGCCCAGGACTTTGTTTTGTTAACAGTTTTTTTTTTTTAATTATTTATTTATTTATTTATTTGAGAGCGACAGACACAGAAAGACAGATAGAGGGAGAGAGAGAGAGAATGGGCGCGCCAGGGCTTCCAGCCTCTGCAAACGAACTCCAGACGCATGCACCCCCTTGTGCATCTGGCTAACGTGGGACCTGGGGAACTGAGCCTCGAACCGGGGTCCTTAGGCTTCACAGGCAAGCGCTTAACCGCTAAGCCATCTCTCCAGCCCTTGTTAACAGTTTTGCTATGTAATCCTGGATGGCCTGAAACTTGCTATGTTGACTCAAACTTATAACAATCATCTTGCCCATGTTCTTGGATAACAGGGATGCACAACCATGCCTACAAAATTTTTGACTTGGAAGTGCAGTTTATAATTTCTTTCCCTTCATGTATCAACTTTTTGGCAATGTATCTAACAAATACTTGCCTATCACAAGACCACAGATATTCTTATGAAGTATTATAGCTTCGTGTTCTACTGTTATGTGTAAAATTTAGCATGAGTTAATGTGGGAAGCAAGGTTATGAATTCAAGTTTCAGGAAAGGAACTAAATGTGTTAAAGGTTGTATAAGGCAGACTGATCAATGATAACATCATGGTTGTGGTAAGTGGGATGTTGCAGATAAAAAGTCAGATTATCTTGTGCTATCTGTATTACCCCCTCACCCCCAGTTGTTTAGCTTTTCCAGGTAGGGTCTCACTCTAGCCCAGTCTGACCTGGAATTCACTATGTAGTCTCAGGCTGCCCTCAAACTGATGGTGATTCTCCCACCCAGCCTTCCAAGTGCTGGGATTAAAGGCATGCACCACCATGCCTGGCTCTCATCCCCATAATAGCAGTGTATGACCAAATACCTTATGAATAAAACCTTTTAGACTGTATTAGCTTAATGGACTTCAAACTTTCACCAATCTCAAAGCTAAGAATGACATCTGACAGTATGTGAAACTACAGCAGAGATTTCCCACTTTACTTTAACTCACCTATATGAAGTTTCCACCAATGTTTTAGAAACATGCTGTGATTCATGGCTTTCTTTTGTTCTGTGACTATAAAAAGGTTATATAATTGCTTCCATGGTGGAGCATGGAGACCCGATCTCCAAACAGTGTGAGCTCAGTTTTCAGACACATTATAGCCAATACTTGCTCAACATGATTGTCTACCAAGGGTGGGGAATCAGGAAGCAGGAAGTCAAAAAAATTTAACTCTATTTTCTTGATAGGAAAGGGAACTGAATGGAAGAGAACTGAGTGCAGGTTTAGATTGTACAAAATGAGCCTCATGAGAAAGAGTGAAAAATCAATAAAGATGATTCTTCTCAATAGGATGAACGGTCCACTTGACTATCTTAACTTCTGTGACTATAATTTCCAGCATCAAGTACAGTGGCTTGCACATGGAAGCAAGGAAGGAAGGGACAAATGAGCAGAAAAACCAAGTAATCCACACCCCTAGCATCTTTCAAATCATTACTAGAAGCAAGGTTGTCTGCTGAGGACAGGAGAGTGGTAAAGGAGACTGAGGGAGCACTGTCATCTCCCTGTGTGGGTGGGAGGAGCACCCTGTGCCAGGCAGGTGCTTCAGAAGCCACTGCATGAAACAGGATGTATTACTAATCAGCATTTGAAAAGGAGGAAATCCTGTCATTTGTGGTCACTGACACCACGAGTGAACCTGGAGGCACTGCACTAAGTGAAATAAAACAGATAAACATGCCCTGTAACCCCAGCACTACGGAGGCAGAGGCAGGGGGATTACTGCGTTTTCAATACAAAACATCATGCCATATACCACAAATAGATAATTTTTCTTCAATTAAAAATATGCTGGACATAGTTTAGCACTTAAAGGCACTTGCTTGCAAAGCTTCAAGGCCAGGGTTCAATTCTGCAGTACTCACGTAAAGCCATATGCCCAAAATAGCACATGTATCTGGCATTCACTTGTAGTGGCAGGAGGCCCTGGCATGCCCATTCTCAATCTCTCTCTACTTGCAAATAAATAAATAAAAGTTTAAAAAAAGGGGTACACCTTTTGTTGGATGCTATTAATGTACCCCACAGCAGGAAAGTACATTTCCATTGTGCTATAAGAGATAAAAGGGGGTTAGAGAGATGGCTTAGTGGTTAAGCACTTGCCTGTGAAACCTAAGGACCCCAGTTCAAGGCTCCATTCCCCAGGACCCACGTTAGCCAGATGAACAAGGGGGCGCACGCATCTGGAGTTTGTTTGCAGCTGTTGGAGGCCCTAGTGCCCCCATTTTCTCTCTATCTGCCTCTTCCTCTCTCTGTCACTCTCAAATAAATAAAATAAAATAAAATAAACAAAAAAACTTAAAAAGAGACAAAAGGCTTACTCTTGCAGGGTGTGGTGGTGTACACCTGTACCTGGAAGATGGAGGCAGGAGGACCAGGATTTCAAGGTTACCCTCAACAACATAGTAAGCTTATGAGACTATCTCAAAAAAAAAAAAAAAAAAAAAAAACCCAAACTAAAACAAACAAACAAGACTAACTCTAGGAGTTTTAAGACCCAACTAGCAAACATGTTGGAACACTCTTGGGATGTTGAAGAAATGCAAGGAGGCAATTTGAATGGGGAATTCTTTTATAAATGCTCCTAATGTCCCATTTTATAGGCAACCATGTAAAATTCAAGAGATTTTTTTTTCCTTTTCTTAATGTTACGCCTTGAGTCTAATGACAAAACTTTTGAAAAGTCCATATTTAAACTACCATGTCCCAGATTCTCACTAAGCAGGATTTTTCTACCATAGAAGTCTCTTGAACTTCTCTTGAACTCATCCCCGAGTCCTCTGCTTGGAGTTATTGGGCTATCATCTGTCATAGATCCCAAGAGAAGCCCAGGTTGTAGAAGAATTATCTCACACAAAAAGGAAGTTTCCAGGGCTGGAGAGATGGCTTAGCAGTTAAGCGCTCGCCTGTGAAGCCTATGGACCCCGGTTCGAGGCTCGGTTCCCCAGGTCCCACGTTAGCCAGATGCACAAGGGGGCACATGCGTCTGGAGTTCGTTTGCAGTGGCTGGAAGCCCTGGCACATCCATTCTCTCTCTCTCTCTCTCCCTCTATCTGTCTTTCTCTCTGTGTCTGTCACTCTCAAATAAATAAATTTAAAAAATATATTTAAAAAAGGAAGTTTCCCTGTTCTCCCTATACCTGTTGGGTTTTCCCACTATTTCTCTGCCTATAAACGTATTTCCACCATGACTTACTAAGCTGAGACTATTCATTCAAATAAATGTCAATGCCACTTTAATATAATTAGTTCCATACTGAGGACTGCACTGACCTGTCCCATTCAGAAAATGTTGTATCTGGGGAGCTAGGGCAGAACATATTTGTTATAAAAAACACACGTGTATTTAGTTTGGCAGAACATGGTACCAGCCCTTCCCTCAACACTCTTAATAGCTTCCTAAAGGGCTTAGAGTAAAATCTACTTCTCCATAGTTTCTAAGGCTGAAGATCACAGGGCCTCACTCAGACCACATCTCCTTCCTCAAATGCTCCAGCCAAATGGCCATTGTTTGTCCCCCCCACACTGACAGATCACTTTGATTGTCTTTGTATGGGTGGCCCCTTAACTAAGCTAGCTGTTTCTCATTGTATAGAACATATCTTCCTCCAATACTTGTGAGGTCTGCATCTTCAAAATCTCTTGAATATATAATTGTTATCCTAACCACTCATTTGTCCCATCTTTTGTCTCACCTGCTAGTCACAACAACATAGTACTATCCATTTATATCATCTATTTTTGTTCTCTGAACAGGCCAGTTTTTTTCATAGGTCCTTATCTGTTGCATATGTTTTAACTATCAAGATATTTATACCTCCCTCTCTTCTTTAAGCTTTTATTGATAACTTCTATAAATATAGACAATATACAATGATCATAATCCCCTCCCAATACTTCCACCTCCCCCTCCCACTAAATCCCTTCCTTCCAACTAGTCTCTTATTTTGATGGATTCATTTTTACACTCCTATTATGCAGGTCTTGTGTAAGTAGTGTAAGCCACTGTAATTAATCATCACCTTCCTTTGGCTCTTATGTTTTTTCTGCCACCTCTTCCTCAATGGTCCCTATGCCTTGGAGGATGTGATAGAAATGTCTCATTTAGGGTTGAACACTCCAGTGTCACTTTTCCTCAGCACTTTGGCCATTTTTGAGTTACCCCAAGTGGTCACTGCCATCTGAAAAAGACAAGCTTCTCTAATCAAAAGTGAGAGTAGGGCTGCAGAGATGGCTTAGCGGTTAAGTGCTTGCCTGTGAAACCTAAGGACCCCAGTTCGAGGCTCGATTCCTCAGGACCCACGTTAGCCAGATGCATAAGGGGGCACACACATCTGGAGTTCCTTTGCAGTGGCTGGAGGCCCTGGCATACCCATCCTGTCTTTCTCTATCTGCCTTTTTCTCTGTCTGTCACTCTCAAATAAATAAATAAAAAGTAACAAAAAAAAAAAATAAATAAAGGGAAAAAAGTGAGAGTAGCATTAATACATGGACATATATGTAAGGGTTTGAGGGAAATTTGTTGGTAAAAATATATCAACTTAGCCAGACAACAGTAGTAGTTGCACCCCTAGGGCTTATGGTTTCCTCAGCCTTAGGCTTTGACTACGTTTTTAGTACCAGGCATGAATTTCCTCCAATGGACTGGGCCTTAACTCTAATCAGAACAATTGGCTTCCCTGAAAACAGACATGCCACTGTTACACCAGTTGTTATATTTTGTTTGGGAGGCCAGCTGTAAAGCTTTCAGGGCCCACTGCTGCGTAAGACCATTAAAGCCTTTGCTCAGCCCAAAGGCTGCATAGCTCTTTCCAGCATCTTGACAGCTAATTAATAGGGAGGAGGCTTCCAGCTCCTTCCTACTTTCTTTAACCCAATTAACTTCTTTTCAGACACAACTTCAAGGTTACCTCCTTTCAGGAGTCTTTTCTGATCTGTCCCCTGTCTGAATTAACTGAGTTAAATACATCCTCTGTGGTGGTTTCAATGTGAAATGCCTGATTACCCCGCGTTTGTGATTAATGCTCACATTTAATCCCCAGCTGGTGGAACCTTTAGGAGATGCATCCTTCCTGGAGGTAGTTTCTGGAGACAGGCCTTGGTTGTTAAAGCCCATCCCCACTTGCTCCCTCTACTTCTTCCCTGCTGATGTGGAAATGTGCCACACACTGTCTCTGCTTTTGCCATGCTTTCACCAGCCAGGATGAAACTTCTACTGAAGCCAGAAATAAACCCTCCCCTAAGTTGCTTCCTGGGAGGCATTTTGTCTCAGAAGGTAACTACTATATCTTCATTATGATTAACTTGTCCACACACCTCACATGACAGAGTGAGCAGCAATGTATTCAACTCCATTATTCTTACTGAAGTTAATACAGTAGTAACCAGCAGTGGCTGTCTCACCAGAGTACGTTCTTAATTGCCTTGCATCTAAAATGGCCATGTGAGTAGTCCTTGGTAAGGCACAATGAGCAGAAGTGGAGCATGCCACTTTTCCGTCTGTGGCTTTTAAAAAGCAAGGTGATTAACACACACCTCTTTCATGAGCTGTTTTCTTCTTCAGGCTTGATGCAACCTGGGCAATGTCTTGGGGTGGTAAAGCCACAAATCAAAGTGTTGCAGTCTCTAGACAGGGTCTCATGTAGCCCAGGCTGACTTCATACTTACTATGAAGTTGAAGGTGACACTGAACTTGTGATCCACCTGCCTCCAACTCCTGAGTACTAGGATTGTGGGCCATCATGCCTGGTTCCAAAAGCTTTTTTAATTTGAAGTTTAATAAAAGGAAAGGATGGGTCAGTGGTTAAGGCACTTGCTTTCAAAGCCTGATGGCTTGGGTTTGATTCCCCAATATCCACAAAACTCCAGATGCACAAAGTGGTGCATGCATCAGGAGTGGCCCAGGCACACCCATTCTATTTCTCCCTTTCTCCTTGCAAATAAATAATACATGGGTCTAAAGACCAAAAGGGCAGTGAAGGGCAGTTAGGAAGTCCAAGGGGGTAAAGTGCCCCAATAAAAGACCCTGACACCTAATAAGCCAAAGAGATGCTCCTACAATTACTGGTATTTAAGCCATTTCAGGACACAGACTAGATGCTTTCCTTTTGCGTATCTGATGTTTCCAACACATTTCTACAGTATTTGCTACCAGATCAAGCCATCTGGGAACATAAGGACTTTTACTTTCTTTTTAAAAAAAAATATTATTTGCAATCAGAGGAAGAGGAGAAAATGGATGTATCAGGGACTCTTGTCACAGCAAATTAACTCCAAATTTATGTGCCACTTTGTGCATGAGGCATTCCATGGGTACTGCAGAATGGAGCCCAGATTGTTGGGCTTTGCAAATAAGTGCCTTTAACTACTGAACCATCCCTCCAGCCCCCACCCTTAAGCTGGAACCAGGGGTTAAGTCTATAGTCCTTACCTAATGTGCCAACGGTCCTAGATTTGACCCCCACCATCACTAAAAACAAAACCTGGTGGAGGGCTGGAGAGATGGCTTAGCAGTTAAGCGCTTGCCTGTGAAGCCTAAGGACCCTGGTTCAAGGCTTGGTTCCCCAGGACCCATGTTAGCCAGATGCACAAGAGGGCGCACACATCTGGAGTTCGTTTGCAGTGGCTGGAAGCACTGGCACACCCATTCTCTCTCTACCTGCCTCTCTCTCTGTCTGTTGCTCTCAAATAAATAAATAAAAATGAACAAAAATATTAAAAAAAAAACTGGTGGAGCAGGTGTCCAGATGCCCTGCTGAATTCTATTTTGGATTAACTAAATTTTTGCATATCTAAATGACATATATTTAGATAGTATGAAAGCAGTGAGTGAGTGAGTGTGTGTGTGTGTGTGTGTGTGTGTGTGTGTAAGGAGATAATAGAGTATCAAGAAATCGTGGCTAAAATACTGTCCTGGGTACACAGATGTGCACCTGCTGATTTCTACACAGGTTATTGGTCCCCAAATGCCATACTCCTCATTTAAACCAACTAAGAGAGCAGGAACTCGACTCTGACTATCATACAGTGGAGCTCGAGCATTTGTGTGTAGCAGCCACATACTGTGAGGAGACAGACAACTGATAAAGAATACTCCTGAGGGCTGGAGAGATGGCTTCATGGTTGAGGTACTTACCTGCAAAACCTAAGGACCTAGTTTCAACTCCCCAGAACCCATGTAAGGCAGATACACATGGTGGCACATGTGTCTGAAGTTGCTGCACTTGCTAGAGACCTTGGCACATTCATTCTCTATCTAATAAATAAATAGTAAATATTTAAAAATACACCTAAAACACAATTCTTTAATATCCCCAGTGAAGTTAGCAATGCCAATTTACGCTCTAGACATCAAAATCATTTGTCTCTCCCCACAAGAGTCCTACCTTCAAACAATTTTCTCCCAAAAGCAAACTTCC
This sequence comes from Jaculus jaculus, assembly GCF_020740685.1. Classification (NCBI taxonomy): domain Eukaryota; kingdom Metazoa; phylum Chordata; class Mammalia; order Rodentia; family Dipodidae; genus Jaculus; species Jaculus jaculus. Next base: position 88,492,351 of record NC_059105.1, on the reverse strand, counting down.
TAGCATTCTTACCTTACCCTGCATTCCCAATGTGAGGTATGCAGATGGGTACAGTACACATCAAAAAGAAAAAAAAGAGAAAGAAAAGAAAGAAATGTTAGAGAGAGAGGGCAAAAGGTTTCCTTTAACTTTAGAGAGTAACTTCCAGCTCATCTGACTTAAAATGCCGTTCCTCAATTGAGGATTACTTCATGGTCTTTTTAAAAGAGCCTCTTCTCAGATGGACAGGGTCAGCTGCAGAACTGTACTGTGTATGGCAATGGCATCTTCAGCAGTCTGCCCTTGAGTACGACCACACTCATTATATCTGGTTCTTTGGCACACAGCACAAACCCAGTCCATGCTTGTTTACAGTGACACAATTCAAAATGCCATCCCTCCTGCACTCACTCTATGGGTGAGCAAAGTCAAAAGAAAGCTTAGCATACAATATCTGTATCCTCTTTCACTGGAAATCATTTTGGTTTTATTTTAATACATTTATTACTAGTATCTGAACTATTAGCTTGTCTAGTACTCAAAGAACATATTAATTATAATGAACAATGTTAGAGTGGGTAATTAATACACTACTAGTTGTTTGTATTTCCTGTATTTTTCTGTTCCAGTTTAACAACAAACTCATAATTCAACTATAATTTGTACTAACTTGACTGATGTAATCAAATAATGAAACAATTATACAGTTACAACATTTTTTTGAGTCAGAGTATTTTTGTATAACATAGAGGGCTCTGAATTCACAATCCTCCTGCCTCAGCCTCCCCAATGGTGGGATTACAGACATGTGCCACTAGGCATGGTGATACAGATTCATGCTTGATGTAAAAGTAGATTTGCAGCCTTCCATTCTACTTCTAGAGAAAGCCGCTGTTAACCATTTAATAGTATTTCCTACATGCTTTTATTTATATTTCAACTTTTTTTAAAAGAGGTAAGAGATACTTTATTCTGGAGCCAAATATGACTGACCATGGCCTGGGAACACAGATTTAAGCTACTCCAAATTCCATGTTCTAACATGTTAACAATTTCATGAAGGTACAGAACAAAAGAAAGTCATAGTTGTGGCACTTTTCAAATACATGTGCTGGCCATCAGGTAGGTGGGTTATAGCAAAGCAGGGACATCTCCACCATAGGTCACAGATGCTGTCTGCTGACCTTCTATTTCAACATTAAAAAAAATTTTTTTTTAATTTATTTGACAGAGAAAGAGGGAGGGAGGGAAGGAGGGAGGGAGGGAGGAGGAAGAGGAGGAGGAGGTGGAGGAGGAAGAGAGAGAGAAGAGAGAGGAGGAGAATATGGGTGTGCCAGGACCTCCAGCCACTGCAAATGAGCTCCAGACACATGCGCCTCCTTGTGCATCTGGCTCACGTGGGTCCTGGGGAATTGAACCTGGGTTTTTTGGCTTTGCAGGCAAATGCCTTAACCACTAAGCCAGCCCTATTTCAACTTTTATATGAATGGGTTCATATTTATTTTAAAGGGGCAGGAAATGATTTTTATGAATTAAATAACTGGGATATAATCAAATTATATTTGAGACCTATAGTCACCATGAAAAATCTTTTTTATATATGTAGTGTCTTTCATTAAAATGAGGTTTCCATCTGGCCAAGTAGTCCATTAAATTATAAATAGATCAAATCTCATTCTAATTTACCAAGTATATAAACAAGCAAGTAATTCTACTAAGTGAAAAGTATACTTTTTTAAAACCATGACTATCACTCTCTCTAAAAGTTATCAGTTCATACATTTTAATACAATGAAGCCAAAAGCTTACCATAATTACATATATAAGTCCAATTAATGTCCTTTCTTCCTATTTTTAGCAACTTGAGTTTTTTCTTTTTGTCTTTTCTCAAAAATTGATTAATTCCAGGCTTACTGGGTAAGGCACTTGCTTGCAAAGCCTAACGACTCATGTTTGACTCTCCAGGTCCCACGTAAACCAGATACAGTGATAGATGCAAGTGCACAAAGTTGCATATATACACAAGGGGATGCATGCATCTGGAGTTCAATTGTAGTGGCTGGAGTTCCTGGAGTGCCCCTTCTCTCTCTGTCTCATTCTCTCCCATTAAAAAAAATAAATCTAGTCTGTTGGGCTTGCCTCAAAAAAGAAAAAAAAAAAAAAAGACTAATGTAAAGTCGGGCATAGTGCATATCCCTACAATGCCAGCACTTTGGAGGCTGAGGAGAATCATAAATTCAAGGTCAACCTGGACTTACGTAGTGAGACTATGTGCTCCTGCAGACCCAGTTCCTAGTCAAGAACCAAGTGATTTCAAAAGCATTTGAGCAAAGAAATCACTAAGACATCCTATAAATTCTTTTTGCTAAAACTACACATAATTATAAGACCACTGCAGGCATGTAATACTGTCACTTCGTAACAAATTGCACATTAAAGTTGAAATAGCACAACCCTGATGGCTCATGCTCACTGACAACCTAGAGAATGCCATGCTGGCTGGTGACGTGAGGTTGAGAGGAAACAGAGTTGCAGTCAATAGAGGAGGTGGTATGGGAGGAAAAGGGTGGGTAGGGAGGGGAGAACACCAAGGACTCTTGGCACTACAAGTCCAGATGCATGTGGATTTTATGTGGGTACTGGAGAATAGAGCCCAGGCTGGCAGGCTTTGCAAGCAAGTGCCTTTAGCCACTAGCCATCTCAGGCCCTCCTTACAACTTTTTTCAAGGTAGGGTCTTACTCCAGCCCAAGATGGCCTGGAATTCACTGTATAGTCTCAGGCTGACCTCAAACTCACATCCGTCCTCTTACCTCTGCCTCCCCAGTGCTGGAATTAAAGGCATGTGCCACCAGGCCCAGCTTCCTTACGTTTAATAGACACATACATATGTATTTTGCTGTGGACTTTTGACAACTTGACTATAGTATGCTGTTGAGAGGTTCTTCTGTAGTCATGTCTATGTTGGGCTCTAAATGCTTCCAGTAATTCTACTGGACTTCTTTGTCTAGGTTTGAGGAATTTTCTGCTGTAATTTTGACTGGATTTTATAATTTTAAAGATTTTAATTCATACACACAAATAATCCTCTCCCATTATCTTTTGTTGTCTTCCTCCCCGCGCCCCCCCCACAACAGCTCCTTCTTTCCAACTACCCCTTACACACAATTTTTGTGCAGGTAACGACAACCACTGTAAGGTCATGCATGCAACCACCACTTCATGTCCAGAAAATAAGTGTTCTCCTGCCCACCCTCTGGCTCAGTTATCTTTTCTTTTCTTCTTCTTTTTTTTCTTTGGAGACAAGAACACACTCTAGCCCAGGCTTACCTGGAAACTCCTCTGTAGAAGAGGCTGATCCTCAGTCATGGTGGTCTTCTCAGTGCTGTGATTAAAGGCATGCACCACACCTGGCTGTTAGAATCTTTCCATACCCTCATCTGCAACGATCCCTGCGCACTGAAGACCATGACAAGAGATACCTTATTTAGCACTGATCACTCAGCAGGCACTTCCTTCTTAGCAAGCTGTCTTAGTGCCTTTTTCTATCCTGTGGGCTCTTCGGTTTGGCCTCTTGATGGTGTCCCAGAGATTTTGGATGCTGTGGTCTTGATTTCTTTCCTGTTTCTTACTGATGTTTGAATGCAGCAAGGTGTCAACTGTGCCTTCCAACCCTGGTATTCTTTCTTCTGCTTCATTGAATATACCAGCAATGTTTAACACTGTGTGTTCTTAGTTTGAGTGTTTCACTTCCAACATTTCAACATTTTGCCTCACCCCTTCCTCACTAGGTTTTTTTCCATGCTATTTCCTTTTTCACTCATGTTGCTGATTTTCTCATCCATTTTGCCAACTTTTCCCTTTGTTGACTTTCCTTTCCAAGTGGAACTGAACTCATGTTGTTGAATGGAGTATCTTCTTTGAGATCACTGATCACTTTTACTCATAAACCTTGGGAATTTTCATTTGGCATTTGACCTAGTTCAGTATCTTTGAACTTAGTTGTTGCAGTTATGGTCATGTGGAGAAGTCACTCTCTTTTATAGGTCTTATGTTTCTGTAATACAGCTTGCACATTCATTGGTTTAGGTTATCTGTAGTGGTTTGAACAGATGACCCCCAGTTGATTCAGGAGTTTATTAAAGCTTGTAATTTAGATCTCTAGCTGCCTGGCTGGAGGTGTCACTGGGGAGGGGGGCAGATCTGAACTCCACTCTAAGATATGTAAAGTGCTGAGCTTTGTCTGGAGTTCCTGAAGTGTGCTTGCTTATAGTGTTGGCAGTGGCTTTCTTTTGTGTGTGCGCGTGGGCCTGTAAAAAGTGGCTAACTTCTTCTGGCATTATGGAACTTACCCTGTATCTGTAAGTTTCAATAAATCCCTTCCTCCATAACTGTGCCTGTTTAGGAAGTTCATTCCAGCAACCTAAGGTTGTAGGTGGAGGTGGGGGATGAGGGGATGGGGGAGGATTTCTGTTATTGAGTAGTCTGCTTTTTAGTTCTCAATCCCCACTACTACTCAGGAGAAAAAAAATTGTCATAGCAGAAAAACATTACATCTACATTAGAAATAAAACTGTTACATACTACCAATGATTATAAAACAGAAATGAGAAAATAATGTAGATTGTGCCACAAAGTTAAACATTATTTATGATAAATGTGAAGGTAGTAAATGAGAGATGAAGGACACAAGGAAAAGTAAAAAGTAGTGAGGATACCTTCAAATATCATACCATTTATATTTACTTCTGGGATTCTAGCCAGAAGTAATTCTGAATTTTAAAAATACTGAGTGTAAGGTGCATGTATACCTTGTAACATAAAAAACACCACAGAATGTTATTTGGGGATCTAAATACAGTAGAACTGTTTTTTTTGGTTTTTTTTTTTTTCCCCCCAAATAAACATCCTTTAGGTTTTAGATGATCTGCCAGCATGTTAAGACCAAGTGAGGATGTGATAACTGCTCATCTAGGCATTCCAGCTCATGGGACCCCAATGGCAGTGTCATTGAGGAACACATCAGAAGAGTGTCAGAAGCTAATGTTGGGAAAATCTCATTCATCTGCTGGAACAAGTTATTTACTAGCAAAAAGGGGTAACTCCGTTGTTGTGGAAACTGGAAAGGACATAAAGATCAATAGGATGACCAACTTTTCTCCCCTTCGGCACTGCCGTGCCATTTTCTCACTCAATAGCACAGAAGCTTACAAGCACTTGGGTGTTTACTGACATTCCTAGGAGTATGCCCACATATTCCAAATAAATGATTATTTTCTTGGCAATGTATCATCCAGTTAAGGCACTTTAAAGGAATTCAGTCCCATTTCTACTTCAGGAACAAATGTAAAAAGGAATTACTTTGAATCCCTTCTGAAACAGATGCAAACTGGTAAACACAACACCCAGTGTCATTGCTCTTCTGGTGCTAAGGGGAATGATAATGTTGTAGCATGCATGTGGCTGGGGTGACTCCCCTCTGTTCACTTGATGTTTTTTTACCATGCACCTCTCACATTTGGAAGCATAAATCACACATGGTCACTACTTGGTTTCTATCCAATTTTAACATTCAGAAGTAAAAATAAAGTGCTTTTAATTGATAATTTCTAGAACAAGTTTCTAGAGACCGTCAAGGCAAGTACTGTCATATGCCTTACCTAACCAGCTGCCATGTCAGATTCCACCCTACCATCAGTCAGCCTGTATGCTCAGAGCCAACCAGGATACAAACACTGACAGCAAAAGTATTTTGTGGTACATAATGGAGGAACCATTAACTCATCTTCCTACCCAGCCCACCCCTTTTACTCAAAGCATAAAGCAGAGAAAAAACTATATTGGGCTAACATGCAACTTTAAAAAGTTTAGTATACACATTATCAAACACAAAAACTCACCAGTGAACAATTTCACTCCCTTATTGCCCATGAATGCCTTGGTATTTTCCCCTCCTCCATTTCATCAATAAGGGGTTACTACTGGTCACATGGTCATTTCAGTTGACTATTGACCCAAGATCTTTACAAGTATAATAAAGCAGCAGTTTCCAAAATTTCTGCTGTACTGCTTTACCAGTGGAGAGAACCTCCTCCTTTCAACCTGCCCATTCCTTCCCTTCTGCGCAACAGGTAGAAATAAATAAAGCAGTCTTGTCAAGCCCCTAATGCATTATTTTCCTGGATATTTAAAATTTTTATTTGGGGCATGTATGTGCACAGGCATGCACAAGTCCCAGGGCACGTGTGGAGGTCAGAGGACAACTTATGTGTCTGTCCTCTCCTTCTACCTTCTTTGTGAGATGGGTCTCTCATGTTATTTAGTGACTATGTATGCTAGCTACTCTAGCTGGCTTGTGAGCTTCCAGATTCTCCTGCGCCTCTGCTTCCTGTTGCTGTAGGCACACTGGGATCAGATGTGAGCCACCTTGAGCCTGGCTTTACACGGGAGCTGGGGAAGACTGGATCTGGGCTGGCAGGCTAACTGTAAGCAAGTATCTTTAAACACTGAGCCATCTTCTTAGGCCCCCTTGCCTGAACAAATACAAAGGCACCAAAGTGCTCCAGCATCCTCACTTATTGAAATGGTCCTTAACTGTGAAATATTTCAAGCATACAAAGAAACCCAAAATCATGAGGGAATACTTTTACCTCTTCTTGCATGAAAAACTTGAATAGAAACTATTTACAATATTGGAAATTACAACAAAATAAGCAAAAAATTTCAAAAGGTTTTCTAAGTTGTTGTGCAGAAAGCTCAATTTGGTGGTGGTGGCTGAGGTGGAGGGTTATATTAAGTAACAAGTAAACATCTTATCCAGCCTCTCTAAGAAAATATAGCAAACAAATAAGACTAACACTCATTTAAAGATTTGTTATATTTAAAATCAATAAAATCAGCACAAATTAAAAATGAATACCATGCATTTTCCACCTCCTTAAGACACAGCTGCCTCTTCAGTGCTACATCATAGACAGCATGCTAAAAGCTTGTTATGAATGCTTTTCAGGCATCACCCCATCTCATAGAACCATCATCCTGCATCATGGAACCATACAGACATATTTTGAGAAAAAGGTACTGGTAGCAGGGTGTGGTGATGTCGTTAATTCTACACTCAGGAGGCTGAGGTAGGAGGACCATGATGAGTCCAAAGCCAGCCTGAGATATAGAGTGAAACATGAGACCTTGCTTCAAAAACCAAAAAAGGGAAAGGGAGGAAGGGAAGGATAGACAAAGAAATCTAATGGGTTAATTTTAATAGAAACTAACTGCAGGAACTCTATGTACCAATGAATAAGGATCAAAGAAAGAAAACATTACACATTATATTAATTTTTTTTCCAAAGTAGTATCTCACTGTAGCCCAAGCTGACCTGGAACTCACTCTGTAGTTCCAGGCTGATCTTAAACTCACAGCGATCCTCCTAACTCTGCCTCCCGAGTGCTGGGATTAAAGGCATGTGTTATCACATCTAGCTCCACATTACAGTAACTTAAAATCAAGGGTTGGGGATGCAACTCAGAGATAGTGTTTTCCTACAGTAATTAAAAAATCATACATGGGAACTTCCAGTTAAGATGGTGGCGCAGGTACCATGCCAAAGCAGCCTGGGGGGAAAAAAGACCAAAAAACCTCAGCAAAATACACACTTTTACTAAAAAGTGAGGTGTATAGGAAACTGAAGCGGCAGTGGAGAAGTAGGAGAGATCCAGAGCATCCAGAGCCTGCACAGGCCAGCAAAAGCAGCCCCGGCAGCTCCGCCAACCACCGCGGCTGCAGGGCGCACGAGAAAGCCGCCAGACTCGGCTCCAGCTGCAGAAAAAGCCAGGTGCGGGCACTTCCCCTCACACTGCGCTCTCCGCAACTCAGGAAACTTGAAGGGAGAGCGGCAGTGAGCAGCAGAGGAGCAGACCACGAGGTAGAAGAACACGTGGAGCAGCAAGAGAACCAGAGCAGCGGCGGCTACCTCCCCGCCCCCACCGCCTGAGCCCAGCTCCAGCGAACAGAGCAGCGTCCCGGGACCCGGCCACGGCAACTTGAGCTGACAGTGGGACCCAAGCAGGAGCAGAGTTTGGCAGCAACATTGGCAGCTCCGGAACCGGTACCAGCGGCCCCAGCAACAGCAGACCCAGGAGCATTAGCAGCGGCAGACCCAGGAGTGGCAACAACAGCAGACCCAGAAGCAGCAGCAGTTCCAGCAGTGGGGGTGCTGATCTGCAGGGCCACACTTGCAAGGCTAGGTCTGCCCCGCAGGAAAAGCCAGTGCCCAGCTCCAGAAATCAGAACAGCAGCCCGACGACCCAGGCAGCAACTTGACTGAGACCAAAATCATCCAAGGTAACTGGGTTTGCACCAGGGAAGGGTCTCACTTGGTCACAAGCTGACTGGGATCCCTCAAAAGACCAGAAATCTTAACCTCTCTGTTGATAGAGGATCTGGTTGTTATAATAACTACTCTGGCATACATACTTGGGGCTGTTTTTGACTGAATGGGTACAGTGTTTAGTTAACTTTTAGAATCTACTGGTGTTTTATTCCACTCAGCCTACTTGAATACTCCCATAGCAGGGAAACTCAACCCCTAGGAGCACCTTTGTAGATACTCTCAGAGTCTTAAGAGCAACAACTAACACCTTAAGCTCCTACCCTGAAAATATATAACATCAAATCAATTGATACAGCTAAGAATACCCAGCTAGCTAGAAAATCCAAGCATTAACTTAATCCAAGATGCAAAAATATATACATTATAACACAAGAAACACTAAAAAGCAAGACGATATAAATCCACCTAAAAATATTAATGCATCAGAAATGACCTCCAGTGAGAACGAGTTAGAGGAAATGCCTGAAAAAGATTTCAAAAGAATGATTGTAAATATGTTCAAAGAAGTCAGAGAACAAACCAAAGGAGTCAAAGAGGAACTTAAAGAGGAAATCAAAGGAATCAAAGAAGATGCAGGACACCAATTCCATGAAATAAAGAAGGCAATACAAGACATAAATAAGGAAATAGAAATAATAAAGAAAAACCAGTCAGAATTACTAGCAATGAAGAACACAGTCAATGAAATAAAAAACTCTGTAGAAAATCTCACCAGTAGAATGGATGAAGGAGAGGACAGAATATCTAAGCTAGAAGACCAGGTGGCAGATCTAATACAGGCCAACAAGAAAGACAAACTTATAGAAAAGTATGAGTGGGAATTTCAAGATATTTGGGACACTATGAAAAGATCAAATATTAGAATTCAGGGCATAGTAGAAGGAGAAGAATTTCACTCAAAAGGTATAGTAGGTGTCTTCAACAAAATCATAGAAGAAAATTTCCCCCAAATTGGGAAAGAGGTGCCAATGCAGATACAGGAAGCCTTTAGAACCCCAGCCAGACAAAACCCAGAAAGAACCTCTCCTCGCCATATTATAATCAAACTTCCAAACACACACACCAAAGAAAAAATATTGAAAGCAGTTAGAGAGAAAAATCAAGTTACCTACAAAGTAAGCCCATCAGGATTACAGCAGATTATTCAACACAAACTTTTAAAGCCAGAAGGGCTTGGGGTGATATATTCCAAGTTCTGAAAGATAACAACTGTCAACCAAGGTTACTTTATCCTGCAAAGTTATCCATTCAAATAGACGGAGAAATAAGGACATTCCATGAAAAAAGCAGGTTAAAGGAGTATTTGAAGAAAAAACCAGCTCTACAAAAAATACTTGATAGAATCCTCCATGCTGAAGAAAAGGAAAAGCACACATATAAGGAACCTAGAAAAAACAAGCAATACTCAAATACGAGGTAACAGAAGAGAGCACAGGTAGAACCAGAACCAAACACACACACACAAAAATGGCAAACATAAATACACACCTTTCAATAATATCTCTTAATATCAACGGCCTCAATGCCCCAATGAAAAGACATAGATTCGCAGACTGGGTTAAAAAGCAGGATCCTACAATTTGTTGTCTCCAAGAAACTCACCTTTCTACAAAGGATAGTTATTACCTTAGGGTGAAAGGTTGGAAGACGGTGTTTCAAGCAAATGGGCCTAGAAAACAAGCAGGGGTTGCTATCCTAATATCGGACAGGGTAGACTTTAGTCCAACGTTAGTCAAGAAAGATAAGGAAGGTCACTTTATATTGATTAAGGGCACACCCCAACAGGAGGACATTACAATCCTAAACATATATGCATCTAACATGGGGGCTCCCAAATTTGTCAAACAAACACTATTAGAACTAAGGTCACAGATAACACCAAACACAGTGGTGGTGGGTGACTTTAACACCCCACTCTCATCAATTGACAGGTCATCCCGGGAAAAAAAAAAAGCAGAGAGGCATCTGGACTAAATGAGGTCATAGAAGGAATGGACTTAACAGATATATACAGGACATTTCATCCAAAGGCTGCAGAACATACATTCTTTTCAGCAGAACATGGAACATTCTCTAAAATAGACCATATATTAGGACACAAAGCAAATCTTAACAAATTCAGGAAAATTGAAATAATTCCTTGCATTCTATCTGACCACAATGGAATTAAACTACAAATCAGTAGCAAGAAAGGCTATAGAGCATACACAAAATCATGGAAACTAAACAATACACTACTAAATGATGAATGGGTCAATGAAGAAATCAAAAAGGAAATCAAAAACTTTATAGAGTCAAATGATAATGAGAACACAACATACCAAAATCTCTGGGACACAATGAAGGCAGTTCTAAGAGGTAAATTAATAGCCGTAAGTGCCTATATTAAGAAATTAGAAAGGTCGCAAGTAAACGACCTAATGCTTCACCTTAAAGCCTTGGAAAAAGAAGAACAAGGCAAACCAAAAATCAGTAGACGGGAAGAAATAATAAAGATTAGGGCAGAAATTAATGAAATAGAAACCAAAAGAACAATCCAAAGAATTAATGAAACAAAGAGTTGGTTCTTTGAAAGGATAAACAAGATTGATAAACCCTTAGCAAATCTGACCAAAAGAAAGAGAGAAGAGACACAAATTAATAAAATCAGGGATGAACAAGGTAACATCACAACAGATTCCAGAGAAATTCAAAAAATCATAGGGACATACTATAAAAGCATATACTCCACAAAGTATGAAAATCTGAAGGAAATGAATGATTTCCTTGATCTATATGACCTACCTAAATTAAATCAAAATGAGATTAATCACTTAAATAGACCTATAACAAACATGGAAATCCGAACAGTTATCAATAATCTCCCAACTAAAAAAAGCCCAGGCCCAGATGGATTCACTGCTGAATTTTACCAGACTTTTAAGGAAGAGCTAACACCATTGCTTCTTAAGCTTTTCCAGGAAATAGAAAAAGAAGGAATTCTACCAAACTCCTTCTATAAGGCCATCATCACCCTGATACCAAAACCAGGCAAAGATAGACCAAAAAAAGAAAATTACAGACCAATCTCCCTCATGAACATAGATGCAAGCATTCTCAACAAAATATTGGCAAACAGAATATAAGAATATATCAAAAAAATCATTCACCCTGACCAAGTAGGCTTTATCCCAGAGATGCAGCGATGGTTCAACATACGCAAATCTATAAATGTAATACATTACATAAACGGGTTGAAGGACAAAAATCACATGATCATCTCATTAGACGCAGAGAAAGCATTTGACAAAATGCAACATCCCTTCATGATAAAAGTCCTACAGAGACTGGGAATAGAAGGAACATATCTCAATATAATAAAGGCTATTTATGACAAGCCTACAGCCAACATATTACTAAATGGGGAAAAACTGGAAGCTTTTCCACTAAAATCAGGAACAAGACAAGGGTGTCCACTGTCCCCACTTTTATTTAATACAGTTTTGGAAGTCTTAGCCATAGCAATAAGGCAAGAGACACACATAAAAGGGATACAAATTGGAAAGGAAGAGATCAAGTTATCATTATTTGCAGATGACATGATTCTATACATAAAGGACCCTAAAGACTCTACTAGCAAACTGTTAGAGCTGATCAAAACCTACAGCAATGTAGCAGGATACAAAATAAATACACAGAAATCAGTAGCCTTCATATATGCTAACAACAAAAACACAGAGGATGAAATCAGAGAATCACTCCCGTTCATAATTGCATCAAAAAAAAAAAAAGTACCTTGGAATAAACCTAACCAAGGAAGTAAAGAATCTCTACAATGAGAACTTTAAAACACTCAAGCATGAAATTGCAGAAGACACTAGAAAGTGGAGAAACATCCCTTGTTCCTGGATTGGAAGAATCAATATCGTGAAAATGGCAATCTTACCAAAAGCAATCTACACATTTAATGCAATCCCTATCAAAATTCCAAAGGCTTTCTTCATGGAAATAGAAAAAACAATCCAAAAATTCATTTGGAATCACAAAAAACCTCGAATATCTAAAATAATACTGAGCAACAAAAAAGAGGCTGGTGGTATCACCATACCTGATTTTAACCTATACTACAGAGCCATAGTAACAAAAACAGCATGGTACTGGCACAAAAACAGACATGTAGATCAGTGGAAGTAATAGAGGACCCAGATGTAAGCTCAAGTAGCTATAGCCACCTGATATTCGATAAAAATGCCAAAAATACTCATTGGAGAAGAGACAACCTCTTCAGCAAATGGTGTTTTGAAAACTGTATATATATCTGCAGAAGGATGAAAATAGATTCTTCTCTCTCGCCATGCACAAGAATTAAGTCCAAATGGATTAAAGACCTTAACATCAGACCTGAAACTCTGAAATTGCTAGAGGAAAAAGTAGGGGAAACTCTTCAACATATTGGTCTTGGCAAAGACTTTCTGAATACAACCCCAATTGCTCAGGCAATAAAACCACAGATTAATCACTGGGACCTCATGAAATTACAAAGATTTTGCACTGCAAAGGACACAGTGAAAAAAGCAAAGAGGCAACCTACAGAATGGGAAAAAATCTTCGCCAGCTATATATCTGGTAGAGGATTAATATCTAGGATATACAAAGAACTGAAAAAGTTAAATAATAAGGAATCAAACAAGCCAATCCAAAAATGGGCTATGGAGCTAAATAGAGAGTTCTCAAAGGAAGAAATACGAATGGCATATAAGCATCTAAAAAAATGTTCTACGTCACTAGTCATCAGGGAAATGCAGATTAAAACTACATTGAGATTCCATCTCACTCCTGTCAGATTGGCCACCATCATGAAAACAAATGATCATAAATGTTGGCGGACATGTGGAAAAAAAAGGAACCCTTCTACACTGCTGGTGGGAATGCAATCTGGTCCAGCCATTGTGGAAAACAGTGTGGAGGTTCCTAAAACAGCTAAAGATTGATCTACTGTATGACCCTGCTATAGCACTCCTAGGCATATATCCAAAGGACTCATCTCATTTCCTTACATGCTCAACCATGTTTATTGCTGCTCAATTTATAATAGCTGGGAAATGGAACCAGCCTAGATGTCCCTCAACAGATGAGTGGATAATGAAGATGTGACACATTTATACAATGGAGTTCTACTCAGCGGTAAAGAAAAATGAAGTTATGAAATTTGCAGAAAAATGGATGGACCTGGAACATATTATACTAAGTGAGGTAACCCAGGCCCAGAAAGCCAAGCGCCACATGTTCTCTCTCATATGTGGATCCTAGCTACAGATGATTGGGCTTCTGCATGAGAATGAAAATACTTAGTAGCAGAGGCCAGTAGGGTAAAAAGGAGACATAAAGGATAGAGAAAGGAAGGGAGGAGGATACTTAATAGGTTGATATTGTACATATGTAATTACAATGATTGTAATGGGGAGGTAATATGATGGAGAATGGAATTTCAAATGGGAAAGTGTGGGGGTGGGGAGGGAGGGAATTACCATGGGATATATTTTATAATCATGGAAAATGTTAATAAAAATTTAAAAATTAAATAAAGAAATAAAAATTTAAAAAAAGAAAATAAAATAATTGAAAATTGGTTTAAAAAAAAAGTCTGTGATGGGAGAGGTCACAGACCCCCCCCCTTGGGGAAGCAACTACTTTTGTTGTATGAGGTGGATAAGATGCGCCTTTCAAATCACCTCTAACTGTCTGTGCCTGCGCCCGTGGATTACTGCAGCTACCTTGGTTGTGGAGAACTTCTGGTAGTCCGTGATGGATGCGGATAAGTCTCTGAAACTGCTCAGAACAGGTGACTGCTGAAGGAGCAAGTCTGCCCAGCGCTCACCAAAGCACAGCAGACACACTATTCTTTCCAAGCCTCAAGGAACTTTTCAGAAAAGAGGTGGTGAAAAGAAGTTAAGAGCCAATGGGTAGAGTGTTGTATGGCAATTTTTCCTCTGGGAAGAACATGACATCTGGTAGCCATGCCAACTTTGGGACAGAACAATACTGTCATACAAGGCTTATTATAATGGAGTTATTAACACCCTGACATTTCCCATCAGATTGTGGAGGGGAGAGCCACAAGACCCTCGCCGGGGATTCCAGCCATTGTTCCCTCCTGTCCTTCCCTCAGCTCCAAGTGTTCTTGAGAGAAGCTCAGTGTTATAGGAAGTGTGTTAACTAGAAGGGAGACTCCATGATTCAGCGTCCAGGAGGTCACCATCCAGGACGGGGTGGCACTCTGATGTGACGCGGCTCTCTTTGGGTCACCCAGGCTACTGTAAGCAACTCTCACCCACGCTTTGTAAGCAATCACCATAAACTCATCAGTTCACCAAAACTGGAGTCTGGTGCAATCCAGCTTAGACCCTCCTGTTGCTTTTCCTCATAACTTTCCATAAAATAAATTTCATAATTTACCCCCCCCCCCAAAAAATCATACATGGTTCCCTTTCAGTGCAACATGAACACAATACAATTGCATTCCATTGAAAATGTAAATGGGAAGGTAAAGGAGCTTGGAGTCTGGATAAAATCTCAGATTGAGTCAAGAATTTTAACTTGACTGTGGTGGTTTGAGTCAGGTGTCCCCCATAAACTTAGGTGTTCTGAATGCTAGGTTCCTAGCTGATAGAGATTTGGGAATTAATGCCTCTTGAAGGCATTGTATTGTTGGGGGTGGGCTTTACTATAGCCAGAGTACCCTTGCCAGTGCTTGGCATACTTTCTTGTTCCTGTTGTCCACCTGATATTGGCCAGGAGGTGATGTCCACCCTCTGCTCATGCTATATTTTCCCCTGCCACCATGGAGCTTCCCCCTTGAGCCTATAAGCCAAACCCCACCCCCATTTTTTCCACCATAAGCTGCTCTTGGTTGGGTGATTTCTAAAAGCAATGCAAACCTGACTGCAACAATGACTAACAAAACTGACCATAATGATTCTCACAATAGAGACAATATACATTTTGGATTAAAAAAAAGCTGTGCAGGGTGGCATATGCCTTTAATCCTAGCATTCAGAAGACTGAGGTAGGAGTGAACTGTCATAAGTTTTGAGGCCATCCTGAGACTACACAAGGAATTCCAGGTCAGCCGGGGCTAGAGTGAGACTCTACCTTGAAAAATAAAAATAATTCTCTCTTGTCTCTCTCTCTCTCACTCTGATTCTCTTCCCTCTATTGCTCTCTGCTTGCAAATAAATAAAAATATTTCAAAAAAGAATGTAATGGGAGAGAGAGAGAAATCACCAATGAAGATACCCAACAGTGGACATTGCAAACCTTACATTTAGCCAGCCAGGCCAAATGAGCCAACGGGAGCAACAGTGGCACGTCTGTTATGGGGGAACCAGCCACCCTCTAATTTGACTGGAGGCCCGCTCCATGGGAGGGAATATATCCAATACTGAAAACCTACAACAGGGGTAGTCATGAGCCCTAGGAGTGTAATGTCTGCTGCTGTCTGGCTAAATGTATATACTATGCTCACCAAACTGCCCAGAAAGCACTTCTCTTGTTCATACTCATGTATTAAGGATACTCTGACTTTTGGTTAGAGAACCTTCTCTTTTCAGATGGCAGTGAACTTGGGATGACTCAGAAGACACCATGGTGCTAAGAAGTGACAGAGGAGTACTCAGCACTGAAGTATCTCTATCACACCTTCCAAGGCTCAGGGTCTAATGTGGAAGAGGTGGCGGAAAGAATGTAAGAGCCAAAGGAAGGGTAGGACTCCTTACAACGTGCTCCTCTAGACACAAAATGGCCTGGATATCCCTGACCTCATAGTGCCTGACACTACCTACACAAGATCATCATAACAGGAGGAAAAGATCATGACATCAAAATAAGAGAGACTGATTTAGAGGGGGAGGAGATATGATGGAGAACAGAGTTTCAAAGGGGAAAGTGGGAGGAGAGGGAGTGATTTATGATGGGATATTATTTACAATTATGGAAGTTGTCAATTAAAAGAAAAGAGGAAAAAAAAAGAAACTACAACTTTGACTTTTAAAAAAAGCAAAAAAGGTTTTATTCACATTTCCCTATAGCATGGTTTGTTGAGGGTAAGGATATCTTTAATTTCAAGTATTTTTATTCAAATATAAGCACAAACTGTGACTTAGAAACCCTTGGGTTTGTGTCATCATTAAGATAAGCACACAATAATACCATAGAAAACACATGTCATTTATTATTACATGGACTTAAAAATCAACACAAATCAATTTCAGGCACTTCTTGAATACACACTATGAGAAATTTCTACCAAAGAACAGCATATCTAGCAGGCAATACCATAAAGACTTATACTTTTACATTTTCATTTTTAGAATACACAAGGGGTGGCTGAAAAGAAACATTGCATAATTGACCCAACTGTACCCTTTCATATTTCTTTACAATTTCAAACCATTCTAGAGTTGAATATAAACACACACTTTTTAAGGACCCAAAGTGCTAAATCCTTTTCCTTACTCCATTAGCATGGTCTTCATTCGTCACACCTGCTCTGAGGGAGCATGTCCTAAAAGTTTTCATAAGTGGAGCTTTGAAGACTGATTTTCTACATTATCACTGGTTCTACTCTGTAAGCCAAAATTCTGATGTCCCCACTACCCCAAAAGTCTGTGTTCTTAGGTAGCTCCAGTTCATCTAATACTATTTAGGCCAGGTCTGCCTTGAGCAATCCTACCTCAGCCTCCTTTGTGCTGGAATTACAGGATTGGGCCACCATTTCTGGCTTATTCTGATGTCTTTTTTTTTTTTTTTTTCTTGAGATAGGGTCTCACACTCTAGCTCAGGCTGACCTGGAATTCACTATGCAGTCTCAGAGTGGCCTTGAACTCATGGCAATCCTCTTACCTCTGCCTCCCGAGTTCTGGGATTAAAGGCGTGTGCCACCACGCCTGGCTCTGATGTTTTTTTAAAGCCAAACTAGGCTTCATATTACTAATTCTTTTAGACAGCCAATGCTTATTTCTGCTCTTTAAGTAAACATGAGGGAAAATGGAATGTGGGAAATAGTTCAAGGATGTCTTCAGGTTAAAAACACTACATTCAGATTTGGTTTGGCATCTTTTACAACTTAAGCCAAACTGGTATCCTCCAAAATGCAACCATTCTTGGTTATGTGAAGATAATACACATGTAACAATATCCTCTTGTCCTAACTAGTAGCTCAAGGACTTAGCAGAATCTCTTTTTGAACCTACTTGTCAATATAGTAGAATTAAAATCTTCTACTGGCATGTATATACACTGTAGACACTATGATCTAGTCTCCTAATGGATTCAATATCTCTGACAATGCACTAATGAGCAAAGGCCAAATCAGTGGATCAAGTCAGTGATGAGTGGCCAGGTAGGAGCTAGAGCCACTGTTCAAAATCCAGTGGTATGGGGATCAACAGTTATTTATGGGCAAGATAAGAACACCTTCAGGTCAGAGAAAGCTCATCTTCATGGGTGGTGAATGAACATACAAGACAGAAAGTTGCTTCTAAAGGAAGAAGTTCCAGATTATAGTTGTAGAATGGGAGAGGTCAAAGGTAAATCACATGTAGAAAACATCTCCACCCAGCCTTGAAAATAGGAATGGTGCCAGGATACAACCAGTCAATTAAAAGATGACTCCAAAAGCTCTCAGACAATCTAGGATATGCTGCTATCTCCTATGTACAAAGTAGAGCAGATATAGATATATTCCCAAAATGCCTGCACAGGAAACTACACAGTGGGCTACAGTTTTACTATTTACACTAATATAAACAAATTTTGAGGTTGTCTGTACTGTATGTGATTGCTGAACTCACAGCAAAAAAGGTAAAGTGCCTATAAGAGAGGGAACCATAGTGTCCCATTTCTAGGCACCTAAATATTATACACTCAGACAAAAGGAAAGAACATCTCAGGGACTCTTGTTCTTCAAGCTCCTGCACTCACTCACCTGTACCATACTCTACCTACGAGGCACTTCTTGAAGGGCAGGAAACAGAAACCCTCCTTCCTTCTATTTCACATCAGGCTTGTATATGTTACCTTGACCACCTGCATTAAAAATGCTCCCCAGCAGTGCTAAAGCATTTTTATTCTTAAGGCAAAATGTCATAAGAAAGTGAGTACCCACTGCCCAACCCACTTGCCTTTGTACTCTCTGTCTACAGGGATAGCCAAGGTGTGCTGAAAGGAAACTGAAACTTTCAAACAAGAACCTCAATATAATGGGAAAGATAGACTTGATAAATGCCATTATGAAAAAATCAAATATATTTAATGCTTTAGCATATGGCCACTTTTACCAAGATATCAAGACAATCTGTATGACATTCAAATTTTTATCAAAACAGGATATTAAAATCTATCCACATGTACAGAGGTATAAATCTGTTCTTTTCAACATTAAACACAATGATCCTATATGAGATGTTTGTTTATAGCCGGAATAGCATATTAAAAATCCAAATGCACTGCCCTCTGTATAATTCCATTCAAATGACATATAAATTGCTGCTCATGAGGTTCTCCATTTTACTTACTTAGAATAATACTGTTAAAAGTTTTGATACTGTCATACATTTCACCTTTTTTCCCCAGTTGTATTTTTTGGTTTTATGTACAACAAAGTTATCTTACTTTTTGATGCCTACTCTTAAGAGGGTAGAAAACCAAAATAATCATGTTTTATAAATGCAGTAAAAATTTCATGCATTCTCATAATGTCATGTCAGTAACTGACTATATACTAAGCCAACCGTAACAATGTAGTACATGCTTTAAACATCCAATTAAGAATAAATGTTAGCCAATACCTTGACAACAATGGAATGTGCTGGTATGTGCTGGATTAATATGACAGCAAGTCAAGAGACTAAGAAACAATTATTCAAATTAAAAAATAAAAAGGAAAAAATGATGTAGATTGGGGGAGCTATTTTATAGAATATTTGTCTCTGTTAAAACTATAAGACATATTGGAGATTTTAAGGAATTTTTAATATTCAAGAAGTAATTCCCTATAATGATTTGTAAAAGTGTAAAGATATATGAAGCTTAGTACTATAAAGTTTAGTAATTTAGGATTAAAAGTGTGTGAACAAACATTAAATGTATGTGCATATTGAGCATTCTAACACAAATATAAAACACAAAACACCTATTATTAACATTGATTTCACATGCTGAACTCAGATTTGGATACTGACTATTTTATATTCTGTTGACAGAATCTTCAAAGTTTCATCAATACTACTGCTTAACAAAATCATGAAATTTAAAAGGCTGATATCAAAAGTAATTATTTCTTTCTTGGACTATACTAAAATTTGCCAGTTTAAACTAATCTTCAAATTTATTAGATATGCAGAGTCCCCAAAAACATATTTTAACACAAGATACTTTTGCTTATGATGGAGAAAGCTTTTAACTTTCAGATAGCTTAAAAAAAATACCAAACCCCAAACATTAAAACTATGTGGGAGGTCAAATTATTTCTTACTGTAAGTAAAGTAACATTTCAATCAACTTTTCAGTAAAATTCTTAAAAGCATTTGTCTTTTATAACTGTTAATGTATTTATGTAGTGGAAGAAGACACAAGAAACAAAAAAATCTCAAATTAATCCAACTCCCACAATGAGAAAGCTTCAAATTAAGGAATTATCAATGCTGCTTGGAAAATATGTCTTACTTACACTCTTAAAATTCACTTTGGCTGTTTGTCATAATTAATACTTAGACTGCAGCTAAACTAGTAATATTTATAAAATGTTAGTTCTTTGGGTAGATATGTTTGACATCATAGCTTTCAACAGAGAAGAAATTAGTTGGTAATTTTAATCACAATTTATGATTGACAAATTAACAATTTATTCAACAACTGAGATAGCAAAAGGACCAATAAAAGAAATGATAATTCCTCACTGTCCAATTCTGCCTATTAGTAATATTAAGCCAAGAATTTGATAGTCTACTCAGTTGTAGTATATATTTCCAGGCATGTTACTGAGAAACAAAAATAGACATATATAATGCCAAGCTTTTTTCTGTTTTTTTTTTTTTTTTTTTTTTTAAGAGTAGTTTAATGATTGTGGATATGGGTGGCTGGTTAGTACAATACAAAAAACAAAAGGAAATAACACAAATGTCGGTACTTAAAGACATCAGGGTAACAACTAAGATTATTATTAATTTTTGTATTATTTGTTTGTTTTAGAACATATATCAAAGCTTGAACTTGAAGCATATATACAATACATATACAACCTTAATCAAAATACTTTTCAAAAAAAATTGAAAATCATATTTATGTTGATTTGTATTTTGACAGAATAAAACACAAAAGGGACATTCAACTGGGAGGGGTATGCTGACAATAAAGCTCTAATGTTCAAATGTCTTCCTCTCCCTTTGTACTTACCACAGGCCATACAATGTCCTGAGAGGATTCATTATGCAATAATGTCAATCACAGCTTTAATGAATTTTGGAAGGAAAACGTGGGAAAGCAAATTTGAAGGTGAGACTTCATCTTTGTTTTCAAATAAGTGGTCTTAATTTCTCTTCTTAGAAAATGTTTGAATCAGTTTATTATAAATATATCTAAACCATTAATTTTTGCAGCTTTCAGGTAAAGTTCAGCACTTCATTTACACAAGCCTGTGAGAAGAGGTCAACAGAGATCATCTGATCTTAAGTCGTGACATCATCCATTCAAGTCCTTGGCATAAACTATAAAGAAAAAAAAAATTCCTATAAAAATTGTGAAGTAAAAAGCTGTGGGCTGCAAGCTAAAGAAGATAGAAGACTAAGCAGAAACAGCCTATGCTGGTCTCTAAAGTGAAGCCACCCCCTCCACCCAGTCCCATCCAACCTTTTGGTTCAACTGCTCATTGTGTCTCTAAGGTCTAGGGTACTATTTAATCCCAGCACCTGGGAGGATGGCCATGAGTTCAAGGATGGCCATGAATTCAAGGCCACCCTGAGACTACATAGTGAATTCCAGGTCAGCATGGACTAAAGTGATAACCTACTTCAAAACACCAAAAAAAAAAGATATCTAAAATATCAGTATCTATGCTTGTTTTTCTAATTCTAGAAATATATCC
The DNA here is from genome assembly GCF_020740685.1 of Jaculus jaculus. NCBI lineage: Eukaryota > Metazoa > Chordata > Mammalia > Rodentia > Dipodidae > Jaculus > Jaculus jaculus. Next base: position 88,470,864 of record NC_059105.1, on the reverse strand, counting down.
TAAGCACAGGAATCAGAAACTAAACAGGTGTACGGATAAGACTGTTCATTAAAGCAGTTTTTAAAAATTGCTATTTTCTTTCATATTTAGTCTGTGTGTGTGCGTGTGTGTGTTTGCAGATATGTGTACCCATGCACATGTCTGGAGACCACAGGAAGATGCTACCTGTTGTCCCCCATCTCTCTTCTGCCTTGTACTTCCTTGAGACATAGTCTCTTATGGAAGCTGGAGTTCCCCATTTTCCAGTTAGACTGGCTGACCAGTGAACTTCAACATTTTGTCTTGGCACCCTGCCCCCAGTGCTGGGAGTACGGGCATGCATGGTCATGCTATCTTTTGATATGAAGGCTGGGGATTGAACTCAGGTTCTCATACTTGCCCAGCAAGTGCCCTTACTTGCTGAGCTATTTCTTTAATCCCTAAAGCATTTCTAATAGGAAAAAGCAGAAATTAAATGTTAAGAAAGATCAAAATTTAATAGACTTGGAACATTCATATTATGAGTACTTTTGAAAACTTTCCTTTCAAAAATTACTTTTCGACATATCATAATCATGATATAAATGAAGTAAAAAATGACCTGATATTAAACTAATTATATACTGAGTTGTTAACACAAGGCATATAAATATGTGTATAACTGCATAAAAAATATTTAAAGGCAGCAAAATAAGCTGTTGGTACCACAGTTATTACTGAACACTTATGAAAGGAACTAATCCAAAATATAGAAAGGGATGGCCAATCTGACAAAAGAAAGCAAAGGTTTTAGTTAGAGAGACATAGTTGTATGTTGTTATAAATGGGAGAAATGTCTTACAAAACTATCATCTATGAGTTTGTATACATATGAAAGTCTGTTACACTACGTTTTTCAAAAAAACTCAAGAATTTTAGACCACGTATGAATCTAAACTTGTAAAAGACATAAGCAGAAAGCAACAAGGCAAACAATGGCTTTTGGGTGGGTTGCCTAAATTTCTGTACTAGATTCTTTTAAACTGACAAAAAGAATTTAAAATAATTATAAATGAGCATACTGGTTCCAAACTGTTAAGCAAATAGTATTTAACTAGTAACAAACTAGAAACTGTTCTAACCACCTAGTAGCTATTACTTTAATCTTTACAACAGTAAGACCAAAATCCTTTCCACTCTTCAGAGGAAACCCAGACTTAGCAAGGTTAACAAGTGGAAGAAGGGGAAGTGAAAATGAGACCAAGATGTAAGGTGTTGGTCTCCAATCCACTGAGTCAAACAAAAACCAAAATTGAGCTTTGATTTCACCATAATTGGCTTGAATATTTTATTCTATTCATTCACCTTCATCATGGTCCTCAAAGGAAAAGAACAACGGCTGCTTTACCAAACTCAGGACCTGTACTGTAGGTTTCTGCCCTTTCTGAATAACTCACAACTTCAACTGAAAACTTAGGATGGGTTTTTAGTCTTTTCTCTTTAATTTCTTTCTTTTTTTGTTTCTCCATTGGATTTTCTATATAGGGTCCCATTCTAGCCCAGGCTGACTCAGAATTCACTATGTAATTTAAGGCTGGCCTCGAATTTACAGCAATCCTAATTTCTTTTTCTTAAAAAAATATGTATGTAGCCAAGCATGGTGGCACACACCTTTAATCCTGACAATCCCAAGCACTTAGGAGACAGAGGTAGGAGGAACACTATGAAATCAAAGTCAGCCTGGGCTAGAGCTAGACCCTACCTCAAAAAACCAAGAAAAAAAAAATTGTTTGTATATGGATGTACTATGATGAGTGTTTGTGTATGCATTTGTCCTCTTCTTGTTTTTTCTGCTGAGTACCAGTTTAGCTGGCCAACAAGCTTCCAGAATCTTCTGGCTCCGCCTTTCATCATTGTAGCCATGCTGGGATCACAGACAGTGCGCTGCTTTGCATCTGGCTTTACACGGATGATGGGAAATAGAATTTGGGCCAGCAGAAAAACTGCTCTCAGTAAAACTGCTTTTACTGCTTTTAAATGTATACCAATCTACCATGTTTTTGAAAACAAATAGCAAAAACTTTTAGCATGCTCTTATTTATGGCTTTTAACCCTATTTCCAACTTCCTCTACATCATCTCTCCTTCCTCTTCTTCCACCACATGAGATTATAGCCGCTGTCCTAAAATTCATTTCTTCTTTACACTACCACTGACTTCTGCCCACTTTCCCAATACACTGATTAAGTTTACTAATAAGTTGTTAAATTGAATTGAATTCTATTATTCTGGTCCCTGACCTTACATTTGAAAAAGCTTTTTACCTCTTTCTTAAAATATTTTCATATCTGGGCATTTAGCCTAGGCAAAATCTTACTTCTTCCAGTAGCTTGTACTCCAGAAGCAAGAACTAATATGATATGTCATTCAGCTCAATTCTTTTTTTTTTTTTTTTTTTGGTTTTTCGAGGTAGGGTTTCGCTATAGCCCAGGCTGACCTGGAATTCACTATGCAATCTCAAGCTGGCCTCAAACTCATGACAATTCTCCTACCTCTGCCTCCTGAGGGCAGGAATTAAAGGCGTGCACCACCATGCCCAGTCTTCAGCTCAATTCTAACTCCCTTCTATGCCTCAATGGTTGAAGATCCAGGATATAGCCTGACACATGCTAGATAAGCACTCTACCTCTCAAGCTAGCCCCTAGTGTGGTTTTAAAGGGCATTTTCCTTTTAACAACACTAGTGGTTATAGTGAATATCCCCTAGTCTCACACAAGAATACTCATCCATTTCAACTTCACTATGCATAAAAGGTGAACTAAGAGCAGTCTGCTATTCTGTCAGAGGATTCAGTAGTACAATCCAGAGAGGACATGTTCAGCAAGGGTTCATTTGTTCTTAAGTCCATGCTCATCAATGGTATTCCTAGCTTCATGAGCTCTCAAAGACACTCCCGTTTCCTTTGAGTGTGTGGTGTCTGTATGGTGTACGCATATGTATGTGTGCACTGGGTGCATGTGTGTAGAGGCCCGAGTACAATGTGTGTCCTCCTATCTTGCTCTTCTGCCTTACTGAACCTGGAGCTGTCAGGTCAGGTATTTTTTGGTCAGACTGGCTAACCAGTGACTCCCCCAGAGATTCTCCTGTCTCTGCCTTCTTCAGCACTGGGGTTACAGGTGTAGGTGGTCATGCCCACCTTTTTACTTCAGTGCTGGACAAGAAACTCAAGTCCCAATTCTTGTACAACAAATACTCTTTCCTGCTGGGCTATTTCCCAAGGCCTCCAACACTCCCATTGCTTTGAGCTGCTACAGCAACTGTATTATCTGACAGTTTATGTGCACTACTTTAGTGGGCTTAAGTGTGTCATCTGTGTTGTATGTTTTAGGTTTATAGAATCACCCTAAAGAAGTCACATAGTGTTCTAAGCCATAAGCATGCTACTTAAGAGGAAGACTTCTTACCCTTCGCCAGTAAGAGCACAGCATGCCTGGATATGCCACTGGTGATCTTTAATAGACGTTAGCTTCAAAAACTGGGAGATTTCTGCTACAGTCATACACTCTTTGACATCTTGTTTATTAGCAAAAATCAGCAATCCAGCTTTCCTTAGGTCCTACACAAGCAAATAAATCTTTAAAGGCCAGTATATTTTCCAAAGGTTTTCCAACTTAATCGATTTTTTTTCCATATTAATGATCTAGAATACCTTTTCATTTAAAAATATTTTATTTTCACAACTCACCTGGAAACTAATCCCCCCCACTCCACCTGCCTAGAACTTAAAAGTTCTATAGAATACTGTCTCACATCTCATAGACTAAGAAGTAAACTAAATACTAGATATATTTTAATTAACTAAATCTTTGTATGGGTTTACATATTTTTCAGTTTTAAACTATACCTCATGGTCCTAAGTGATTAACAATCATATATTCAAGTATAACACACATCTGTCACTTCAATGCTTACTAATAATCATCCTTTACCATTATAACAAATTCTATCTACTTAAGACTTTTCCACTTTACCTTACATTTTCTGTCTACTGGCATCACTCATTATATAGATACCCTTTCATGTACATTTGTTTGTTTGTTTTGTTGTATCAGAGTCTTGCTATGTAGCCCAGGCTGGTCTTAAAATTCATGATCCTCTTGCCTTTAGCCTCTAGAGTGGTGAAATTACAAGTGTGTGCCACCACATACAATTTGAATACTTTACTGTAAATAGTAAAGTATTTGTCGCTGTCTGAAGTTTTGGATGTTGGATAGTCTATTATCCATGTTGTTCAATTCACTTGCCTATATGTGTTCCCTCACTTCAGCCTCCTCAACAAGCCTCCCATATAACCAAGATTCCACGAGAGAATTGAGCTCGGTAGAAAATTATTTCAATGACTCTACAGCAAGTCTTCCAACAACATGCTCAATAACTAGTATCATCTACATATATAAGAAATAAATGAACTCACTACGGACAACAAAGGGCTTAATTCTCAGTCGGGAAACACCGTATGTACAAGATATGTTCTATCCTTTCAAATATTCCAATAATAATATCCAAATATTCAAATATCCAAATAATAGACCAAGAACCCATGACAGTTTTGACTAAACTAGGAAACTAAACTATAAAATTCTGAGTAAATATATATGTGTGTACTTGAAGACGTACTGACAAAACTATAGCTTTTCAATTATGAGATATAAGCACATAGTTTCTTACGTGATTAAAAGGAGCTGTGCAAAATGTTTTACTAATAATTAAGAATGACTAAGTCAAGGGATGGAGAGATGGCTTAATGGTTAAGGCGTTTGCCTGCAAAGCCCCAAAGGATCCTGGTTCGATTCTCCAGGACCCACGTAAGCCAGATGCACAAGGAGGCACATGCATCTGGAGTTCGTTTGCAATGGCTGGAGGCCCTGGTGCACCCATTCTCTCTCTCCCCCTACCTATTTCTCACTCTCAAATAAATAAATAAATTTTTAAAAAAAGAATGACTTAGTGTCCTCTGCCTGTATGCTGGCTTTTTTGGGGGAGGGGGGGGCGAAGGGTGGGGGCAAGCCCAAAAGACTGGCCTTTTTTAAAAAAATGCAAAACAGCAAAAAGAGAAAGAACTGGCACAACAGGGCTTCCAGACACTGCAATTAAACTCTAGATGTGCGCACCACCTCGTGCAAGTGTGACCTTGCACACTTGCATCACCATCTGGCTTACATGGGATCTAACAGTTGAACATGGGTCCTTAGGGCTTTGCAGACAAATGCCTGAACTGCTAAGCCATCTCCACACCCCAAGATGGCTATGATTAATGCCACTGCAGCTGGTGAAGCTGCTGAGCAGCATTGTAGAGCAGAAAGGACTGCTAGACTGTCAACAATACTTCATGTTTAGTTTCACTACACTTCAGTCCCTGTGTTGATGAAAAAGGCAAAACACTGAAGGAAACCTAATTTGTACATGTACAGTAGTGACCAAGGATGTATGTATTCTCTTGTCCTAAATGAAAATGGATGACTGGTAACAGTTGATACGTGGTCAAGTTACCAAGCAGATGGACTTTCCACAGGACTTAATTTCTATCTTAGAGGTTTCAGTATCTCTTGCTGGTATGTGCTGAAGTCACAGATACAGATCAGATCTGCTAATGCTGGCATATTCAAACAACAAACTTCTGACAACTATTCGACACAAGTTAGGATTCATACTTCATACTATTTTATTTGTAAGTTATTTATATATCTATTTTTAGTGATGAAATATAAGTCCCTGAACTGAAAATAGAGGGAGTTATTAAAAAGTCTACCAAAAAATTATAATTTTTTTCCAAGATCTCAAAAACCTCAAACTTTTTTTACCATATTATTTTTTTTTAAGACAAAGTCTCATGTTACCCAGGCTGGCCTTGATGGGAGTTCATTTAATAAAAGCAATTATTTTATTTATTTTTAAGTATTAAAAATATTATATAATCTCAATATTAAAGATACATTAATGACAACCATAGAAAATACATTGTATGAAGGCATTTTGTCAACTTGATTTTGCAAGAGGTAAAAGTTTAAGATAAACAATGGTGACCTTCTATACAATGCTCTCTGATATAAAAACTACTGGTATCTAAACTAAAGTATCTAGCATGAGTTGGGCTTGGTGGTACAGCCCTGTATTATCAGCCACTTGTAAGACAGCACAGGAGAATCACAGGTTCAATGCCTACCTGAACAACATAGTGAGGACCTGTCTCAAATATAATCAAACAAACACAAGCCACCTTTAGACAAACAAGCAGGGACGTGAAGGATACACCTCAGTGATGAAGCTCCTGCCTGGCATGTACAAGGCCCTCCATTTGTTCACTACCGAAAAACACATAAATAATGAATACATAATAAATCTAGATTTGATTTTGGTTTAGTCACAGAGATAACTAACAGCAACTGCAGGTGACATGTACTTAGCTTCTACATGAAAAATACAGCTGTACATTAGTTTTACAAAGCTTCGGTTGCAAAGATAACTTCTAGAGTTTGTTAAGAATTAACAAACTGAGTCATTCTGAAGATTGTGGTGTTTGGAACTATTTTAAAATTTAGACTCAAAGTTTTATACTTGATATAGGATGAAGCTTTGAAAAACACTTTCAAGTTTTTTGTAGTTTTAGGTTTTGGAGCACATCATCGATGATGAGAGTAAGATTTCATTACTTCATATAATCTGTACAAAATATCCAGCCAGCCTCATGCCTAACTTTCTTGTTCATTCATGCACTCTTGTGGCTTTGGTTATATGTTAACTCTCCAGGACTCTGCCTATTTGGCTCTGCTCAAGTCCACTGAGTAACTTGTTCTCTTCTACCACCATTTGTAAATGCTTTTCTTCCATAATCTACTCAGTCTCCTTTCACTTTCTAGCTAGTTTTATATTTTTCTGTTTTCCTTTTTCCTCATAAAAAACTAGAGCACAGCCAGGCATGACGGCACATGCCTTTAATCTCAGCACTCAGGAGGCAGAGGTAGGAGGATTGTCATGAGTTTGAGGCCACCCTGACACTACATAGTGAATTTCAGGTCAGCCTGGGCTAGAGCTAAACCCTACCTCAGAACAACAACAACAAAAACAAACAAACAAATACTAAAGAGCGCAAATGTGGCACAATACCTCCCTCCTTCCCATCTAAAGTAAAGTCAACTTACCTCATGTGCTAACATTTTGTAGAGTTCTTCTCTAGTTACAGAAATCCTTTCTCTGTCTGTACTGTCCACAACAACTATTACAAACTAAAACAATACCAGATATCATTAATAATCACAAAATTTGGAACTTGAAAATTAATGAAGTGCTTACTTGATTTACAGGCTTAATAGAAATCTAAGGTAGCATTAAAAGACAGGGATACATATTATACTTAATGTGAAGCCTAAAGATTAAATTTGTTTCTAATTCCAATGTCTACTAATTTTTAAGAAAAAAAACAAAAGACAAGATAACATCCTGGCCAAAACATAACACATTTGTCTTCTAAATTAGTATCTTGAAAATGAATGGGCATATATCCCTCCATGTGCAGTATTATCAATAAGAAAAAACAAACCATCATAGTTCAAAGATTAAAGTTACATTCAGACATATTTCACTTACTAACACCAACTTGAAAACCCAAAAGGGAACAGTGTATGGGAGTAATGTGACAAGTAAAAAAAAAATGAATTTCAGGGCTGGAGAGATGCCTTAGTTAGGCACTGGCCTGCAAAGCCAAAGGACCCAGGTTCAACTCCCCAGGACCCACGTAAGCCATATGCACAAGGGGGCACACACATCTGGAGTTCATCAGCAGTGGCTGGAGGCCCTGGTGTGCCCATTCTCTTGCCCTCTCCCCTACCCCATTTATCTCTCTCAAATAAATAAATAAAAATATTTAAAAATGAATTTCTTTAAAAATTAACAAAGTAAAATAGCAAACCTGTATGTCCTAACAAGCTCTTTTTTACATACATAGCATCTGCTACCTGCATGCATAGCTCTTTCCTGGACTGATGAGGAGGCTGCTGTCAGGGGATGCAATCAAAGCACTTAAAGCTCTCTTCCTCAACTCCAAGAGACCCAAAGGCAGGAGGAAACCAGGACAAATGTGGGGCTGATTTATTTATGATGCCCAAGTTACCTACCTATCATTAAAGTGCACTATTTTTTCCTTTAGAGCTACATATTAATTTCTAAATAAACTATTAAGATTTTCAGTCTTTTCGATTCTTCATTTTAGTCACTATAAGATTTTATTGATAGCACAATGTCAGGAGCTCTATTACTGGAATATCTATTTTATTACCAAGTATTTTAATAAAGCTAATTTTCAAGGGTTGGCATAATTTAGTACCTACAGCATGATATACAGGGGTTCAATGCAAATCTTATAACCACACATATATTTCCTCCTCCAAAAAAAATGGTTAAATACTTAATATGGTGTGTGGGGGGGATCATCCCATAGAGATACTTAATAGCATTATTAATGATTTGAACATCAGCTTTATGTATGTTTCAAGTGTGTTTTATGACCTTCTAATAGGCACCACAAAAAGAGCTGGCACAACCTTTCAATTTGTAGGTCCTGACAATGAATGTAGGTGTCATAGGTCTAGTATGTCTAAATTGCTTTATAAAAGGAAAAAGAGTTCTTCACTGTGCAACTGTGTTAAATAAAAAAGGTAAATGCATAGTACAGCTGGCTCAAACCCAAACCAGTACCCTCTCACATAACTGGAATTTCTCCCACCCACATAGCCAAATATTATTAGTAATAAAGAAATGAAATCAGAGACTGTGAGATGGAAGGCACTAAAAAAACAACTACGTGGACAAGCACTAGGCTCAAACACAATCTAAAAGCAATCAAATGCAAATACCACTGCAGAGAGTCAATGACAATACTCAGACAGGGACCCTGAAATCAGGAATAAAGACTACAATGATTAATCTGATGTTATATTTTTAAGATTGTAGTTAAGGATTCAAATATAAGCATTTCTCAAGGACACAGAATGTTCAGTAAGTTTTGTCATATTAAGAAACATTACCTCTGTGTTAGTATAGTAAGTGTTCCAAGAAGAACGAAGAGATTCTTGGCCACCAATATCCCACATTAGGAAACGTGTATTATTAATCACTATCTCTTCTACGTTACTTCCAATTGTAGGAGATGTATGGACAACTTCATTCATTGAACTGGGGAAAAACATGCATACAATTAGGATGAAGAAAGCACATTTGAACAATTTATTTATTTTGGTTTTTCAAGGCAGGGTGACCTGGAATTCACTATGAAGTCTCAGGGTGGCCTCAAACTCACAGAGATCCTTCTACCTCTGCTTTGCAAGTGCTGGAATTAAAGGCATGTGCTACCATGGACAGCTTCGATTTTTTTTTTTGGTTTTTTGAGGTAGGGTCTCACTCTAGCTCAGGCTGACTTGGAATTTACTATGTAGTCGGTAGCCGTGAACTCATAGCAATCTACTATTTCTTCCCAAGTGCTAGGATTAAAGGTGTATGCCACTACACCCAGCTATAAAAAATTTTTAAGAGACAAAACAAATGATTTTTATATTTTATACCAAATATGCATTTTTTACTAGCTCCTACCATGAGTAAGCTAAGAACTAGATAATAGCCTAAGAACATTCTAGACCATTTCAGGAAACTGTTTTATTTTTTTTTTATTTCAAAAGCAAATGAGCTTTTAACGCAAGATGATAAACATACACAATGTCATATACAATCTAGTGTACCACAAACTGCTGTTTAAATTTGCATCCTGGGTTTTGCTAATCTTTCTTTCTTGACCTTTCTTTCCTTTCTCTTCTCCTTCCCTTCTCTCTCTCTCTCTCTCTCTTTTTTTGGTAAATTCATGTTGTGTGTGAGTGCACATATATGCCACAGCACACATGTCACAATCAGAGGGTAACTTTTAGGCATCAGTTCTCACCTTCCACCTCATTTGAGATAAGAGTCCGTCATTGTTTATGACTCCATTTGCCAAGCTAGCTGGCCCATAAGTTTTTGGCAGATACTCCTTTCTCTGCCTCTTCTTGTTGTAGGCCCACTGGGGTTAGAGATGCTAACACCTACAGCATACAGCTTTTATGTGGGTTCTAGGGACCTGGACTCAGGTATCTCCACCCACACCTGCATAGCAAGTGCTTTATCTACTGAGCCATCTCTCCAGTCCCCAATCTGCTTTCTTATAGAGTATCTTCCATTTAATTTTTCATTACTTTCACTGGTCAAATAACCCCTAGTATAGAAAAAGTAATTATAAACAACAAAATAAAAATTTTAAGTATTTAATACTTACAACTGGTAAAGGATAGTAGTTTTCCCTGCATTATCCAACCCAACAATGATAACTTTGTGCTCTGAAATAAAGAAAACCACAGTGACTTACAGACACATACAAAGAAAAGATTTTTCTATTTCTCCCCTCTTTCTCAGGTATATTTCTACGCATGGCAATTTTTAACTAGGAAATGCAAAAGAATATTCTAGTAAGCAGCAGAAGTGTTCTATGAGGCTCACTTTTCCAACCTAGTCATCTGTCCAACAACTGCTCTAGAAGCCAGAAGTACTAACTAATCTTTCTACACCTATGAAGTCCACTCTCCATAAAATATCCCTAAATGTAATAATCTACAAAAGACAAGTTCTAAATGTTCCACACACTGGATTAAGTCACCAGATCACTTTCTGTGGAGCTTCAGGCATCCACTGGGTCACACATATGTGCAGTAAACAGGAAAGAAAAACAAAGGCCAGTCTTCTACATGTCTAACTGTAAATTGCAAATGCATTTCAACCATAGAGCTGCTGTAACAAAGAAGCCTGAGGGTCTATGGCGGTGGTGGCAGTGACTCAGCAGGCTGGCTTCTGTGGTTATCACTTTTCTTCAGTTTTCATTCTGTCTTGAGTCTTGATTTCCTTTTCATTCCCAACTTTTTATTTTCCTTTTCTCTTTTCCTTTCTTGTTTTCTAATTGATTCCTCTTTAAGCTTTCCTTTAAACATTCATGTTCCCCAGGACGCCTTCTCACCATTTGCTTTACATGGTTCCAAGGCCCCTCAGGACTCATCAACTTCCAATCAATGTAAAAACAAATCCCAAAGACAAAAGACAGCTAGTTTTCAAAGATGGTTCCCAGATAGTCATACCCTTGAATACACCCTCTCTTTGATTCAGAGCTGACCCAAGGTCTCACTTGAACTCTTAGAATGCAGAAGTGCAGGTGCGTGTGTGTGAGCCTATGTCACTTGGAAGCCTTGTAATAAGCAGACAGTACATAAGAAATGCAAGACTGACTAGGTGGTGGGGGCTGGAGAGATGGCTCTATAGTTAAATGCACATCCTGTGCAAGCAAAGGACCTGAGACCACTGGAGTTCAACTATCTAGAACCTACATAAACATTTGGTACTGGCCATGCATGTCTGTAACTCTAGTGCTGGGAGGAGCAAAAATCACAGAACTGTTAGGGCTTGCCAACAGTAAGCTTCATAATCAGTAAGAGAATCTGTGACCAGAAAAACTAGGTAGATGAGTGATGGAGGAAGACACCCAAGGTTTTCCTCCAGCTATTGCAGATGAGAGCAAGGGGCACCACACATCAGTACATATATACACACATAAAAAAAGACAAGACAGACAGACAGAAAGAAAGAGAAATGAAATCAAAAGTGGGGGGAGGAAGGGAGGGAGGGAATGGTACAGCTGGAGTACTCCAGACTGACAGGCTGGTAATATGGGACACAGTAGAGAGAGAGAACTAGTGCACCCTCCGAGATCTTTTCAGCTATTCCAGACTCATCTTGGAGATGCAGCCTGGATGAACCTTCACATAGTTCCAGCTGCCATCTAGTTGCAATAAAATAGAAGTTCCCAAGTTAGAACTTTCTAGTTGAGGTCAGTGAACTCATAGAGGTATGAAAGGTAGTATAAATCACTGCTTTAAGCCACAAAACTAGGCTGATGTTTATCGTATAACAATAGGTAACAGAAACACTATGGAAAAATTTATGGGATTATGTGATCTTGGTATCTATTTCTTTGGACCTAACTTTATTTTTCAAATGATCATAATGATAAATATATATTAACCATATATATTAATGTGTTTAACTATGAGATAGTTTTCTTTAAATGGGGAAATACTGCCCATCTTTCAGGATTATGTAATAATTACAATAACACACAGCTGTGCCCAGCACCACAGGCCCATTCCTAACCTATGTTCTAAAACCACATCTCAACTCTATTAATTTACCTAAAGAAAACACAGTCATTCCCCATATCCAAAATCCAACATCCAAACCTATTTCTCTTTTTCTTGTCTTTTTTTTATTTTTTGAGGTATGGTCTCACTCTGGTGCAGGCTGACCTGGAATTAACTACGTAGTCTAAGGGTGGCCTCAAACTCATGGTGATCCTCCTACCTCTGCCTCCCGAGTGCTGGGATTAAAGGCATGCACCACCACGCCCAGTCTGTTTCTAATTTTCTTAATGGTACTACCATTTATTGCCCTAGATGTTTATTCATTTCCAGCATCTTATCACCACATTCTTGATTCTATCTCAAAGCGATATTCTCCACCTGTCTCCTCTCCAGTTGGAAGTCCACACCATCTCTTACCTTGAAGCTGTCTTTCTCCAACAAGTCGGCCTCTGCTTTACCTTCTCATTGTTGCTGCCAAGTAATTCTTTTGTACTAATGAGATGACAATGCCACCCTCCTCATTCTAAAAGGAGAACAAGGTCCAAGTTGCCAGCCTGGAAAATGAGGCCAGTCCTAAGTGAAGAGCTTTAGCTTTCTTCCTTGCCACCATCAACAGCTACCTACACTGCAGTTCAAGCTACCTCCTCCTGGATAGTACATTCACAGCAAGTGTTTCTCAGTTTCTACTCATGGCCACCCCTTGTCCTGGAACTATTCTCTCCAATTCTTTATGGGAATTCCAAAACTTGTAAGGTCTAGTTTTCCATTCTTTTCTACAATACCTCTAACATAATACGTATCATTGTCACGTTCATATTTACGTTGATGGTGACCACACCTCTTCCTGATGCAAGGTAAATAATTGTTAAATTCATATTGTTTCCACAAATAATAGATGCTGAGGATTCTAACACCTCCAAGTAAAGGGATCTTTGCAATTCAGTTGCTTTACAAGCATACTTTTATCACAAAGGGGAGTTCCTAAGGCTACATACAAACTGGGAAATCAAGTAAACTGAGGAAATGGTAATCCAGTCCATTTTATCCAGTCACCTATTCCTCTTAAGGAAAGCCTGCAGTTTAGAATCATTAGAGTCCTCAAGTGACATTAGTACTCTCTCCTCACACAGGTTTCTCAGTATCCTTTTAAAGATGCAGGACCCACTTGTATGTCATGCTTAAAGGCAACCCTAGTTCAGCTTTAGTATAAGTATCTACAAATATTAGTACAACCCTAGTAAAGGAACTGCGAATAGACTTACATATAAAGGTGAGTCCTGTTGATAGGGCAGAGTTAATAATATGTAGACGACACATTAGAGGAAAGTCAGGAGGCCTCACCAGGTGGCATTCCTCTGGTGATTTTACCAATAATGGATGGCCTTTGGTCTCCCAGGTCCATAAATCTAATCTTGCTACTATCCCAGAGTAGACAAACTCAGAAGGCAATTCACTGAAATGACTACCGTATAAATAAAACTGCCAACTGAGTCCTGCAGAGATAAAAGCATGAGGCTTAGTGAGAGTGGTGGCACAAGGCTGTAACCCCAAATGCTTGGGAGGCAGAGGCAGGACAATACAACACAGTAAAGTGCCACTTCAAACCAGAAAACAAACCTCAAACGGGTTGGCAAGTACAGTTGCCCTCTCCCTGACCTAATGCCTATAATCTACATTCATACCAATTTCTAACCACTTTCTACCAAGACTTGCAGACTACAGTCTTTTTCCCTTTTTTGGGTAAGGGAGAGCATTTTCATCACTTTTTTTTAAGCCCCAATAAGCAGTTCTCTCCGAGGAAAAGTATATATTGTGTCTGAGTTCATTAAAAATTCTCAAAAGAAGCTGGGCATGGTGGCACATGCCTTTACTCCCAGCACTCGGGAGGCAGAGGTAGGAGGATCATCATGAGTTCGAGGCCACCCTGAGATTCCATAGTGAATTCCAGGTCAGCCTGGGCTAGAGTGACACCCTACCTCGAAAAACCAAAAAAAAAAAAAAATTCTTGAGAGGCATGCAATTCCAGCCAGTGTCACAGGGCATGATGGGCATGAAAGAGGCTATAGAGTAGGGCTTGCCTGCATCCTAACAGGTAGCAAGTTCAGGGACTGGGTGCCCCTCCTCCTGGGAGGTTTGTAAACGGCAATTCTGCCTTTTGAAGAAAAATATATACATTTATTTATTTGAGAGAGGGGAGGGAGGAAAAAAGGCAGATAGAAAGAGAGAGAGAGAATGGGTATGCCAGAGTCTCCAGTCACTGCAAATGAACTCCAGATTCATGTAACACCATGTGCATTTGGCTTACATGGGTTCTGGGGAATCAAACCTGGGTTCTCAGGCTCTGTAGGCAACAGCCTTAACTGCTAAGACATCTCTCCAGCCCAGTTCTGCCTTCTGAATGCTACTCTGCTTGTCTTGAGATTAAGCATTTCCCTGGTGATGATATATCTCTTTCTGAGTTCTATATATATATACACACCTACAAATATTAGTACAACCAGAAAATGAATACTACATGAATACTAAACAAATTCTACATGAATATTGATCTTTCATTAGAGCCTTCTGAAAACAGAAGCTTAATTCTAACTTCTAGAAATACTTTTCTACTATGCCTAGATATCAGCTATAGTACAAAGTCTAGAACATTTACTTTCAAAATAGTATCCTCAAAGTAATACAAAATTAATAGGACCAAATAAATAAAAATGTAGGCAAGAATTGATAATAACAATCAAGAATGGCTTAACTACACATGTATGGGTAAACACTACACATAAAGATAATAAATGATAACACTGTTTCTTACCCAGTCATTAATCACTTAAGGAGGTTAAGAACACTTAATTTAACAATGTTACTATTTTGTATGTTTTGCCTCATTTCTGCTTTCCTTGCTTTCAGAGCCTGAGATATGCCATATCAAAAATTCCCAATCGTGGTGAGCCTTTGAATCTTTGAAGATGAATGTGATTTTAAAGATACGGAGGGATCACTTGGTATGATCTTGGTTACAAGGGACAGGTTGCTAAATGAGTGCTGCCTTATATAGTTAAATGAAGTACATGATTCCTGGGTAGTAAGAAGCACTCAAAATTTTGTCTACAAATAAACTCTAAACAGAATTTCAAAAGATACACTGAATAATAGGAAATATAAATAGAAAAACTATACCCAGCTTCCTAAAATGCTAGCTTTAAAGCTAAAATCCCTCATCTGGTTTGGGTATAAGGTATTAAAGCAGTCTTACTTTAGCTATGCTCCCTAGTACTTACATCCTCCAGCTGCTTTTCTCAGCTATTAGGAAGGATTAACTACATAAAAGATACATATTTTGGTGGGGGGTCATACCTGGCCACAAGTTGAATGTGACAAGCAAAGTAAACCTGCTCTGAACAGAACCACTGTGCATAAGATAAGGCAGACAGCAGAAGAGGGTTGTACCAGGATTTCATTTTCTCAACACACAAGCTAAAGAAAGGATAGAAATAATTAACTGTATGAACTACAGAATTGATACACTGGAATCAGATACCATAGCCTGTGATGAATAAAGATATAAGCTGTTTAACTGTCATGTTTCTATAGCAGTGCTTAGAAATAAAGATACCTGGGAGAAAAAGTTGGATGTCACAGAGTGAAAATCCATGTCTTACATAGTGGAAAACAAAAGAGTGTCAGAGATAACGACACTATTTTGTCAGGAAAAGCAATCCAGCAATATGTACAAAACTTGGAATGGCTGGAGTCCTAACAAGCAAAGTGAAGGTTGGTTGGTAGAATAGGAAAGATGAGAAAATCATGGACAAAGAAGAAACATGTTAAGTCTGAAACCTTGGAGGCCACATGTCCTTCTGTCCATGATAGCTGTGGATAAAATGGATGAGAAAGAAAGAGGTCAGATCACTAGAAATATGCATGTGTGAAAAAGAATTAGTACAGCAAAGAAGGGTTGAGGTCTTAACCCAAATCTTCTAATTCCTTTCAGATCTGCCCACTAGCATTCAGGCATGTTGGCTTCCCAGTCATCTCATGCACGGACTTTCCACTTAACTTTGCTAACACTGTTCTACACTGTGAAGACTACCTCATTCATCCAGAAATTCAATCAATTCATACGCTACCATCAAATACATAAATATGTAAGCACATCCCCAACACAGATTTTTAAAGTCAATCAAGGGAATGTAAGCTAATATAACTAAACATAAGGGCTGTAAGATTGGTTAAGGTACTTCAGAAAAGAAAAAAGAAGCTAAAACAGCAGAAATTAGAAAAGCTTCAAGGAGTCACAGGTTCTATAGCAAAGTCAGAAACTTCTCTGCAAGTCCAAGAATGTCTGATCTAGCAGAACTTCACCTCCCATTTGACCTCACACCTACATGCCAGCCATTTCAGTTCCTTTGTCTGTATTGGAAGCATGTGTTTGCAATATGTTCCAATGACCATTTTAATAGCTTCCTAAATTTAGGCTTTAGAGTATGAATTATGAGAACTATAAAATTAAGGCACAGCAAAGATAAAAGTGCCAACTCAAAGTGATCATAATCTAGCTTTTTCCTAGTGGCTAGATTAGATTATTCATACACTTTGTAAATTATCCTTACACACTTACTTTTCCACCACCCCGACCCTTTCTCTCATGTCCAAGATGGAACAAGATTCTACACAAAATATAAATCCCTTGCAAGAAAGTGCTACAAAATGCTTCCAGACAGGTACTCCAGAGAACCTGCAATATAACAAGCATACCAAAAGACAAAATCACTACAGACAAATGTTACTAAAACTGTCATTACTATTCCTCAAGGCACATGAGTCATCAAGTTTACTGTTTAGTATCATTTTTCATTTAGAATTTCTGTGTCACCACATCCCTGAACTCACCCAGACAAGCCTAAACAACTCTCTGCTAGTACCCTATTTCACTGGAATTCTCAATTATTACTTGGGCTTTACTTCACCAACTAATACTGTTTTGTCATAAAAATGCTTCTTGTCTTTCTTGCTTCCATTCTCTTTCATTTCCTTTTGACACACTCAGGCAGCCTACTAGTTCCATTCACTTCCAGTTTCCAAATGCATACCAACCAGTAAATTAAGCCAACATCTTCTAAAATAACTATCATCTGGAAACCGTCTATCTCTGAATCACATAGGGTCAGAGAATACAAATACCATGCAAATAAACTGGTCATGGGGGTCTTCATCCTCACCTCGTATCCAAATTACCACTTAGCCTAAGAGCAAAGGATTTGCCATATTCATTACTGTCCCCTCAGGCAGCAAAGCCTGGAATAAAGTATGTGCTTAAAAAGTATCTTCAGATGAAGAAATAAAATCAGGCCTAGAAGGTTATAAAGGTCAGGGAGGAGATATTGGATCAAGCCACTCTAGTGAAAATTCAATTTCCAGAGCTTAAAAGTACCATCAATAAAAAACTTTGAAAATAAACTTGCTATTTATAGTCACATAATGAAGCTTCAGGAGAAGAAATCTTTTATATTGAAAAGCTGCTGATGAAAGAGCGGCAATTATATATGGCAAAACCAAAGATCCAATCAGAAACCACACACAGTAACTTGAACCTGGAAAGCAGACTGGAATAACCAGAAACTAGTGAAGAAGAAAGAACTACAAAGATTACAAGATGACAAATACAAGAAGAATCCACTCCCTCTGGGGCTGAGGCAGCCCTCCTCCCCTCACACTGAGTGAGGTAAAGACTGTTGGAGGCACAGCCATGGTTCACTGACTGGTAGAGAAGTCACTACTGCAGTGGAAATTGCTAGAGGCAAACTGTTCACTGGGAGGTGTTTGGTTGGAAGCCTTCCATCATGAGACAAACTGAGGTGAGAACTTGGGCAAACTGCTGGCTGCTGC
The DNA here is from genome assembly GCF_020740685.1 of Jaculus jaculus. Taxonomy (NCBI): domain Eukaryota; kingdom Metazoa; phylum Chordata; class Mammalia; order Rodentia; family Dipodidae; genus Jaculus; species Jaculus jaculus. Next base: position 88,452,764 of record NC_059105.1, on the reverse strand, counting down.
TGACCACCATGTGGTACAAGCACTGGCCAGCCACTGTGGGTGACAGGGCTCATACTGCAAACACAGCCTTCCAGACAGCACTGTAACCAAGAAAAGCCCATTCCTCCAGCAATGCCCCTCCAAGGGCTGTCTATGACAAAGCTTGTCTGTGCCAAATGTCTAAAGAAAAACACTCACAGGATCCACATGTATTACACAGAAATTTACCTGGAGCTAAGAGGCAATAAGAACCTTGATGAAGCACAGACCATCTCCTGGCTCTCAGCTTTCACATGAACTCTTCTGCATGTTTGAATAAAACAAAACCAAAAGCAGAAGCGGCCTCCTCAGTACCAGGTCTGTGCAGCACTCAATGCTAACTTGAAAGTCCTTTTCTAACAACCAATTAGAACAATACAAGGCTACCAACAGGGAAACTCTGCTTTCATAGTCCACATCAGTGTCTGAAAGTCCCTCCTTTTATCTAACATGGTTCCTTCTTATACAAAGAAATATAGGAGTGTGTTATACGTCTGAGTGCACTGACTGATGCTAGACAACCTTGATTAAAATCCCAGGTCTATCACTTTTAATTATAGATCATTTAAAAACGACCTGATGTGTATTTGCCCCTATAAAATGGAGAGCTTCATAAATCATCTAGATGTGGATTAACCCATCTGTATGAAACACCTGGAACTCAAAGTTACAAAAGTCAGTAAATATTTAACTACTACTATTTTATCTGTAGAGATGGAGTGAGTTTATTTTCTGTCTCTCTCCACTACAACAAAAGCTCCAAAGGTAGAGAAATTTGTCTGTTTTGTTCCCTACCTTATTTCTACCACTTAGAATAGGTCATGCCCTAAACAAGATGTAAAAAGTGTTTAATAAACCGCCAATGAGGCATTCTATAGCATGAAATAAGTCACTAAATTCTGAACTCCTAAAGACAGTAACAACCAAGACAGTGGACGGAGGAAAAAAAAAAAAACCCAACAGGAAAAAAAAAGATGTCAATTTCATCGCTAGAGACAAAATTTCTTTAGTTCTCTTTTGCCTGATTTCCATTTAACAGATGGATGGCCTTTGAAGGTTACTGCACTCCAGCCTCAGTTTCCTTTTTTCTGGGGTAAACTATTTGCAAGGACTGTTGAAAGTTTTTCTTAAATAATGTACTTTCAGCACCTGGTATAAAGTGTGTCCTTTACTGAATCTATTACCTAAATGTAACCTTTGGCTTTGGGGCAGTGTACACTTAGTTTTCACTGTGCATTCAAATTAAGCTTTCCAGAGAGGACTGTTCTGAAGTCAGGGGTTCAGAAAAGAGATCTGGCAAGTTGTTTCATCTGCATAACAAATCCTGCAATCAACAAAGCTGCTTTCTAAGAGTTTCAGGGAAAACAATATAGGAATGTGTCTTGAACCTTCTGTAAAGCACCTAACTTGTGTGTCATTTTAGCACAGAACCAAAAAGACTAAGACGAAGCATTAGACTGAATAGCCAGTATTCTGAAAAGCCATTCTACTGATAAGACCACTATACCATCTGGCAAGAAATTCATTCACACTTTAATGACAATGACAATAACTTGCTAGAACCTGACTTTATTAGTGCCTCTATTTATTGCCAAACACTGACATAAATGTCCAGACAAAAATTACCAAAAACACAGGTTATAAGAATACCATTACTACTGGCAAGTAGCTATTGGCGAAGTTCTGATTCATACTTCAGTTACAGAAACAATGTTATCGTTGACTCGAAGTAGAAAGTGGAGGTGTCTATTTTTCTGGCAGTACCAGAGCTCCACTAGTGAGTAGTTTTCTAGATGGCATTGTAGAGTGGAAACACTAGCTTCACTAAATTCAAAAGTATGGATGGTTTGTAAAGTTAGAGTAAGACCTTATTTACCATATATACACATTTACAGTAATGGAGCCGTTAGTACTTGAAACCTGGTGATTAAAATTTCAACGTGTAGGCCCATGTTTGTGTCCTAGTGAAATATCTAGCCCTACAGAGGTGAAGTGACCAGTTCCCCCCACCCCCCCACATGCATGCACGTGGATTAGAATTAGTTCTCTCCACTTTATGAAATATCCCCATTATCACCTTCCATTCCATTGTCATGTGATCTAAATTATTCTGTTTAGTTGAAAAAGCAAAACTCAGAGCACAGCAGGGATCACAAGATTCATGTTGCTCCCTTCCCATGGTCTCTTTACCAGAACAGCTCTCATCATTGGGGGGTGAGGGGAGAGGCAGGTAATGGCACCAGTATTACCTGGACAACTTAAGGAGGTGACACAACCAGTTACACAAAAGAAAACCCCTTCAACTTCAATGACGACAACTTGAAGTTAAAGAAAAAACAGACACACCACTTCGTTCTATCAATAACCGTGTAGACCTACTAAAACTGCATCTCTTTCCCCAGTTTTACAAACTCATTTTGCAACACTTTCACAAGTCGCGCATCTCAACACAATGTTCACGTTTGGACGAACTGTAGACATCCGTACACAATACACGTGTAACAGCTTGCTAGTTATCGAATGTTAACAAATGTCACGGTGTGTCTTTTAAAGCTTACAGTGACACCCATCCAAGAGTCAAAAGACTCTTTCCTAAGTAGGAAAACGACGTTAGGGGTAACTTCTCCCACAGACCCATCCCAGCAGGGGAGGCGTGAGTCCCCAGCCTCCCCGCAGGCGCTGCCGCGAAGGGAAGGCTCAGACCCGCAGCGCGCCGGCCAAGTCCACGGCCACTTCTCGTTTTCCCGCATTCTGCAACCTCGGAGGCTCAGTGGCGCGCAGGGCCACATAACCTACATCCTTCATCCCTCCAGAAGACCTCTGCCCTTGTCCGGGGGGGGGTCCAAACCCTGCAACTGGGCAAAGGGACGAAAAGACCAGCCAGGCCCCGCCACCTGCGGACCACCGGACGTGGAGCAAGACATCCTTTCCGCTCCCGATCCAATCGGAGCAATGGGTGTACTGCGGAGTTCTTAAGTCGCCCCCGTAAGACAAAGGGCAGCGAGCGGGGGACTCCGGGCTCGCCCCCGCGCCCGCACTCCGGAAGTGTTCCCAGAGCCGCCAACCCCCCCCCCGCCCACGCACGCGGCCGCACTGACCCTCTCCCCCACCCGTAGGCCGGCCCCAGCCCACGGCCCGCGCCCCTCACCCTGGTGATTGAACAGTCTCCAGATCCTGGTGAAGAGAATTCCCATTCTTGGGCAGCGGGCACCCCCTCCAGCCACCCGGGCCGCTTGGCCTCCCCTGGCTCAGGCTGAGGGACGGAAAGACGCGCCGGAGCCTCCGCCTATGCTGCCGCTCCCGCGCCGGCCACCGGCCCGCTTCCAGAGAACCCGAGGGAGGCCACAGCCCAGGCCGCCCTGCCGCACGCGAGGCCCCGCCGCTGCCGCCGCGGCACTCGCCTGACTCGCGGACATCGCCGCCGCGTTGTCAGCGACGAACCTCGCGGGCCACCGTCCTCGCCCAGCTCCTCTCCGACGCCGGCGGTGGCGGCGGCGACGACCACGCGGGCGAGCGGGCGGGGGCGGATGGGGGCGGAGCGGGCGTGCCGAGAGTGCGCAGGCGCGCGGCCTGAGGGGCGGGGCTGGGAACTGGTCCCTCGCTTATTTGCATACCGGGGCTACCAGAGGCGGAAAAGGACTCCGCCCGGGTGGAGGCGGTGCGGCCGGATGGGGCAGGTGGCTTTCCACTGCTTGATGTTACCTGCCCGATGAGGTTTAAGGTTGGTCCCAAGGAGCATGCAGAAAGCCAGCGTGCAAATCTGTGTCTATGCTCAAGACCAGGCCTTCTGGCACACATTTCCTGGCCTAGATGACTGGAGTTCCAGAAATGTCTAAAGGAAGCTTTAAATGTCTTTACTTGACACCCAGTTGAAGTCAGTAGCTGTTTTTCACAGGCTTCTTATTGCTGTCGTTACACCTCAGTGCTCTTTCCTCTCTCCAGTTTCCCTCCAGTCTTGCCCAGACACAATTCTGATCGTCACCCCTTTCCCCTGTTTAAAGATCTTTTTCGTGGTCACAAAAGGTGAGTGGAAGAGTTCAAACCCTTCAGCCAAATATTCATTGTTCTTCACAGTACGACCCCCCCACACACACCAATTTTTTTCCACCTATAAACCTCTTTCCAAGTGTTAAGTAGATGGTCACATGTTCTCTCTGCTCTGCAGTACAATTTTTGTCTGTACAATTTGAACACACGCTATCCAAGTGGCAAGTCGTCTAGTGTGAGAAATACAGTTTCAAAATTACAACAGAAGTGTTAGAGAACTTGATGAGAGTTCTTGTTCCGTGGCTCACTCGTGTGTGTGTGTGTGTGTGTGTGTGTGTTTCACTCGTCTTGATTTAGCTGAACAAGTCATGTCTAGGTTCCAGTCTTCGCCTGTGTTGAAACAGAGTTCGTAATTGAGGTCTTTGATTTAGACGACCTGATAACTACGGAACTACTCCTATTTTCAACATTTTAAAAATATTTTTATTAACAACTTCCATAATTATAGATAATAAGCCATGGTAATTCCCTCCCCCGTTCCAACATTCCCCTTCTCAACTCCACTCTCCATCATATCCACTCCCCGTTTCAATCAGTCTCTTTTATTTTGATGTCATCATCTTTTCCTCCTAGTATGATGGTCTCCAGCCACTACGAAGTTATGGGATATTCAGGCCATTTGTGTCCGGAAGAGTACATTGTAAGGAGTCTTATCCTTCTTTTGGATCTTATATTCTTTCCACTACCTCTTCCTCAAAGGACATTTTATTTATTTATTTGTGTGTGTGTGTGTGTGTGTGTGAGAGAGAGAGGAGGGAGGAAGAGGCAGAGAGAGATAGCGTGAGCATGGGTGCTCTGGGGCTTCTAGCCACTGCAAACTCCAGACAAGTGTGCCACGTTGTGCATCTGGCTTTACAGGTACTGGAGAATTAAACTGCATCCTTAGGCTTTGTGAGCAAGCACGTTAAGCGCTGAGCTGTCTCTCCACCCTTAGTTCTCATTTTGATTAGAAGCAAGAGAGAGACATAGGCGAGATGGGAGGGGGAGGTTACAACCTTTTTCTTCCACAAAAAAAGCAGAAACAGCTCAATCACTTTCCATTCTTTACTTTTAAAAATAAAGGAAAAAAGAAAGAAAAGATAGACACTAAAAAAAGTGAGAGAGTTGTAACAGACAGGTCAAAGTGCTTCTCCCCCATACACAACAGAATGAAATTAAACAAAATCACCAATAAAGTGCACCTTTCTACTTGACTTCTCCTAACTATATGCTATCTTATCTCCATATATGGAAAAGTTAATTTCTTTGGTTATTTTGGAGCTTATGTTAAAAAGTCAGATTTTAGGAGAGGCATATATGAAGGAGAAAGTGCACACATTTATGCACTATTATGTCTGGATTTACTTAGTATTCTGCAGGCTGTTTAGAAAAACAATGTTTGCATAATCAGTTTGCATGGACTCTAATATTTCCATTCTTACGAAGTGTAGGTAATGCTTTAGTAGCTCTGGGACATTTTGCAAACTCCCACACATCTTTAGCAACTTATTAAATGCATGCCAGACCCATACTAACTTTGAAGTTAGGGCTTCATATTTTATAACTATATTAAAGAGATGGTCTGTCAGATTATTTTTCATGTGTCTTTCACACACAAAAAGTGATGAATTTGCCTAATTCAATTTTGGCTGACCGTAGGAGCCATAGAGGTGCAATGAGAATTGGGAGCTACTACAGATGTAATGGAGAAATGGTATGAAGTAATTTATGAAAACAGGCTCTTCCTGAGACCTTTTAAAGACTTTACCAGTGGTTACAGTAGTGTGTAAAGTGTCATTGGAGAGACTTCTGCTCCAAGGCATGAAAGACTAGGATAACTTGTATTTACTCTTCTATCAACAAACAGAACACGGGACTTAACACAGGATACAACTGTTTGCAGAGACTGTAAAACACACAGCCTTGGACTGGGATCCTATACAAAAGAGAAGCAAATGATGAGATTTAACATTGCCTGGACTTTCTGCCTTTATGGAAACAATTCTAGCCAACTACAGAGAGAATGGAAAGCAAATAAGAGTAGAGCAATCCTTCTCATTCCATGAAAACAGTTTAACGTTTCCAAGGTCTGAGACTAAAGTTTAGGAATCAGAATCCCTGAAAAAAAAGAAAAACTCCAGACTCTAGAGTGAGGGCACTGAGTCTTTGCCTGCTAATGAATCTGTACTTGTGTAAGATAAAACCCACGACATCTGGCAAGTTATAATTTCTGGGGGGAAAAAGTCTAGAAAGATTTTAAGAAAAGAATTGCCAGGGGAAATGTGAAGCTGATGAAAAGTGGCTTCATTTAATGTAGTGAACTATAATTTTCTAGATAGTAGTTTTAGGTTGTTGGATGAATTGATAGTGGGATAGTGTAATTGTTAATCTTGACTGTCAACTTGATGGGATTTAGATTCACTATGGAAACAAACCTCTGGTACTCTCAAACTGTTGATCCAAAATAAATCCTTTCTTCCTTGTTTTGGTCAGATACTTATCTCCACAAAGAGAAAACTAACTAACAGAAAATTGGAACAGAGAAGTGGCCTGTTGCTGTGATAAACCTGACCATGTGGTATACAGGCCTTTGTTTAGTGAAAGGAATATAGAAGAGCCCAAAACTTTGGGCCAGAAAAAACCTAAAATGCTGTAAGCAGAGCTTATTGGGTTGTTCTAGAGGGAGTTTGGAAGACCAAGAAGCTATGACAAATGTGGACAATGGAGACCTGGCTCATGAGGTTCCAAGAAAGGACTCTATCAGGTTCTGAACTACAGGCAGTTTGATTTTATTCTGAAAAAGAATCTGGCTGCATTCAACCTGTGTCCTGAGAATTTGAAAAGACTGGGTTACAAAGTAATGGACTAATTTGGCCACATAAGTCTCAAGATAGGTTAGCATTTAGGCTGTGTTATGGTTATTGCTCACTACTCTGATACAGGTTTAAAGTGAGAGAGAATAACACAGGGAGCAAAAAAGATGAAAAAAAAATGTATCCTTTGGTGAGTAAAAGAAAGAGTTTAAAGTTGCAAGTAAGGCTTGTCCTGAGAAAACAACTGTAATTGTTAGAGATCAGCACAATTAAAGAGAAACCTGGGATGATAGGAAAGGTGCCCTGGGGGCAAGACAGCAGCCTTCAAGACTCTATCTTGTGAAAATCTAAATTCACTTGAAAGAAGAAAGCCTAAACCAAAAATGCCACCAAAGGAGTCACCTGCTAAAAAAATATATATATATATATTTGGGAGGTGTTTCCAGAGGGGCAGCCTGGAGGATATACTTGGTAGGATTACCCACATACTGGTTTTTCAGGTGTGAATGATGCAGCATATAGGAAGCCATAGAGTCTTATACCATGGTTCCAGAGAGCTACTGAGGCCCCACATTGTGTTGCAGGGTTAGAGTCCCTGCAGGGCCACTATGTGAAGCTATGACAATGAAACCTACGCCACAATGGAGACCCAAGGATGCTGGAGATGCCAGGCCCCCAGGACAGCTGGATTTCTGTCAAAGAAGGATGCATGCATGGAGTTGTCCAACAGAGAGGTTTTGCATGCTATCAGCAACAGAGCTGGAAGTATGAGGCTATCCAAGCCCTTTGGATCACAAATGATTCTATCAAAAGTCCCAGATACTGAACATGGCGCTATAGGATTTGGTGTTTTCCCTGCTGGGTTGCAGTCTTGATTTGGTCCAGTAGTTTCTTGCTATGTCTCATTCCTCCCTCTTGGAATGGGAATGTTTACTTTGTATCATTTTATGGTGAAAGTATATAACTTATTTTTTTTGATTTATAGAGGCTCACAGTTAAAAACTTACCTGAGTCTCAGAAGAGACTGCACTTAAACTTTTGAATAATTTTGGAAATGGTCAAGACGATAGAGACTTATAAAGCTGGACTGAGTGCATTTGCATTATGAGATGGCCATGAGAACAAGAGGTAGAAGAATATGGCTTAAAAATTATGTGTTTGGGTGTCAAGTTGACAACTCAACTGTCAGTTTGATGGGATTTATAATCAAAATGGAAAGAAACCTCTGGGTAACTCTGTGAGGGAGTTTCTAGATTAGGTGAATTGAGGTGGGAACTGTGAGTGGTACCGTCCCATAGGCTGGGGGTCCCAGGCTGAATGAGAGAGGGAGGGAAAGCTACTACACAGCCTTCCTTTCTCTCCTCTTCTTTGACCACAGGTACAGTCTGACTACAGCTGCTTCAGCTTCTTGTTGCCAAGTTTGCTCACCATGGTGGACTGTGTCACCTGAAGTATAAGCTGAAATAAATCTCTTCTCCCTTAGGTATTTATTCACAGCAATTAGAAAAGCAATACAGGTGGTCTTAAGTTGCACGTCTCAAGTAACTGAAATACTGTTATTTGTGAACACTTACCGTGTTCCACACATTGTTTTGTATGCTTCAGATTACTATTTAAAAGCATTTAAAGTATGGGGCTGGAGAGATGGCGTAGCAGTTAAGCGTTTGCCTGTGAAGCCTAAGGACCCCAGTTCAAGGCTCTATTCCCCAGGACCCACATAAGCAAGATGAACAAGGTGGCACATGCATCTGGAGTTCGTTTGCAGTGGCTGGAGGCCCTAGTGTGCCCATTCTCTCACTCTTTCTCTCTCTGTCGTTCTCAAATAAATAAATAAAAATAAGCAAAAAAAGCATTTAAAGTATGTATTAAAATATTTTTATTTATTTGTGTGTATGCATGGGCATACTAGGATCTCCTGCCCCTGCAAACAAATGCCAGATGCTTGCACCACTTTTTGTATCTGGCATTATGTGCCAGGAAACTGAACCCAGGCTGGTATGCTTCTGAGCCATTTTCCAACCCCCTAATGTATGTTTTTTTGAATAACATACTTTAAATTTTAAAAGAAGTTACACTGAGACAAGATGTGATGGCTCATGCCTTTATATATTTTTTAATTTTAAAAATATTTATTTATTTGAAAGAAAGAAAGAGTATGGGTGGGTTAGGGCCTCTTACCACTGCAAACGAACTCCAGATGCATGTGCTACTTTGTGCATCTGGCTTTAGATGAGTACTAGAAAACTGAACCAAGGTCATCAGGATTTGTAATAATGTACCTTAAACTGCTGAGCCATCATCCCAGCACCATATTTTGTTGTTTTATTAAAATTTTTTTTCATTAATTTTTAATATAAGTTGTAGTATGTCCCCTCCACACCCCCATCCCTGTGTTTTAATTATTTTTAAAACAATTATTTGCATGTCTGTATGTGTGTGTGTATGTATGGGTGCTCCATGGCCTCTTGCTACTACAGGTAAACACCAGATGCTTGCGCTGCTTTCTGCATCCAGCTTAAGTGGGTGGCTTGGGGATTGAACCAGGGCCAGCAGGTTTGGCAAACAAGTGCCCTTAACCACTGAGGTGTCTTTTCAGTCCCACCTTATGCTTCCAATCTGTGTACTCCGTAGGCTGAAGTAGGTGAATCACCATGAACTTGAAGCCAGCCTAGGCTACAGAGCAATTTCCAGTTCAGCCTGGGCTTTTGTGAAACCCAACCTCAAAACAAACAACAAAAAAGAGGTTGCAATAAGCTTTGTTTTCCTCATCTGTTCCACCTATGTTAGAAAAATATTTTTATTTATTTATTTGCAAGCAGAGAGAGACAGACAGACAGAAATGGTGAGGGGTTCGGGAGGAATGGGTGCAAACCAGGGCCTCTAGCCACTACAAACAAACTCTAGCTGCATGCACTACTTTGTGCATCCAGCTTTACATGGGTACTGGGGAACTGAACCCAGGTCATTGGGCCTTACAGGCAAGTTCCTTAACTGCTCAGCCATCTTAGCACTTCTACCTATTTTTTTAAGGTGGTCAGATAGATTAAATGTGATAATACTTGTGAAATGACTTGGCTGTAATAAGTCACTGCATAATTCTAATACAGTGATAATGATTAACAAACACTGCAATGAGAGAAAAGTCAAAGTCCAATTAAGTCATATAGCATATTCATTGCATGGAATTCTTACAGGCCCAGAACTATCATTTCAACATTTGGTAAATGCTACATTAGTTATTTAAAGGTATAGTAAGTGTAATATCATCTACTGTATTTTTCTATGTTGTATTCAATTATACTTCACATATTTATGCCAATATATTTAACTTCTTGTATGCATGTATAACTTACAAATTATTTCTTAATACAGTGACTTTTGTGATTACTCACAGGACCTAGACAAGTATTCAGGATTGAAATTTTTCTTTTTCCTTTTTTTTTTAAGAGACAGGCAGAGAGAAAGAGAATTGTATACCAGGGCCTCAGCCACTGAAATTGAACTCCAGACACTTGTGCCACCTAGCAGGGATGTATGGCCTTGTACTTGCTTCACCTTTGCATCTGGCTAATGTGGGTCTGGAGAGTAGAACATGGATCTTTCTGCTTTGAAGGCAAGTGCTTTAACTGCCAAGCCATCTCTCCAGCCCTGAACTTGTTTTTGAGTGAATGGTTAGGCTTCTCTTTTCCTATAAAAGGTATATTCTTGGGCCAAGCATGGTAGCACACACCTTTAATCCCAGCACTCCAGAGGCTGAGGCAGGAGGATCACCATGAGTTCAGAGGCCACCCTGAAACTACATAGTGAATTCCAGGTCAGCTTGGGGTACAGCAAGACCCTACCTTGAGAAACACAAACAAGCAAATGAAAAGGTATATTCTTATTTTCAGTATTTCTTTAGTACATTTCTAGAACAATATAAAGGAGAGGTAGAATGCTGGTTTCAGTGTTTTTTTTTTCATTTATTATATAAAAGAAAAAATTAATGCAGTATTTTTATACACATTTAAATTCCATAAAACAAGTCCATAGAAATTAGGATACTGTATGCATGCACTCTGCAATTTCTTTTTTAAATGTCATTGTTCACAAAAATAACACCACATTTTTTTCTTTAAAGCCACTAAAGCAGAGGGAGAATGAAACATGCAGCACTGTACACATTTGCATAGTATATTTTACCCAGCATGCCTTGTAGAATGCTACACATACCTATATAATAAAAATGAAAGGGTATAAATTATTAAATTAAGTAAGTAAAATTTAAAGAAAGGGAGGGAAAATGACTTGACAAAGGCATTTCCCCTCTGCCCCCACCATATCCTGGAGATATAGTAATAGCCTGGGATATCGACAGCTCTCAGAATAGTAGGGGAAATCTTTTAATATCATTTTGCCACCATTATGTTTAGTATGATTTATATTAATAACTGTAATTCCCTCCCACCCCTTCAAAACAGAGCTAAGAACTTATCCAGTATAAAACAGACCAAAGAATTTCTAGATAACTTTTTTCATGGGGGCATTTTTATTGACCATTCTAACTTGAGGCTGTGGAAAATATTAAACAATTTCAACCATCTAAAATGCAGAGGAGCCCTATGAGCTCACTTGCTATGACATTTGGTTGTTATGGGAAGGAGAAGAAATCAGAACAGAAAATATAGTATAAGTCTTATTACAAAATAAAATTTCATGTTTTATGTAAGGGAATAAAATAAATTACATCTACAAATTGCAAGGCTATGAGATAAATTGCTGGAAAAGTATCAAGTAGCAAGTTAAAAAAGGTGGTAGATGAAATAAATCTAATAAAACATAGAACCAAATCTATATACTTTTAAAAAATAGAACAGCCAAATTTAACAATGGGTTTTGATTTAAATTTGTGCTATAACAAATGTGCTTCTTTCTCCTCAATCTATTTTCATATTATTGGCAAAATATAGATATATTATAATCTTATACTGTACAATATATATTTTTGCTACATTATTTATTTATCTACTGCTAATGCAGAAGTAACAACATAGATTTATTTTGGCAATAAAATGCTTTCATTTTAATAATGTCCCAGAAAATATTGTAAGGCATATGAAAAATAGTATGCAACAATATAGCATTAATGATCCTGCATCTCTTCAACACATCCCTTATGCATACAGATTCACACTAATTTCAGTTAAGTGTGTGAAAGTCGCATGCAAGTAGGGCAAGAGAAGCCCCTACGTAAATATAGACATAGCCATTTGTTGAGAAATTTAAGTGTTCAAAACATAAACAAGAACACTTACAAAATATTGGAAAGCTAGAGGCCAGCAACTTTCAGTTCTTAGTCCTCATTTTAACTCCTTATAATTTTCAAATGAGGAATCAGTGTACTCTCAAAACTACTACAAATTCATCAGTAACATTGTCTACCATCTTTCTGCAAACCTTTTACATTCAAGAAATAGAAGAAAGTTTCATATAAAACTGTAACTCCCTTAAGCTTAATGGTATTCGTTGTTATATGTTTTTATGGCAAGTGGAGTTAAGCCCTTAAGAAATTATCTGATGAGATACTTTCCAACCTCCCACAATATTCCTCAATTACATGCAGCATTTGGGATTAAATCATCCACAAGTAGACAGCTGCTATCAAAGGATATACTTCACTGGAGAAAGATTCTTTTTAACAAAAGAAGAAACCTTTTAAAAAGTAATTTCTGAATGTTGCAGCTGTCTTCCCAAATAAACTATTTTACTATTTTGACTAACTTAACTGCTTAACAAGAAAAAAGTCATTCTTAATGAGTGTCTACTTTTTCTTATGTTGAGGTTTGATCATGATCATTTAAGAGGAGGACTGTTATTTGCCATATAGACACAGTTAGAGTAACTAACTAGTTAACAGTTATAGGACTGACAGTATTTGAAGATAGAGTAGACTAATAAGACAGATTTTATTACATAACTTCCTATAGAGTTTTCATCATATAGTCATTCAAGGATGAGTTTTATATCATGAAAAAAAGACATGCAACATTGTCATGAAAGATAAGGGCAGAAATATAAAAGGAATAAATTTTATATAAGTATTTATTTGAAACATTGATATGAAGTATGTTCCAATTACATGGGAGTTCAAGACAGTGCATATCCTTACCCAGGAAGTGGCTAAATTATACCCTTGGTGCCCATAGAAGTCAAGGATCAACAAAATTTCAAGTTGCAAATCAACTACATTTAAACATCAAGTTTCTGGACTTACTTTTAGACTTTGAGCTAGATGTTATAGCGTGTCACACACCGTCATTCCTTTTCAGTTTGTTCTGTTCCCAATAATGACTTTTTTGTTAAATTAACAGCGCCTCACAATAAACTGTGAATTAATTCAAAGAAAACTTTACCAACATGAAAAAATGAAAATGTGACAAGCGCATTTTGAAAACAGTTTAAAATCTAAAGGGAAGGCATGTTTTAACACTTGGAGCATTTAGCTTTGCTGCACAATAGCAGTGATAGAAATTTAATCACTAGTCTTGACAAGTCCTTTCCCTATAAAGACAGACTGTCTTCTCTAGAGAAGAGGTAGTAAGTATCAATATACAGGGGAATTTGTAGAGTGGTTTTATGTTGTTTTGCTTTTGAGCATATACTAAAATAAAATTATATAAGAAAATATATTAGCTTGCAAATTAAGGTTGCCTATAAACATTCTTAATTGACATCCTGGGTCTCAACAACATTTTGTGATATGATCATTTAAAAAGATTCAATTTGCAAACCATTTATTGTAGCTGTTTCCTTCTCTCTCTCCCTTTTCACTATTTCCACCTCCTATTATGAATTTTAAGGCCCCCACACAAAAGACAAGTTCAAGTATGCAGGTATGAAAAGAGGTTAACATTCCAAAAATACATTTTTTCCAAACAACAATAATAATTAGAGTAAATAACAAATTATTCAAAAGGAACAAATAATTGTCTCAGAAATTTGTTTTACATTTAAAAACTTCATTTCATTAAGGAGGAACTGCAATGACTTATATAGTCACAAAATTTAGACTCTTATTAGGAAAGACCATGAGTCTAAATTGTTAACAATTCCAATCTTCTTCCCAATGGGACTGTATAAAGACAAGAGAGAATCATTAGTCATTTATAAACATGACTCAGTGTTGCTTTAAATATTGGTGTAAACAAGGTAACACTGTCAGTTATGATACTGGAGTCACATTATAATCTTGAGAATTAACATCAGGAGTAATAATTTGCATTTTTTTCCAGGACTACATTTTTATACCATTACATGAGTCTACATTATTACATGGCTTCTGACTCAAATTACAGAATTCTAGCATGTGGTTGCTACTATAAATCAAAACAGCCTCCAAATATCACACAACTTGTTTCTCCTGCTTATAATCATTTTCTATTTTAAATTAAATGTATTCAAAACAAAGTATGAAATATGTGTTTTCCAAAGGTTCTTGGTATATTTGGCACAAATAAAACTTTATTTAGCATATATCTGTATTTTAGTATCATTTATACAACCAACCCTAAGGCTTTAAAATGAAAGGAAAATGCATGTCTCTCATTCTTGTGGAGAAGAGAAACTTAGTACAAGGGTATGATGAGAGATATACCAAACTAAAGTGAAATTTAAATACATCCATAAAAAAATACACATTCTACCCTTTCCAAGATTGCTATAACTTTTGAACAGAAACTCAAAGCAAAACGGGTTTGGACCTCTGAGGGTGAATGATGACAGGTAAATTTTGTGCACAGAGATTAAATGGGCCTCCATCTTCATCAACATAACATGGAAGACTAAAAACAAGCCTTGAGTGGCTTCAAAACCAAGTGACTTTTTAAAAATTGAATGAAATGGCAATCTTGTTGACTAGGAAAAATGTGTAAATGTCATTACAGCTACCTGCCATAAAATGTAAATATCTTAAAGTAGTTAAATGACCAAATTGCTAACGCTACTGCAGAAAAAGCTGGACAGATGTTTAGTCTAAATTTATACACCTCGGTGCATTCTTGGCAATTAAATACTTTTAATGCGCACAAACAAGAAACCAGTAAAGCATATATAAAAATGTTTTGGCTAATGTTTTCTTTCTCATGCAATTATGTGCTGTACATGTAATAAATATAGTTTTGTTTGCTGGAAAATGCTCCTCTGTGTTCTAACAAAGTATTCAATAATGGCAGGATATATGTTCATTAAAGAGCCTAATGGATACAGCTTCCTTAAATACCTTAACTGAAAGTTCTATATGCTTCACTAGATGACAAAAGAATTTCACAAGCCAGTATCATATGGTTAACTTGTAAATTTTACTGAGCCCATGTTTAATTGTATCAAATGTTTGAGATGACTTTCATCATTATCAACTAAACAGGTTCATAATGAGTTACACTTACAGTGAACACAAGGGGAGGGCATGTGGTAAGGTTGTGATGGGGTTCAGATATGTATAACTGATCAAGAATATGAAATTTATATTCCTGATTAGGTAGGCTGGTACATACATTTAGTGCCTAAATACTGAAAATTTTGGGGAAAATAAGGTAATATAAAATGAATTATTCTTCCTGTATCAGTAGAAAAAAAAAAACTTTTAGGCCTGGGTCCAATAGAGGTTTTAGAAAACACACGTATTGTGCCATTTTAGAAACAAGGGGTTTTTTTATATAAAGATTTTCTTTTTTTTTTTTTTGTGCCTTGTATAGGAGGGTCAATTTCAACAGTTTCTTGGATCCTAGTGAAAGTCTTTTTTGATAATAAAGGACATGAGTCATGAATTCCCTAATTGCAGTCATTGGGGGAAAAAACTGAGTAATTAAGAAGTACTGTTCACTAGAAATAAGATAGCTCAATCTCTAACCTTTATAACTCCCTGCAATTTTAGTGAACAAATATATTCTGATCTATGAGTTTATCTTTTTGCAAGATTTTTCTAATTCATTGTTTGGCTTCACTTTTTCCAATTACTTGTTTTATAAAAATAACTAACTTTCAATACTTAATTTGAATGCATGCAAGGGAAACAAAAATTATTAGCATGATTAAAAACCTTTAGCATAGGGCTAGAACATTCAGAAATCCACAGACAAAGACCGAGTGAAAGAAGAGAAAGATACTCAATTGTGTTGGCAGGAAATCCTGAGCAGTGGTTTGTGTGCAGTGGAATGGACGGCCTCCCATCTGGAGATGCCCCGTTTTGCATCCAGGAGGATTGGTCCACGTCCTTGCTAGCTCACTCCAGATCCCTGGGTGGGTAGAACTGTGCGGAGAAGGATTAATGAAGAAACTACACTGTATTTTCCATTTCTTATGAGTAGCTATGCTTAGGCTTTTCCTTACTATTCTTTTCCACTGCTGATTTTTTTTTCTTTTTTGCCAACTTTAAATGAGCTAACAGTACTGAATGAACAGAAAGTGAAACATTTTGAATACAACAGCTATGCTAGGAAAGAAAGAAAAAAATCTTAAAATTTAAGGAGACTACATAATTTCTGCATTAAGATTTCTGAGATTTCTTTTGGCACTATCAATACATTTGGTAAATTTGAAAAGCCATTCTGGAAACATATATATTAAAATGTTTATACATTCAAACTATAAGTGTAAATTTAGCTTTCAGCAAATAAATACTATAGCTGGTTTTGGTTTCTATTGGTATTTTGATTTTCCTATTAGTTATTTTTTTCTGATTTTTCAATTGATTACAACATGCTGAAATAGACTTTCTAGTCAATTCACCCAAATTCCAACAGGAATTGGTTTATATATTGGTTCCAACTGGAACTGGTCATTTGGAATTTCCTACGTGGGAAATTATTTTATATGTGCCTTGATAAGTTCCCTAAATTACAAATTGATGTGTCTAAATCTATGAAGAAAACAAAAGGTATTGTTACCATGTAAATGCTGCACTTAAAAATATCTATATGATTGGGTGTCTAATATCCATCTAGACTCAAGGGCATAATATAGTTTGATTATTTAACTTTCTGCCCTTAACATCAAATGACAGCAGCCCACCAGCACAGGAAAGACTGTGCTGTGCTTGCCAAATTAAGATGATTGGTTTATCCTAGCAGCACTATGGCAAATTGTCAGCGGATGAATATCCTTCATTTCAGCAGCTTCAAAGCCTATGTCGGGAGTCATGGCTGTATCCCCCAGGTGAGCCTCTGTTCCTATGGGGTTTGTAAGTGTCCTGGTATGAGTCAGGGTAATCTTCTTCCACTAGAGGGTAATGATCTCGGCTGTGCTGGGAACTGGAAGACAAGCGGTTCCTACTCTTCCGAGCCCTCTCATTGTGGTAATTTTCATCAGAGGTCATTAGGCTTCGTCTCTCAATTGGAGAGTTCTCTGTGGAGTGGTTGCTGTGCCTCATTCGCTGACTCTAAAGAGATGAAATCATGGTTAAAGAAGGGCAGCTTCATCCATTTAACCATGCAATGTATGTACAGTAGGGTCTATACAGGGAGATGCTAAATATCCAACTTAAGGCATTTTGATGCACAAATAATCTCAACATATCTTATGTATCTGGGACACAATAAACACAGATGCCACACAGTGTAAACAGTTTAAGAATTTAATCAGATAGTACTGCATGACCACACATCCTATTAAAATACCAGTACTTGAAGTTGACTGTGATAGGATTTAATATATTTAGACATAATAATATTACCTCTGCTGCAAAAAGGATTATATTATTGGGAAATAAAGTTTAAAATTGTATCTATTATTGTATTCCTCTCTTGAACTTATAAAATCTTTATCCTGCTATAATCATATACTTCCAACTTTATCTTGATCTAGCTGAGTATTCCTTGTATCTTTTAAAATGTTTTAATAAAATTATTATTTGTACTACCCATAAAATAATGCACTTGTTTGTGTACCCAACATAACTGTGAAACTCTCAGCAGTGTTCTTTCCAAAGGAGTGTATAACATTTTGGAGCCAGGTACCCAAGGCCTTTATAATCCTGCTTAACTTAAAATGCTCTAAAAAATAATCAAATTCTTCTAGTATTATTAACTATGAAATTGCCATCTTAAGGCATTGATCTGATGGCTCAGAATAGGTTGACATTTTTCCCTCACTATGGGAACATCTATGTTTGCTAGCCACCTGAGTTAAGGAATAGGATCCTGATATAATCATGGGCTCAGGCATATCTTTCCCAATAGTCAGATAAGATGCAAAGTAATGTAATGGGTCAGAGACTGTGCCATTAACCTCTGCCAGGTATGTAACAATTGAGTGCCTATTTGTACTGGGAGAGGAAGGCCCAGGACAAAGGGCACCACTTTAACTCATCAATGAAGCTGGGAGAGCTACTATAGGGTGATGTTTTAGGGGTGACATGTCAAGAGTGTTTCTTTTCCCACTATGTACAGTTCAGAGCCAATCCAAACTAGTGAATGGAACTGCTACTCTGAGATCAGCACGAGGCAACAACAGTGCTGGTGCCCACGTGTGTGGTGAACATGACAATCATACATTTCCCATTTTCATTTCCAGCCTCAAAAAAAAAAAAAGGCTTTTCTGCTTACAAAGATGCAATTTTGCAGCAGCGTAATGTAGTTATAACAGCATCTCAGAGAGTGCTATGTATCTCAGAGTTAATTCTATAAGCTCTCCAATTGTAACTATCATAACCCATTAAAACAAAACTAGGCATGAAGCAAGAGTGCTCAACTGACTACATGTTTTTTAGTCAGCTGGGAGTTTTGCCACATTCCAGCAGCTGCGTGATAAATGGTAAATAATAATTAATGCAGCAATGCAGGACTCATTCTGTATCACAATGCCTCTGGCTCCCAATATCTAGCTCTGAATTCAGCACCAGAGCAGCAGAAGAGAAAAGCCCTTGACTCTGCGCTTCTCCCCTGCTTCCCCGAAAGACACCTGTCATAGCCACTGGCCAAGATGGGCCCCTTGATAACCTCAAGAAAACTCAACTCACTCTATTCACTCACTCTGTATTGTGCAAGCCAAGGGCAGGTCCATCAGGCTATGGGGCAGGGACAGTCAAAAGACCTACTTAGCTGACAACAGTGTCTGGTATTTTCACAATCATCTAATGCTTAAAAAGCACCATGCAGAAGTTGTGGACAACACTAAGGAGGCATCAAGTCTACTTACTGTAAGTGATTCATTTTAAAGTCACAGAGAGCAAAGTTCCCTAGAAAGGTACTATGATGGTTTGAATGAAAGGTCCCCCATAAGATCATGTGTTTTGAGTACTTGGTTCCTAGCTGGTGGCAATTTGGGAGCCTTTGGGAGGTGAAGGCTTGCTGGAGGAGGTATGTCACTGGGGGTGTTCGGAGCTGGCTTCAGTAAACGACTTCCTTCCAGTTGATGTGGGGATAAGACGCTGGCTCCCTGCTCAGGATTGTCACGCGTTCCCTGTCATGATGAAACTTTCCCTTGAAACTGTAAGCTACCACAAACCTTTTCCTTCCATCAACAAGTTTTGTTTGGGTGTTTTGTCCTATTAAGAAGAAGGTAAGTGCAACACTCACTCTCTAGGGACTTTCTCTATGGATTAGTAAATGTAGATATTTTTAAATATAATGTCCTCCTCTGGGTGTTTCATTAGAGGAAAGGCATTTCTAGACTTCATCTTAAAAAAGTTTTCTGTTCCATCTTTTACTAAAAGTAAAGTTGCAGTAGTTACAAGTAAAATGTGACAATACCTGTAACCCAGAGATTGCTGTGGGATATGGTGACAGTGCCGTGGAGCCCAGATTCCTCCCCAGCAATGGGGTCATGGGGGTGCTGCTGGTTGTGTGGGTGGCACGCCAGTAGGCCTCAAGATACTCTCCGAGATGTTCACAGGCATCCTCCAGCTGATTCTCATCCAATATAACATCAAACATTTCCTGCAAATGACAAGAAAATCCACTGTAATTATATTATATTTAGGTAATGGAACTGAAATAGCATTCCTCATATGTAGTAGCTAATATCAAATTTGAAGGGCTAAATTGGCAGTTTCCAAAGTCAAAGTCAAATAAAGAGTGGTAATAAGCACACTACAAATTGGATACGTATATAAAAATGAATGATCTATTAAAAAAAAAAAAACCAACATGAGTCTCAAAGTGGGCTCCTCAGCCAGCTTTGCCCCCTTGGACAAGAGCTATGCCTTCCTTTCTTCCCTTAAGTTCCTTTTCTCTTAAAGCTCTCCCTTATAAAGCTCTTAGCTATAGTAAAATCATTAAGTAGTTTTGGATCTCTGTTATTAAGAATGAAAATGAGAGAAACATGACAGTGTTCTAAGATGTTGAAAATCATATATAAAATTCACAGTTTTATTGAGCTGAATTCTACTCACTTCAGAATATAAAAGAAACAAGTTACTGGCACTAGAAGAGGAGAAAAAAATGGTCTAGGGAAATGCCCATATATCACTGAAATAAACATTTTAGCTGCAAAGGTAAGTGGGTTGAAGGTAATGGTATCTGCTCAGATAATTGTCAGAATGCTGCTAAAATGCTTTTATCTGTCTAATGATAAGACAAGGAAAAAAGTTTAGCATTGATACTAGAAAATCAGATTATAATGATTGCTGCTACCATAAAACTTTCTGTGAAATGATCAAAAAGTAGTGTTTAGGGATGAAGAGATGGCTTAGCAGTTAAGGTGCTTGCCTACAAAGGCTAAGGACTCATGTTCAACTTTCCAGGTCCCACGTAAACCAGACACACAGTGACGCAAGCGTGTAAGGTCACATATGTGCACAAGGGGTACATGCATCTGGAGTCTGACAGCAATTGTTGGAGGCCCTGGTGCACCAATTCTCTCTCTCTCATTCTTACACTAAAAAAAGGCAGTCTATGATTGAGATGGGGAGGGGGTATGATGGAGAGTGGAGTTCACAGAGGCAGGTGAGGGGAGGGAGGGTATTACCATGGGGTATTTTTTATAATCATGGAAGTTGTTAATAAAAAAAAATTAAGAAAAAAAGCTGGGGAAAAAAGGCAGTCTAGGGACTGGAGAGATGGCTTAGTGGTTAAGTGCTTGCCTGTGAAGCCTAAGGGCCCTGGTTCAAGGCTTGATTCCCCAGGACCCATATAAGCCAGATGCACAATGGGGAACATGCATCTGGAGTTCGTTTGCAGTGGCTGCAGTCCCTGGCATGCCCATTCTCTCTCACTCTACCTGCCTCTTTCTCTTTCTGTCACTCTCAAATAAATAAATTAATAAATGGCAGTCTATTGAGCTTGCCTCAAAAAAAAAAAAAAGGATGGTGTTTAATTGGGGAAGAAAGAGGCCACCCAAATAGTATCTGGTGTCTGCATTTCTGTTAGCATGAACTTTCTCAACATTTTCTTGGTAAACAGGAAGGAATTTTGGTCCCCAAAAGGAACAGAATAGTCCTTCTGTTACAGCAGTGTGGCTGGGAATACAAACAGGATATACTCAAGTCACACAGCCTCCTTGGAGGGACAGACAGAAGACTTCAGCACCTCACACAGAAAAGAGCCTTTCCAGAGCACTTGCCAGAACAGCCCACGCAGGCAGGGGATGGTGGTAGATCTAGTTTTCAGTGGCTGGAATCAAACAGCTTCCCTGTCTCATCACATCCCCCTGCTCATTTTACCTAAATAAGAACATCCCCGGAATGAGCCAAAAGCATGGCTACTGTCAAGCAGCAGCGACATTGCTGGATAATGATTAATGGCAAGCAGAAGCATGGATGTGGAGGTGTCTCTGCTGATTCATTCTCCTCAGTGCTTACAACAAGGGCTCCTTGAAGCTGATGTCACCATGGAAACTATCTCTTCCCCTATATTTACTACTTGTTTATATTTGGTACTATGGGTTGAACCCAGGAACTCAGCAATGCTAAGCACATGCTCTGTCACTACACTCCTGGCCAACAGTTGAATGCTCATAATATTAACACCTATTGAAAACCTGCATCTAAATTGGAAAGCAGTTTGAAAGTCCTTGGCTCAGGAATAGGAAAAAAAAATCAGAGAATTCAGTCTAAACTGACTCATGTTTGAGAAGATTCAACCAGGTCCACTTACATAGAAAAAAAAATGCCCTTCTAAGAACATTTGTTAATAGAATTTCAATGAGTTTTTTTTTTTTTTTGCACATTTCATTCATTCATAAACTATTTACTGATTTATTTTGTGCCAGGTACTACTGGATATACAGTGGTACAGCAGGCAGATCTCATCCTATGCTCAAGAAGCATGAAGTTTTGAGAGTGACAAGTATTAAAGTATTAAAACCTGGGCTGGAGAGATGGTTTAGCACTTAAGGCACTTTCCTGAAAAGGCAAAGGAGCTCCGTTCGGTTCCCCAGGACCCACATAAGTCAGATGCACAATGGGGCGCACACATCTGGAGCTCGTTTGCAGTGGCTGGAGGCCCTGGCACACCGATTCATTCTCTCTCTCTCTCTCTGTGTCTGCCTCTTTCTCCTCTCAAATAAATAAAAAATATATTTATTAAAAGTATTAAATGCATAATAATCCATGTCACACTGGAACTTTAATTCCTAACAAGAATGACCCTGAGGCCAGTTAATGTTTGGACCTATATCTCAAAGTTCTGGATTTAGAGAAAGGACCATGAAAATCTGTTAAAATTGAACTTTTTAAGGTTTTTTCAAGATAGGGTCTGGCTCTATCCCAGGCTAACTTGGAATTCACCGTGTAGTCTCAGGATGGCCTTGAACTCAGGGTAATCCTCCTACCTCTGACTCCCAAGTGCTGGGATTAAAGGCATGTGCCACCACCCTCCAAAACTGAACTTTTGAGGAAGGGAAATTTATGTGTTAGACAAGGAATTCTGTCTGTAGACAAAAGAAAATAATGTAGATCAAGAAGCCATAGAGCTCATGATACAGGGAAAACCCCTAGTTCCTAGAACTTTAGTTAATTATCATAAATCTCCCTTTCCACTAAAGTTACTCAAGGAAGTTTCTTGTCTCTTGCCATCAAAAGCCTCCTCCTCCATTAATGTAAACTTTCAATGGTCAAGTACAGGATCTGAGAACTATGCATAATGCTTTCAGAGAAACAATAGTGTTGCTGTCCTGACTAGAATAAAACAAGAATAGTCATACCTCCAACAGTATTCACAGACGGATGCGGAGAAGCCAGGAATAAGTCCTGACTTGAGTAAAACATGAATAGTCACACCTCCAAAAGCATCCACATACACAGAGAACCCAGGAACAAGAAAGATGAAATTGGGCAATGTCCACCAAAAGCTCCGGGCCCCACTCAGCTCCAGTGTCTCACAAGTTCTGTGACTCAGAGCCTGAGAATTAGAAACTGCTCATTGTATCCTGAGAAATCTCCACCATAAAATTTGATCACACAGATCTCATTCTATAGGGTAGGCCTGGTTAACCCTAATAAGTCATTTTCTTACTTTCATCAAGTTCCAAGTTAAAGAGCCTTTCCTTGCACCAGAAGAACCCTAACAATGATTTCTAGGATTATGGTCTCAAGTGGTAAAAATTAACACCGATTTTTTTTTTTTTTTTTGGTAATATTGCAAAATCCAGGGCCTCACACCTGGTAGGCAGTACTACCACTGAGCTACACTCCCAATCTAGACAAGTGGTTTCTGATAAAGGTACCACAAACATAACTGTGGAGAAAAGAGTCTCTCTGATCAACAGTGCTGGTGAAATTGGATATGCACACACAGAAGGATGCAGCTAGGACCATGCTTCTCACCATCCCAACATCTTCAACTCAAAATGCATCAAAGACCCAAAGTTGAAACTATGAAATCTCTATTGACATTCAGAACACATGAGGAACAGAAAAAGATGAACATACACAAAAAAACCAATCTATTTTTAAAACTGGTCTAAAGAGACTTCCAGGTAAGATGGCAGTGTAGGAGTCATGCCAGTGCAGCCTGCGGGGCGGGGGGGGGGGGGGGAGAAGGGAAATAAGCAGAACAACAACAAAATACATTCTTCTACTGAAAAGTGAAAGTGCATAAGTGTGGTGATTTGATTCAGGTGTCCCCTATAGACTTAGGCGTTCTGAATGCTAGGTTCTCAGCTGATGGAGACTTAGGAATTAATGCCTCCTGGAGGCAGAGTATTGTTGGGGGTGTGCTTTTGGGTATTATAGTCAGCACCCCCTTACTAGTTTTTGGCACACTCTCCTGTTCCTGTTGTCCACCTGATGTTAGCCAAGAGGTGATGTCCATTGTCTGCTCATGCCAACGTTTCCTGCCATCATGGAGCTTCTCCTCAAGTCTGTAAGCCAAAATAAACCTTTTTTTCTCACAAGCTGATTTTGGTTGGGTGATTTCTGTCAGCAATGTGAACCTGACTACAACAGTAAAGTTGGTACCAGGGGTGGAGTTGCTGCTAGATACCTGACTGTGTGGCTTTGGCCTCTGGAGCTGATTTTCAAGAGGAATGTGGAAGGATTTTAAAGTTTGGCCTAAGAAATGCCTTGCAGTGCTGTAAGTACAGCTTGATGGACTATTCTGGTCAGAGTTGAAAGACCTGAATGCATAAGAACTATGGACTGTGAAGTTTGGCTTAAGGGAGTGAGAAAGAGCTTTTGGTTGGGCTAGAAGCAGTTTGTGTGAGGGGCTTGCTGTTATGCCCATGTCCTGAGAATTTGTGCAGGATTACATTGCAAAGAAATGGACTGGCATGTGCAGAGAGACATGATACAGAAAGAAATCTTTGGTCTGAAACTTCCGCCTTTTCAGCTGCAATTGTATGAGAGATTACAATCTTTGAGATTGGGCCAGCTCACTTGCATTGGGACAATAGAAAGAATGTAGACTCTTTTGAAGGGGCCTGAATGCTCAACGAGTGGCCTGTTCTTCAAAGTCTGCTTTATTCCCCCCTGGATTAACAAATTGGCAACCCCCCACCCCCAAGTATTATGGAGTATAAGAAATGTGGGAACGAGAGGGTCATTGAATTTGTTACACAGTCTTGTGTTTCGGAAATGGCCATGGGCAGTGTGAAGCAGGTTTGCTAGATGCCTGCATGGAGACCAAAGGAGCCGTGAGGATGAACCATGGGTTGCAGTGGGGACCTAGTGGAGATGCCAGGACCATGAGCTGGCTGCTAAGGAGAGCTCCCAGTCCTGGATGAAGTTTTCCAGGACTGTGAGTAGCCTAGCTGGAGGGGTGGAATTTGAACTCCAGATACTTGCTGCTGGTTAGAATTATAGGACTTGAAGACTTGTCACTGGTTAGAGTTGTTAGACTTGGAACTACAGAGTTCAATGTTTGCCCTGTTTGATTTGAATCTTGTATTGGTTGAATATTTATTTGCTATGTCCAATGCCATCTTTTGCAATGTGAATGTTTATTCTGTGCCACTATGGATTTGGGGGAGATTTTTTGGTGTTATGGCTCCTTGGATTATGGGGATGTTTGTACATCATCAGGATTGATAAAAACTATGGGGAGTTTTAAAATACATTACATTTTACATCATGGATGGTTATCAGTTTATGGGGGCCAGGGGTATAATGTAGTGGTTTGATTAAGTGTTCCTTATAAACTTAGGTGCTCTGAATGCTAGGTTCCCAGCTGATGGAGATTTGGGAATTAATGCCTCCTGGAGGTAGTATATTATAGGGGGCAGGCTTATGGGTATTATAACCAGTGTCCCCTTGCCAGTGTTTGGTAGACCCCTGTTCCTGTTGTCCATCTGATGTTGGTGAGGAGGGTGATGTCCACCCTCTGTTCCTGCCATCATTTTCCCCTGCCATCATGGAGCTTCCCCTTAACTCTGTAAGTCAAAATAAATCTTCTTTGTCCCACAAGCTGCTCTTGTGATTTCTGCTAGCAATGCAAACCTCACTGCAACAATAAGAAACTATCAAACTCAATAGAGAAGTACTGGAGATCCATAGATTCTTGAGACCACAGAAGCAGGCAGAAGTGGCTCCAGCAGCGGTGCTGGTCTGCTCAAACTATGGAGCCAACCAAGATGCCCTAAGTAGATAAATGGATAAATAAAGTAGGCTATATTTACAGAGTTGAATGCTACTCATACAGACAGAGAATGAAATTCTGTTCTTTGCAGCAACATGGATGGATCTGGAGGACATGATGTTAAATGAAATAAGAAAAACATTGAAAGTCTTCTCACTCATGAATGAAAACTAATAAGTCATCCTTATAGCAGTACAAAATGGAATAGAAGACATGAAAAATAGGAAAAGAGGAAGGATTGGAGGGATAGAAAGAAGGTAAGAGAAAGTTTTAGGGACAGGAAAGAGTGACAAGGGAAAGGGGAAAAAAGAGTCCTGGGTTATAGAAGTATGAATGGACATGACCTGTGCACAAGATATATATAGAAATAGATGATATAGATAGATAGATAGATAGATAGATAGATAGATAGATAGATAGATAGATAGATACATAGATACATACATACATACATACATACATATAGACATGTCACAATGAATCCCATTAACTTATATAATTAATATGTGTTAATAAAAATATAATTTAAAAAGACCAAAATCAGATTGATACTGTTTGAGTGAGCTTTATATCTACTTGGATGCTCTCCATTGTCACTACTGTGGCCACAATAAAACACATATTTAATTACAAGGAATTTCATTTAATAAAGTTCTTCCCTTTGTCAATGGATGGAATTTGTATGTAGCACCTGGCTGTTTGCTTAAGCCTATTTCTTGCAAACCATGTTTTTTTCACTGCCAAAAGACAGCCTTATGATGGAAGAGGACTTGAAACTTCTTGTAGGCTTTCAAAAGCAAAGACAAAAGCAAATCACAGCTCTTGCGTGAATATTGACATATGCAAGTTATTTTCAACTAGGAGGAATTTCAAAACCTATATATCTGTAGCAACTTTTATTTCTGTTTAGGAAATAACACAGCTGAGTAGACCAGAGTGTTATAAAGTCAGTATAAGGGGAATATAAGCCATTATATAAGAAATTCAAACAGAAACAATTCAATGGATTAGGCAAACCAGCTTTGCCAAATTCTAATGCAAAGGTCATATCTAGCCAGCTGCTTACTGTGCAACATGGGAGGCCCAGAGGGTGGAAATGCTGAGAGCTATTTCATCAGCAAAAGTCACAGGCAGTGAATAGTTTGCCTCTCTGATCCCACACTCCTGGTGACAGATAGCCCAAGATAAGTGTAACAGAGCAGTTTCCAAAGAGCTTCCAGGGTAGCACTCTTGACTCCATGATGGGACCCCTTCTTCTGCTGACATAGGCGGAAACTATGGCTGCCAAAGCCAATCAGTAGTGAACAGAGGAGTCAAATCAAGCCGTCAGGAATTCCAGCACAGGAGACCCCTTCTCTGCAAGAGCTCTTTCAGGAGAAGCATGCTGCAGTTCTCTGATCACTGCAAGCATGGCAGGGGAGGAGGAAGGAATGGAGACTTGCTAAGTCTGTCATTTAAAACAATTGCTCACTTGTGCATATGTATGGACTTTACAGGGTCTCTTACTACTGCAAACAAGTGCCTGGTGGGCTTTATGTGGGTTGCTGGGCCACAGGACTATGCAAACAAACACCTTTAACCACTGAGCAAGCTCCTCAGCCCTGGTTATGTCTTTTTAAACATCCTAAAGACTTAACCACCAGCTTTGTTCTCCATTCATTCAGAGGAAGATGTGATCATGTTCCCTAGGGATACCACCAGATTTCATTTGTTGGGGACTGAGTGCTTCTGCCTATGTGACACCTGGACATGTTGAACAAGACAAGATCCTCAGTCCAACCAGCTTTTGTGGAAGACATAGTGGTCTTCAGATCCTATACTGAGGAGTAGAGCAAGGTTCATGTACTTAAGTTATTGTGGGAGGAAAACCAGAGTGGATGGAAAAGTGGTCCTTAATGGCTATGAAATATACCCTTCCCATGTATTTTGTTAAGAATTTTTATAGGACGTTGTATCTAAATATTTTTAATAAGACAATGATTGATATGGGGAGGTAATACGATGAATGGAATTTTAACAAGGAAAGTGCGGGGGGGTATTACCATGGGATATTTTTTATAATTATGGAAAATGTTAATAAAAATATGAAAATAAAAAATTAAAAATTACAAAAACTTGGCAATTAATTATGCAGTTTAAATTTACCTTTTTAAAATTTGGTTCACTACTAGGCTAGAGAGATGACTCAGTGGTTAAGTGTGCTTCTGGTGCCAACTTGATGGTCTGATAGTGCCCTACTTCAAATCTCCAGATCCCACATAAAACTGGTAAGTGTGGTCATGCACACCTGTAACCCCAGTTCCACACGGGAACAGAGGCATGAGAATCTGTCAAGCATCCTCCCCTCCTTCCAGGCTCCAGAATTAGTGAAAGGATACTTTAGCTCAAAGCAAGACCAGGCAAAGGGACAATGGAGCAGGACATCTGATGTCCCACTCCAACCTCCATAGGTGACTGACTCTTCTACACGCAGGTGTATGGGGTGCCACAAAGGAAAATATATGTGTATACACCACACATACATGCATGTGCGCACGCACACACACACACACACACACACACACACACACACACATGCAAAAACAAGAACAAATTGGTTTATTGCTGAATATAGTCAGGGGATTTAATGTGTACAAACCCTCTCATAACATATGCTTTGCTTTTGTTTATTTGTTGTGCATAGACAAAACCTCATGTGAGACATCTTCCCTATTTCTTTTTAAAAAAATCTTTTAAAGATCAAGACGTCAAAAGTAAATGAAAGGCCGGGTGTGGTGGCGCACGCCTTTAATCCCAGCACTCGGGAGGCAGGGGTAGGAGGATCGCCGTGAGTTCGAGGCCACCCTGAGACTACATAGTGAATTCCAGGTCAGCCTGAGCCAGAGTGAGACCCTACCTCGAAAAACCAAAAAAAAAAAAAAAAAAAAAAAGTAAATGAGAGACTGATTGAGATGGGGAGGGGGTATGATGGAGAGTGGAGTTTCAAAGGGGTAGGTGGGGGGAGGGAAGGTATCACCATGGATTATTTTTTAAAATCATGGAAGTTGTTAATAAAAAAAAAATTTTAAATCTTTTATAAATATTTTACTTGCCGGGCATGGTGGCACATGCCTTTAATCCCAGCACTTGGGAGGCAGAGGTAGGAGGATTGCCATGAGTTCAAGGCCACCCTGAGATGATAGAGTTAATTCCAGGTCAGCCTGGACCAGAGTGAGACCCTACCTCGAAAATATATATATATTTACTTTTATTTATTTCAGAGAAAGAGGCAGAAAGAGAGAGAGAGAAAAAACTTGGGTGTGCTGGGGCCTCCAGCCACTGGAAACAAATTCCAGGCACATGTGTCCTCTTGTGCATGTGGCTTACATGGGTCCTGGGGAATGGAACCTGGGTCCTTTGGCTTTGCAGGTGAGCACCTTAACCACTAAGTAATCTCTCCAGTCCATCTTTCCTATTTCTAAGGGGGAGAAGGAAACAAGAGGAATCTATACCTTTCTATTTTTTTTTGCTATTGAAATACAGAGACCCCTAAGGTGCTATCACTAAAATGAATGACCAGTAAAGACTGCTCCATGAAACAAAATGGCTGAATGGCCCAACACATGATAGCAATTATAAAGCAACTGCTCAGTAAGCATTTCTTCCCGTCAGAGCTGCATCATTTAGGTTAGTAAAGCTTTTGAGGTCTCAAGTGCTCAACTATGTTCACTAGTGAAGAGAATGAGACCCTAAGGGTTTTTTTGGTTTTCTGTTTTTTTTTTTCCTTTAGTGATCTAGTAGGAGGTCTTCTGGGGACAAAGAAAAGCTGATCAATACTGATAGGCTCCAGCAGAAATGCCAATTTGTTGAGCTAAATAAGAAAATCAGTTCTTCTCGCTCACTGGTGAAGTCAACATGAAGATAAGAGCATGGTGACTTTAATGTCTTTAGTTCATCTCCCATTTACTGCAGTTATTATGAATCCAAACATGCTTTCCTCCCCATGTTGCCTACTGTCACTCTTGAAAGACTGTCCCAACACCTGGCAGCGTGACTGTTTGTAAAAAGGCATCTAGTGTTTTGATCAGTTCTTATTAATGGATATGTTACATTAAAGCACTGGTGGGAAAGAATGATCCTAACTTCTCTGTGTCCAAGCTAGTTGCTTAAAATCTCTGAAAAGGTCAAGTTATCTCCTTTGGACAGAGAGAAGCTAGAGCCTGTGTGGCCTTGTCTTGTGAAGGGAACATGTGTAGTCGGCTACTCTGCTTTTCAAAAGCAGCCTTAGTAATTAAACCATGGCTATTTAGGGTCTCTCTAATAATGAATCCACAAACAGGGAGAATACTTCAAGAGGATGAATAAATCCACACGATTCTAAATAATTTAAATAAATAAGATTACTGGAACCAGGCAATGGAAAATTTCTATTGAGAGCACTCTATCAGACACTACATTGTTCCTTCATTCCCTTCAGAGCGCGTGCATTTAGTAAAATGACTTGGAGTCTGTTCAGTACTGGGAAATAAATAAAATAAAATAGAGAAGAAAAGAGAACCACTATGGTTTCTGTAATATTATAGATTTGCAAGCCTTTGCTGAGGAGATGAGCTCCTTTCTTACAGAAAGAGTGATCAATGCCATTTTACACACACACACACACACACACACACACACACACACACACGACCATTATATAGCTCCCAGACACAAGGTCAGCTTTTGGTAACACAAGCCAGCTTGTAACTAAGTAGGATTAAAGGATTACATTTCATTTATATATTCAATTGTCTATCGACTTTTCTCACCATGCATTATGAAGCTCTTATTACCACAGTACTAGGGCAATTTGAACTTGGCTCCTTAAAATGCACTATTCTTAACTTCTCTGAAAAGGAAAAGTGTACCAATGCCTACAAGAAAGCAAATAAAACCTAAAAATATGGTGGGTAGAAACAATACTGACAAAACAAAACCAGGTTGGTAATATAAAAGAAATAAACTTTTTGTCATGGATAACTGAGGAAAGCAAAAAGAAAAGACATCAAAATTGAAGAGGGACTAGCTGGGAAGAAGGGATTCAGTGAAAGGAGATGAGGGAAGAGGGATAAAAGAAGGTACTAGAAGGGGATTATAATCAAAACATATCATGTATATGTATAAAAATTGCCAATAAAAGGGTTTTAAAAAAAAGAATTGAGTTAGGCTTGTGGAACCTGTCAGTTCCAAAGGCTCTTTTCTGTCTGCATCCCAGTGTACCAATGTATTTTTCTGCCTAGAAGAGATTAAAAATGGCCACATATGGGGCTGGAGAGATGACTTACTGGTTAAGGCATTTTCCTGTGAAGCCTAAAGACCCTGACTCAATTCCCCAGAACTCACGTTAACCAGATGCACAAGGTGGAACATGCATCTGGAGTTTTTTGCAGTGGCTAGAGGCCCTGGAGCACCCATTCTCATATTCATTATTCTTTCTTTCTTTCTTTCTTTCTTTCTTTCTTTCTTTCTTTCTTTCTTTCTTTCTATCTATCTATCTATCTATCTATCTATCTATCTATATGCCTTTTTCTCCCTCTCTCTCAAATAAATAAATAATAAAATATTTAAAAAGAAAAAATGGCCACATATGCCTTGTCACTTCCTGCATCAAGATGGTGGGCTATGTCCCCTCTCCTTGGATCTGGGTAGCCTCTGTGACCATTTTAATGAGCTCTTTGAAGCCACCGTGTTTAGGGCTATTTAGTTTTAGTGACAGATATGCAAAGCTTGTCCTAGAATAAGGGTGGCAATTTCCTTCAGCTACCTCAATGAGGCCTGCCTCTGGCTTCTTAAAGCTTGACTGGAACTCAGCCACTACCACAGGTTACGTATTGTCTGTGGCCACTCAAAGGCAAAGCTGAATGGATCTGTACTTGGCTCATACAATGTAAAATATTTACCAGATGGCCTTTTACTAAAAAACAAAACAAAAATTACTGACTCCTCTCCTAGAGAAAGCCTTACCCATGAGACCCACACTTCTCTCTCCTGGAGAATGACTAATCTACTGCCATTTGCTATCTAAAGTCTTACTGGATTAGGACACAAAAATCTTATGCTGCCTTCAGCCAAGACATACGATCTTTGGAAAGCCAGTTCATCTCTCTTGGACTCACTTCCCTCATTTGTAAAATGAGGAGATTGGACCAGATCAGTCTTTCCCTTGCAGTGTTCCATGAAACTGTAAACCCATAAATGGCTCTGTGGAAAAATGGACCTGTAGCCATACTGCAGGGAAGCACGGTGTACGCTCATCCTGTGGGTGATTCTAAGTGTGTGCTAGCAAAGTCGGGGTCTGCAGCAGAGGGGCCAGGTAACATTTCCTTACATTAGTGTTTTCCCTACCATTGTTGGCTTCAGGGTTCTTTTCCTATACATATATCCTGACATCATCACATGAAACTCAAAGTGTAATGCTCTAAGGAACTTTTTAAGGTCTTTTGTTTTTCCCTCCAATTGTCCCTGAATCTAGGATTCAGTTTTCTAGCTATCAAGAGTTAATTTTTTTAGTGTCCCTTCAAACATCCCCTTCCCAAGACTGCTGCCTTTAACAATATTGCAATGTGAGATCCTGCCAGTGAAATCTGCAGACGTTGCCAACTGGGGAGGAAGTAGCCAATTAAGCAAGTTACAAATTCTCCAAAAGGAAGTAAAATGACATGGTGATCACCAGACTTTGGGTGACAATTATGATTATAGTCTTGAAGTATAGGGACAAATGTAGATACATTTTTAAATTGCTAGTAGCTTTTCAAATCTCAAGATTTCTTCCTGTGAGCCAAAACAGACTGCACCATTCCTTCCTATCATGACAAATGCTATTCATGCACTAGCAAATGTTTAGAAACTGTGACGTGTGAAGGGAACCTTACTTATTCAGACTGCTTGTCTAAAATGCAAGTTCATCTAACCAAGTAGAAAATGAAGGACATGTTTATCCTGCTGCGAGAAGGACAGGGCAAGGCTGTCCTCCCAGTGTATATGGCCAGTTGGGATTCCGGACCTGAGGGAAAGTCCTAAAGTGGCTCTTGGTATTGCTTGCCGGTACACGTGCTCTTGGTGGCAGCTCTTTCAGATGTGGCAATGCTCACTGACCACCCCTTGCACAATCATGCCAGCAGCAGCGAAGTGATTCTGAAGAGAGACACTTGTGATCCTCCCCACTACCAGATGACTGAAACAGCCTTTCTCAAGGAATTAGAACCCCCACCCAGGAACCTCTTGCTCGAGGAAGACAGAAGCCTGATGCCAGTGGAGGAATTTGTCTCTCAGGAAGAGAGTTCTCATAGTTCTGAGAACTTGAAGGACAGAGATAATGATGGGTCAGTGATGGGTGGGGTCCACACCTTGACCAGGGAATGCTGAGGTACACATAACTCTTAACTTTCAAACTTAAACCTCACGTCATTACTCTGGGCATAGACTGGGAAAGGAGGTCACTGGATCTCTTTATTTATTCTTCTTTCCAATGTGGTCATACTGCATTACTTTCCCTTTTCCACTTTTCTCTATTACGTGACATATTGAGGACAGGTGGCCAAGCCTAGCTTGTTAGGCTGCCAGGGCCCTGCCTGTAATCATAAAACCTCTAGCCACACCTTCAGGAGCTAAAATGCCTCCATTGTAATAGGACGCAAGGTTTGCTGTAGCAATTATTAGGAACAAATGTTAACATATGCACTCTCATGAAAAGAATAGAAATTTTCTCCAACAAATCTCCTATATTTCTATCTCCACTTGGGTGCTTGCTTCCCAGAATCCCAAGCTGATTATAACTACAGTTATAAGAGAGTCCTAATCATAAGAAATAATAACAGAATTCTCAATTTTGGTAGCCAGACAATAAAGATTATGTTCCTTCAACTGTGAACTGTTACAGGGTCAGGGGCTAGGTGACATATTCTTTTATATTCACTTGGTGCTGTAATCACACATTACACTGTGTGGACTTCTTAGTAGGCAATGTACGTTAAACTTTTTAACATAGAACTTCAGGCTCCAAGCTATGCAAATTATCTTCAGGATAGGAAACCTGGCAATTGTACATGTGGAGGGTAGATGGGTTGGAAGAAGCCAAAAAGATATAGATTTAATCTTAACTTGCTATGTGACCTCAGGAAAACACTTGATTTTATTGTTATTATTTATTTTTTTTTTTAATAAATTTTTTATTTATTTATTTGAGAGCAACAGACACAGAGAGAAAGACAGATAGAGGGGGAGAGAGAGAATGGGCGCGCCAGGGCTTCCAGCCTCTGCAAACGAACTCCAGACGCGTGCGCTCCCTTGTGCATCTGGCTAACGTGGGACCTGGGGAACCGAGCCTCGAACCGGGGTCCTTAGGCTTCACAGGCAAGCGCTTAACCGCTAAGCCATCTCTCCAGCCCTTATTATTTATTTTAAAAGAGAGAAAGAAAGAGGTAGAGAGAATGGGCACACCAGGGCTTTCAGCCAGTGCCAACAAACTTCAGACATGTGTGCCCTCTTGTGTGCATGTCCAACATTGTGTGCTTGCATCACTGTGGGACCCGGAGATTAGAACATGAGTTCTTAGGCTTTGCAGGGCAGTGCCCTAACCGCTAAGCCATCTCTCCAGCCCAGGAAAATCATTTGAACTCCTCTGTGTTCAGTAACAAAATGGGAATTACATTGTTTATTTTACTAGGGTACTGTGAGGATGATAGATGATCTACAGAAGGCACACTGGCCCATTTTAAGCATCTAATGAAAGGATGCATTATGGCTCCTCTTGCCTGTATAGCCTTTCCTTCATCAGTTCTTCAATTTGTATTTATTATGTGAGCATCATGAGCGAGATGGGTGATACAACTGTGAAGCAAGAGGCACATCCTCAGAGAGTCTGACCACACACAGCATAGAAGAAGCGCAGCTGGGAATGATACCCGAAACTCCCAAACAGTATGTATCTTGTGCCAGGCACTATTCTAACAGCTTTAGCACATAGTCATCCCTTGAATCCTTATACCCACCTCATGAGGCAGGTACTTGCCCAGGTTATGTAACTTGTCTGGGTGGATTTGAACCTAGCCATCTGGCTCCAGCATCTGTGCTCTTAACAACTATGCTGTGTTGCCTCCCTAAGCTTTCGAATTGGTTTTTATACTTCCCTAGAGCATAAATGACCTTTATACGAATATAAAAAAAAATCTAGCAAATCAACTGAGTAACGAAGACAGTTATTTCTTTCAGAAGAGCACTGGCACAGACATTGTAAGTCAACTGAGCAGTGCAGACACTGACTGGCCACTGCTGCCCTAGTGCCCAGTGGGAGCAGTCACCCCCCCGCCCCGTCCTAACACTGCTTGCCTTCCAGCCACAGCTGTGCGTGGCAGCACAATGCAAGTTCCTAGCTTATATGTCTTCATCGCTCTCGACCCTGCCCTTTTCCTCTGCTCTAACCACTGTGCTCCTCCAGCTCCAAGAAATCTTCAATATTTGCCATCATAATCTTTTATGTGTGGCAGAACCTTCCAGAAGAAAAGTGAAAGGAAAAGTCCAATTGGCATGCTTTACTTTGCTCTTTTCTTTTTCCAATTTTTTAAAAAATTTTTTAAAAAATTTATTTATTTGAGAGTGACAGACACAGAGAGAAAGACAGATAGAGGGAGAGACAGAGAATGGGTGCTCCAGGGCTTCCAGCCGCTACAAACGAACTCCAGACGCGTGCGCCCCCTTGTGCATCTGGCTAACGTGGGACCTGGGGAACCGAGCCTCGAACCGGGGTCCTTAGGCTTCACAGGCAAGCGCTTAACCGCTAAGCCATCTCTCCAGCCCTACTTTGCTCTTTTCTTAAAAGCGCCTGAGTGACTGGATGCTGCAGCAGCAAGGTAATGAAGGCAGCTTCAAGGACAGCAGGTTTCAGACCCTAAGCTCACTTCTCGGGGCAGGCACCAGTCTATTCTGCAAGCCTGAGCCTAACCCACAGGGCAGCGGCAGCTTGCTCCAAGAAATCCATTAGGTTTACCACAACCTACCATAGCTACCATTGCTTTAGAATAAAAACCACAACACTAATTTGAAAAAAAAATCCTCCTCCTTCTAGTAGTCAACAATGATTAAGACAAAAAGCAATGATAACACTTACCGGCGGGCACTGGGCCAGCTTGTCAGCTGCCACCAGTTGGACGTTCAAGTGTTTACTTTGGGACTTTCCTCTAGATTTAATCAGCCGCTGTAACACCTGATGGAAGATGACAAGAATCTGAGGTATTGTTAGAGTTGAAAGAAAACCAGATAAACTGAGATCTTTTAAATAGCCTGTTTGGCCTTGAAGAGTAGTAGAGAGGAAATAAATGGGAGAAATCATCTCCTATGTAAACTCTAATGATACACTGGCTTTCTAGAGTAGGTTTGCTGTGCTCATCCCATCCGGGGTCCATGTGAGGTCTTGGTGGAATCCTCTCTCAGTTCCCACCTAAAGTTTTAAATTTCTTGGAGATTTTAGAGAGCCCAGCTACTATGAAGGAACTGATCTATACCTGGTCACCTATGTTGAGTCAATGCTTTTTTCTTTTTCTTTAGTTTTCCTTCCAAGGTAGGGTCTCACTCTAGCTCAGGCATCATGACAGGCTGACCTGGAACTCGCTATGTAGTCTCAGGGTTGCCTCGAACCTACTGCGATCCTCCTACCCCTGCCTCATGAGTGCTAGGATTAAAGGTTTACACCACCATGCCCAGCTGTTTTTTTTTTTTTTTTTAATTTTATTTGTAAGCAGAAAGCAATAGAGACAAAGAAAATGAAATGGGTGCGCGAGGGCCTCCAGCTACTGCAAATGAACTCCAGTTACATGTGCCACTTTGTGCATCCGGCTTTATGTGGGTACTGAGGAACTGAACCCAATTTGTTAGGATTTGTGGCAAGAGCCTTCTCTCCAGTCCCTTGAGTCAATATTTTAATATTATTCATTTGAGTAATATTTTGGTTCAGTTAAATATCAAAGTCACATGTATGGCTTTTTTTGGTCGCTAATAATGAATTAGACATTCAGTTTCACTTACATTACATTACATTACATTACATTACTTCAGGATTAGAAATCTGGGCAAAACATTGCATTGGTACAATATTACACATAAGCCAATGACACACCAAAGCTGACTCCAGTTAGTCATACAGTCTCCTGTCATTTAAATAGTGCTGTCTCTCCTCAAACAGCTCTAGTCCATCAGACTCTGTGACTCCTCAGCGCTTGTGTCCATGCAAGGCCTGCCCCTGCACCTCAAGACATCACCGTGACCAGGCATGAGAGGGCTGGCCCTCCACTGCTGCAGAGGAGGGTGCTGAGTCCCCACCAGGAGGGGACAAGGCCATTGGCCAAGACTATTTCGACCCATTTTACTAACTATCCAGATGCCATGGTTTGATCAGGATTCCCCCTAGTCACTGAACATCAGGGCCTACAGAATCCCTGAATGGCTGCAAAAGATACAACTTCTTTAGACCATCTCCTCCCATGAAAGGAGACCACTGTTCTGGTGGGGAGTAGAGTTCATGCAAATAAAATGCAGTCTAAGAGGTACTAAAAAGAAATTGAATGTTAAGATAATACCTCTCATGGGTTTCTGTTTTACATTTACTTTTTAAAACATATGCACTTCTTGAAAATAAAAGGACACCTAAATGGAAACTGAAATTTGGGACTGTCTCACTTCTATTTCTATGTCCCCAAGAGTCAAAAGATACATGACAAGTTGTGCTTAACCATGGAATGACTGGATTCCTCAGAGAACCCAGGCTACATGTCAAGATCTCTAGCATTTTCCTGAGAGAGATTTACCCAGTGACAGTTCACTTTACATGAGATACGCATACGTTTCTTAACTATGTACTCCTCTCTCAACTGGAGAGATAATATAGGCGATTAACAAAAATCAACCTTATCCGGGAAATTTGCCAAAACAGCACCACGGTTTATTAAAAAGCTACAGTCTGCTTTCTCTTATCCTCACCTTACTTTGTTTCACTCTACCAGTATAGGAACCACAGTAGGCAGTGAGCTTCCAGGATGGCTGCATTTTTCTTTGCTATCTCAAAATTCCTAGACCCTGCATGCTACTTTAAAATGTGCTCATTAACAGACTCTTAAGATGCCCTTCTTGCCCTCAAACAACAACAGCAACAACAAAAGACAGAATCAAGAATGCTACAAAGAAGACAGGCCTCTAGTCTCCCAGACAGAAATGAATTGTTACCTTTGGGGATGACACTTTCACATGGACAATGATTGGGGCTAAGGAAGTCTTTATGAGCTGTGCTGGGTGGTTGATAGTGTCGGCATCAAGGACAACCAGTTGTAGAGATCTCGCCAACTCAAAAATTCTTTCAATTTCACTTTGTACTTCCGCTAAGAAGAGAAACAATGAGGGTACTAGTTATTCTCATTAATTACTACTTATGATAAAAATAGTATAAAATTTTCAGACATGTTTATCTATATTGAAGCACAAAATGTTTTGAATATTCATCATTCTAATATAAAATCTTTTCTATAGATAGAAATGAGTTGAGTTTTAGACCAAAAACACTGGTGGAACATCTCAAGTTAGCCCTCTTGATTTCTTCATTACACTCAACCTAACATTAGCTATTTATATAGCCATGGTGATTCTTCTTTGTCATTGTTGATGTTTGCTTTGTTCTAAAGAAACTAGAATGACATTAAAAAAACAGGGCTGGAGAGATAGCTTAGCATTTAAGGCATTTGCCTGCAAAGCCAAAGGACCCAGGTTCAATCCCCCAGGACCCATGTTAGCCAGATGCACAAGCAGGAGCACACATCTGGAGTTTGTTTGCAGTGGCTGGAGGCCCTAGTGTGCCCATTGTCTCTCTCCCTCTCTCCCTCCCTCTTTCTGTCAAATAAATAATAACTAAAAATAAAATATTAAGAAACGAAAAGAAACCCAGATATGAAGCAATACCAAAGAAAAAGCACATGACAATGAAATATTTCTATCTATCCACATGCTATATTTTTATAGGTAGCTTTTTGAACCCTCATTCCCACATCTCTTGCTTTGATCACATGTATTTTTAACAATTTTATAAAATATTTACTTGAGAAAGAGAGAGAAGGGCAGACAGATTCAGAGAGAGAGAGGGACAGAGAGAAAATAAGCACATCAGGACCTACCTAGGTACTGCAAATGAACGCCAGATGGATGCACCTTGTGCATCTGGCTTTATGTGGATACTGGAAAATTGAGCCTGGGTCCTTTGGCTTTGCAGGCAAGCACCTTAACTGCTAAGTTATCTAACCCCACATATGCTGTTTTTAGAAATATTATTTATTTGCAGGCAGAGATAGAAAACAGGCAGAGAATGGATGCACAAGTGCCTCCAGGCATTGCAAACTCCAGATGTATGTGCTACTTTGCATCTGGCTTTACATGGGTATTGGGGAATTGAACTCAGGTCATTAGGTTTTTCAGGCAAGCACCTTAACCATTGCACTATCTCTCAAGTCCCTGATCACATACATTTTTGTGTCCTGGTAAAGGCTTGGTTCCCACTCACTGCCTAACCAGTACAAAATTTGGGGGCAATGTCATTCTGGCATAAGCAAAGAAAGCTAGGAGGCCACAGAGGGCCACATTACATTATGGGGTGATCCCTGGACCTTGGTAGTATGTGTAATAGTACTTTATAAGCGTGAGGACACAAAGGCATTTTTATCTACAGAGATCATTTTCTTCGAGAAAACCAACCTTAGCTACCCAGAACCATTCTCAGAGAATGTCAATGGCAGTATCTCCCTGTCTGCTCTAGGCAAATGGAACTCTGGATAGTCATAAACTGTACTGCTAGAGGCCCTAAGTGAACTTGACCACAGTGATCTGGGCCACATCACCAGCATCCCTGGGACTACTGGTCTCCCTTGTCCCAAATCTGTTCTTATTTCTCCCATAGGCTCATAGGCTCAAGACAGTATTTCCCAAAGTGACTTCCTTACATGCACAGCTTCAACTCTTCCACAGTCATTTATCCTTCTCCTGTATGGTAAAAATTCAGGATGTTTTCTGATGAGCACCCCAGAAAAGACATGTTTAAATGCCCTAAATGCTCATAATGGTGGCCTCCATTTCTACTTAAAAGATGGCACTCTCTGGGTTGTAGTTACTAACACGACACCATCCCCCACAGATCTTATCTCCTTTCCAGTCATCTGAGACTCAGGTATGACAGCAAAGCTTAGGCAAAGGTGAGATGAGTGGTTTCCTGTGATTGGGCAGCAATGCACTAGGAGTACCTGAGGACGACTGCCAGCCTGCTGGTTAGCTAGCTGACTACAGCTGACTGAGCAGGCTCTGGCTGCTGCAGGACTCTGCTCTCTCGGCGTCCTTGGCTGGCTTTCTTGAGAGCAATTCAGCTCTTCTCAGTGCACAATAGAGACCAAACGGGGAAGAAGGTATTCACACCATGCATCAAGCAGGTCAGAAAATACATCTTGGAGAAGTACTGCATTTGAACATCTTACCTAAGCTGGATCTTGTGTTTGAACGCTCAATTATTGCTCTCTTGCTGGGATTGTTGAGGACTGACCTCTTAGCAAGAGAAATGTCAGCTGTCACTCTTGTTATTGATATCCTATGAATAGGAACACAGAAGAGAACAAGCCAATAAAAATGTTATAAGGTTCTCCAAGTGACTTATAAGCACAGTACTTAATAACCACTTTATCTATTACTGTGTAACCACAGTGTGGTGAACACTGGCCACAAGTATTTTAAACAGACTCTGGTTAGTATTTAAATGTAAGCACAGCAAATGAGGGAAGGCTTTGGCTCTTTAACTGGAAGCTGTTCCAGTGAAAATGCTCTTCCTCCATGTCGGTCTACCTTGCCAAGTTCCCTTAATACACCCCATACCAGGAGGGAATGAAAACATATGAATTCACCACACTCTTTCTAGGAAGCAGCATCATAGTTTCCTCACGATCCACAGCTGAGTTACTCTTGAACAAGACCTTCAGGAATTAAACTGCTTGAGCCCAGCACTGCAGTGCTGCCAGCCAAAGGGGGAAGTGTCTTGATTTTGATCACCAGAGAGAATGAACCACGGGTGGCTAAGTTGTACTTCTTAGCTCAGTAGTTTATTTCTGACACATGATCATTTCTCCACAGGCTCCAAGGGAAGCTTCACTCCTAAGTATGTGAGTGGTATAGTTTCTTGTGCACAGATGAAGGACCATCAGCATATTTGCATATGACTGGATAAATCGGGCAGGCAGTCATAAGACATTAGAGTTGAGGTCAATGTATTGTAACAGAATTTTCATGTTAGAACATACCTTGTAGCCATGGGAGCAAAGAATAAAGCAAGACATTGCATGGATAGAGAGGCTATGATGGTTTGAATGGATGTCCCTTAATAGATTCAAGAGTTTTATAAAAGCTTCCTGGATTTCCAGCTACCTGGCTGGAGGAGGTGTCATTGGGTGGATCCTGGGGTCCAGCCCTAAGGTATTAATGGGGGCAGATCTAATGCCAGCCTAAGATACACAGAGTGCTTGAGCTCTGCTTGGGGTTCCGGAGTGTGCTTGCTTGCGGTGCTTCTGGTGATTCTGTCCTGTGTGTGGACCTGTGGAAGGGGGCCAGCGTCTTCTGCCATGATGGAAGTTCCCCTGGATCTGCAAACTCCCTTCCTCTCATAACTGTGTGAAGTCTGCAGGTCCATCCCAGAAATGTGAAGTTGACTACAACAAGAGGCCAATGTAAATATGACTTACTTTTGTTCTTTCTCTTAAAATGGTTTTTTAACATAATTTTATTTTTTGCTTTGTTTTGTTTTTGTTTTTGTTTTTTGGTTTTGGTTTTATGAGGTAGGGTCTCACTTTAGCTCAGGCTGACCTGGAATTCTCTATGCAGTCTCAGGGTGGCCTCGAACTCACAGTGATCCTCCTACCTCTACCTCCTGAGTGCTGGGATTAAAGGCGTGCGCCACCACGCCCGGCTATAATTTTTGTTTTTGTCTGAGAAAAGGTTTCACTATGTAAACCAGATGTCTTTGAACTTATGAATGTCCTGTCCAAGCTTCCCTAGGGCTGAAACTATAATAGTGATGTGTCAAAATACCAGCTGAGAAATATCACTTCTTTAAGGCAACATGGTGTTCAAAATTTCTAATGACCCTTCAAAGAAAAATACTGCTCAGAATATTTTAAATTTATACCTGGCTAATATATATATATATATTTTACATTTTAGAATGTTTATGCCCTAATAATTATTTGATTGTGGCCTCAAATTGTCCTTTGCAGAAACAAGAGCTTTGCAGAGTGTCCTCAGAGATCATTTTGGACACTTAGGGGAGAGTTGGTGAGGTGCCAGCTCTCTGCCCTTGGTGGCAGGCAAGTACTTTTATATTTGTGCTTTCTACATGCAGGCTTAGTTACGATAATGACATAATTTCATTGTAAAAAGGAAAGTTCAATTGCTAAAAGACATCAGAAAATACTGGTGTAATAACTCCATTTTTACCAGGAAGAAGACTGAGATACAGAGATTGACAGCCCACTGGTGCACTCAAAGATAAATTGTAGATTAGTCCCTTGAGTACAGATCAGGGCTTGTGACTATATAATTCTCTTTCAGTTCAGTTTTCTTCTCCAGCAAACCCATATATTCAGGATGAATCAGGTCATCAAGTGCATGTACACAACCTTGACCTTGTAGTGAGGAATGCTGAGGACTTAAGCCAGATTTAAGTTCAGTGGAGCCCTGTATCTTAGTTTCCACAGAAGCATTTTTTTCATTTTGGATTTTTGAGACAGAATCTCATTCTAAAGCCCAAGCTGGTCTGAAACTGGCAATAATCCTCCCTTTAACCTCTCAAGTGACAGGATCACAGGCATGAGCCACCATGCCCAGACCCATGGCATCTCTGAGGCATGAACTCTCCCAGGCATCCCCCTTTCCTTACAGAACAGGTTTCATGTCCATTGCTATATTCTAGGAGTCTCGTTTGTTTACTTTAAGGATATAGCAGCTGAATATAAACATATTGCCACATTCTACAGCAAGCCAAATATATGGCTAGAACCGATTAGGTTGTTTCAGGGACAAAATTCAACTTTCTACAATAATGATTTTTCATGGGCCCAAAGCTTCAGTGAAAATCAAATTTTCTAGTCCTACACAAGCCAAATAATGACTTTTGCTTCTTAAAATTTGAAGGGATAATCAAGTAATGTGAACTCTTATTTTTGTCTGAATTATAAAAGTACTTATAGAAAGCCATTTTCAAACACAATCAAAGTTTTACAAATATAGAAAAAACTGCTTTACATGGTAAAAACATAGTAAAAGTTTTGGGCAAAAATATTTTTTTCTTGTTTTATTTCCTATTAAAAACAAATCCATTTTAAAATATGTTGTTAATAAAGATATGAAGCAGAATTGAAGATAAAAAGACATAGCCTTAGAAGCCCTTCAGCAAGACAAAAGAGGATTTTCTCTTGCAAAGATGTTATTATTAAAATCAGTTACAAACCCCAACTTTTTAAAATAAAAGGCTCCTTAGCATAGTAATTATGTTTACTATCAAATATTTTTGGGATAGCATCCTCCCTCCTCCTTTTCTTGTCCCATGAATCTTGGTGGCATGCTTCTCTAACACGGTCCTTTGGCAACCTAACAAGTGACAGTGTTAGTAGTTACAAGCCAAAAGGAGTTCGGTTTGCTAGCAGACTGGGTGTACAGCAAATGTCTCTGAAAACAAGCAAAAATCATTCTCTAAATCCAGCAAACCTATACTCCCACTGTTAGGTCTTTCTCTTCTGGAATTGATTCTAATGGCTACTGAACATCATGGACTATAAGTATTCTTTTTCTGTAGATTTCTATGGAAAGATATTACTTTCAGTAGGACATTCTCATTCAAAAATAATTCGTATTTCTGTGTTGGTAGTGTAACCACTGTAAAATACATCTTTATTCTTGGTACCTTTAACAAAATATCCATTCA
Organism: Jaculus jaculus; assembly: GCF_020740685.1. NCBI lineage: Eukaryota > Metazoa > Chordata > Mammalia > Rodentia > Dipodidae > Jaculus > Jaculus jaculus. The sequence continues at coordinate 88,408,920 of NC_059105.1, read as the reverse complement.
ATATAATTAACATATATCTAATATTATATTTATGTGTAAATAAATAAATAATACACACACACACACACACACACAGAGAGAGAGAGAGAGAGAGAGAGAGAGAGAGAGTTTTGTTTATTAGAGACAAAGGAAGAGAGAGAGAGAATGGGAGTGCCAGGGCCTCCAGCCACTACGAATTCCAGACACATGTATCACCATGCGCATCTGGCTTATGTGGGACCTGGAGCATTGAACCTGGGCTCTTAGGCTTTGCAGGCATGCACCTTAACCACTAAGCTATCTCTCTAGGCCCCTGTTTTGTTTTGTTTTTCAAGGTAGGTCTCACTCTAGCTCAAACTGACCTGGAATTCACTCTGTAGTCTCAGGGTAGCCTCAAACTCACAGTGACCCTCCTACCTGCCTCCTGAGTGCGGGGATTAAAGGTGTGCACCACCATGACTGGCTAATATAGATATTTTTTAAAGCTCTTAGTGATCATATGGAGAAGTATTGACTGAAAAGACAACACTCAGTACAATGGGGAAGAAGGCACAGGAGGACCTCTATGTCTCCTGTGGTCTCTCTTGGCAGGTGTATGACAAGGGCAGTCACAGATGGTGATAGTAGATCTGTTGTATCTCTCTTGGGTGTCCTTAGGAACCAAGAAGGTAATATGCAAAAGTGCCTTCATATTGATGGGGACATTGACAAATGTATACAACACAAGTAATTGTTGGTGACCCAAAGACTTGAAAGGGACAACTTCCTCATATCTTGTACTCAAATGCTCTCATCTCTAAAGTTGGTAAAACTCATATGCAGTGAGATCATAGGAGAATGTGTCCAGACATGATATGATCAAAATCTATTCATGTAAACATTCAAGTCTGGCACAAAAGTTTCCAATTTCTGTCAGTTGTTGAAGTTTCACTAAGGAACCAGCACTTAGAGAACAGTGGGAGGAGCTGACAGGAAAATAATTTGAGGCAGGAGTCACTGTTCTTTCAATTTGTTAACTGCACCACAATGTGTTCATGCTTAAGTGGCATGACAGCTTTCGGATACCTTCAACTTACCCCATTCCTTTTACAAATAAATACTGTACTGTATCTTAGCACTTTTCTACATTGCATCCTTTGCTTCTTTCAAATTCCTTCTCACTCTAACTATTTCTAAAAACATATTCCCTGGCTAATAGCTTCTTTTCGTTTAATAGCCTATCTCTGTAGGTTATAGGGTACTCATTTAGGATTTTGAGTGATAACACGATGCCACAGAGCTGAGCTGATCTACATGTCAAGGTCTAAAATACTGTCTTTATGAAACTGGGAACTATGGACAATGAATAATAAATAAGCAATAGCTAAATAAAAACATTAAAAAATAAATTTTAATTAAAAATTTTGAATATCCTAGAGTAACAACTTTTGGGAGATTTGAAATGATGGGCATAGGTCAACAAACTGCAACTGGTTTGACTGCTTGCAGCTCAGACTGACCATGGTAGATTGGACCAGCTGGCCGAACTTCACTGGAAAGGGTGATTCTCAATGAATGTGAGTGGCTCCACGCTCACTGTGCACTCGCTATGTCCCTTGCAGGCTGACTACCACCAGAGCAGATTGGCAGGCTTGCAGGGTCTATGAGCTACACACAGGAGCCATTCCTGCAAGGGGGGTGTCTGTGTGTACAGCAACCTGCAGGAGCTATTTACTATTCTGCTTTCCAGTTTTCTTTCCAGTAGTATGGTTAAGACCCCACAACAGCAATACCACAATCAAACTTAATAAAAAAATGTTGGTCTAAATTGACTCAAATCATGTATAAGGTATCAAAAAACATTGCCTTGACCTTATGCTTCTGTGACAGTCAAGCAAATGGGCTGTGGTCTGCTTCATGGGAGTAATTTCTAACCATTCTCTGAAAGACAGTATTGGATAAAGATGCCTCTGCGCTAATATAACACATCCTTTATCTGTTCTTTCTCCTGACTGTTAACATACTGCATTCACAGCCAGTGAAGCGCTGAGTAGGTTTCCACCAGAACATATTGTCTATGCTGTAGCACTGTGCCAAAGCCTTCCATGTAATTGTTCTCTGGGCTGGTTTCAATGAAAGATTATGTGTTGTTTTCACTCCTCTTATTAACTGGTAAAAATACAATGCAACAGATTGTCATGGTTCAAAACACGAGGCTATTTCCTGCACATGAGACATGTTCTCGTGGAGAAGCTACCAGGCAATTTCTTCCTCCTTATTCAGCTGTCTGTATGCCCTCACTAATGAGCTCACTGGGTTTTTTTTTTCCTGCTGCACTGTCTTCTTATGACCTGGCAAGTTCACTCTCACACTCCCACCTTCAATGGCATTGCTGTGCGTCAGATGCTCCAGGACTGCCTCTATCTCCAGCTGTCACTTTTAGGCACCGCTGGATTTTCCAGTGCAGATTCTCTGCCATATTCTCAGACCCATGAACACTTGACATGGAAATTTTAATTAAAAGCAACTTCCATGGAGTAGGTATAGCAATTAATGCAGATAATTTCATTTGGTTCAAGCCAACCTCTAGTATAATGAAATGAACTTCCTCCTTCTGGGCCTCAGATTCTGGAAGCCAGTAATTCAGCCATTTGACTTTCTCTTTGGTAAATTATCAAAAATCCTCTCTGCTTTTTGATTCATGTTACCTTTGGAACTTTAATAACACTGTTGTTTACAGCAATGTTATATGGAGATCAAAACCACCTAACACAAATGTCAGCTGTGTTATTAGATTAAATTTGTTTTGAGCAAAGGCTGTGATTGGGGGTACAAGAATGAGGCACTGCTCAGAACATCCTTCGATGAAGGCACACCAGGCTAAAAACAAGGGTTCAAGCATAGCCGAAGGAACTGTGCAAGTGGAAAATACTCAAGTTGGTTTCATGTGTTTATTTTACATGGTGCATCACCACTATGGGAGAATTTGTACATTATTGCATCAATAGTGATTTTTTACCACTTCTCTATAAAACATAAAAGCTCTATAGACATGTTTCATATAACTTAAGTATAAAGTTATTTGTTGGCTAGACCATATTGATGATGGTTTGTAGTGAGGTCATATAAAGCAGACCTATAAAACAATGAGGATATTTCTAAGAAAACAAACCCAGAATTTAATACCCAAATAAGTACTATTTCCTACAATAATCACTTTGGAAAGCTTATGACTAGAACAATTATTGCATTCCTCTTTTAAATAAATTATGTGCTTTGTTTTATTGTTAGAAGTTATTTCTAGCTTTTCACTCTTGCAAAGTACTACCTTACAATCACATGTACACACAAGCACAGTTTCCAAATGCTACCCAGCACAAAAAATAACCATCACACTCATCAAAACTATATATCTTAATTAATTATTTCTTGAATATAATTTGGTATGAATCACTAGTAAGTCAGAAAATAAAGACAAAACGTGCATTGCAGAAAAACAAATGGATTATTTTTTCTTTTCAAGGCCCTTTATTCCTGGAGACTGCATGCTATATGTCATGTTTTCAAATCTCTTCCATCATATACTTCCCTAGGAGAGTGAATTCTCTGTAATTAGAAGACCTCTGCAATTTCTGATCCACAAATCAATTTATCACACATGTTCAATTAAAGGAAGATAAAAATACAAAAATATCTATATGTCTCACCTCCCATCAAACCTGTGCTTCAGGAAATCAAAGAGGGCTTTCTGCATCATGTCTGTTACCTTTGCAGAGGTGAGAAAAAAGAATGAGCAAACAGAAAGAGAAAGAAAGAGAGAGAGAGAGACAGAAATAAGTCAAAAGTGAAAGAGGTGGAAGGGAAGGGCACTGTGACTGAGCAGAGACCTCATCAAACTCAGACAACATGGAGAGGAGGAGGCTACAGAAGTTACCAGAAAGTGTTTTGCATGCTAACCAAATACAGTTGGTAATTTCTGTCACTTGGTTCTCCTCCAGCATGCTGAAGAATGAACCAGCAGTGTTCCGTGTTCACCAAATCCAAGGCAATCCTTCTTCCCTCTTCCCTTGTTAGGTTTGTATCCAGGCTTTTCACAGGAGTGCTAGCTATCCTTGGGATGCTGAACTGTGCTTGCCTCTAGTAAGGAATCGTGAATGGCCCTAAGCCAGCCCTGGGCTCAGTTGTTCTGTCTGTCTCTGCATATTGAGAACCCTTCCTGCCCAGGGCTTAAATTTTATAGATCATTTTCCTGCTCATCATCTGACATTTATAACTCAGAGAAAGACACAGAGAGAAGAGTCTTAGGTCTGCTCAAGAGTCATTAACTCATTCAACAAATTTGTGCTACATGCCTACTACATGCCAAACATTGTCCTAGGTAAGGGGATATAGTGGCCTGGAGGTTGCCCATCTCCAGATTTAAACGTCATGTACCACCTAGTATTTTTTCCAGGCAAGCATAAAACTCCAATGGTAAAACCTGACCTAGGATGCACCTAAGTTTCACTTGTCCTTGTTATTGTATTGTTTAATTAACCTTCAGTGCTTACTAATGTTTTTAGATTTTCTTTTTTCTTCCCCATCTCTAGACATCCATCTTTATATGTCCTTAAAAATAGACTAAAACTCATTGGGTGAACTAAACTGTTTTTCTGAGCACCACGTAGGGCGAGTCTGGCTAGTGCTGGAAGACTGCATATCTAGTCCCTCCGTGGTATCCATTGTTTCGAATAATAACAAGAACGGCTGGGACAAGTGAAGTCCTTTGCATTGGATGTAACACAGAACAAGACTTTCATAAGATTTTCCCACTGTAAACATTTTGAGGGGGCAATGTCTAAGTAACATGATTCATAAAAAACAGGAAGTATGCCACGAAGGAAAGACAGAACGAGGGCTAAGCAGCCCCATCTTGCACCTCCCACCTGGACATTCCAATACTGACAGACAGATCCCCGCAGTTCCTTTCTGTAAACAGACCCTGGAGGAGCCAAAGGGCAGTCTCCTGGGTTCAGGGCCCAAAAGATGAGAGGATCAGAGGATCTTTATACCTCATAACCTTTCAGCGACGGCCCCACTAACACCACCGGACGCATTGACGGCACAACATCGTAAGGAGGAATGTGTTCCGTCTGAAAAAGATGAGTGGACACGTGTGACAAGGTGAGGCTGCGCCCCCCTCCTCGCAGCTACAGCGCTTAGTAACTCTTAGGAATGATTCCCGAGGGCTCCCACCAAGGCTCAGGCCTTTATAACTACGCGGTCCCGAGCACTGCACGCGTGTGTGTATAGGAAACTTAACAGATAGTTTAAAAAGGAAACACAACTTACTTACCACTTTTTGCTTCTGTTTTGCTAAAAGACAACAATGAGAGCCATATCAAAATATGTAATCTCTGTAAACAACAGTACACGAGTTTACTAGATGAGGGAATGTCCCCCTTCTGTCCTTGGGATTGGCCTGCACTGCCCTGTGCCCACTCTGGAGAGCACTGCTCTACAACTTCCCTTTGGACATGCCACTTTTGAAAACATGAAAAAGGGACAACATTCTCCCTGTACAAATGCCATTTCAGGTTGGAGGTGGGGGACAGGTACTCATAACACTGGAAGTTTTTTAGCTACCCATGAACTAAGAGCTTCCCCCATGCTGAACACGGTGCACAGTGTGGCTGAGGACAAGCTGGGCAAATAAGATCTAACAAAGACACGGAATAACAATTTGAACAAAATGACTATCACTTCAACCACTACCTTTTTTTTTTTTTTGTATTTGTGATTTATATTTGAGAACCATAAGATAATTTTGTAGGCTTTTAGGCAATTTTGCCTATTGCTCTTAAATTTCAATTCAAAAAACTGCCAGTTCTCCCCATTCTTTCCTGGTGGTAATAGTGAAAAGCTACAGTGCCCTGATGGCCAGGAAATGCTAAGGAAGAAAAACAAGCTCCACATCTGATTAAAGTGGCTTTGCTGCCATGCAAACAGCAGATCCTGCTGCTTCAGAGCCCTGGAGATCAGAAAGATTCTCATATACAAGGGCCAGCTCCTTAAAACTGCTCTGGAACCAACCCAGCTTTGACATGCATGAAGAGAGCCTTAGCCTGCCATTCCAAGTGGGTAACACCAGAGGCTCTGGTGCAAGATCACTTCTGGGCCAGAGTGAAGTTAGCTTACAAGAGACAATGCAATGGAAGAACACTTCCTACGTGAATGTCTTCATAAGTTTCAAAGACACAACAACCTTTTCTAGAGCCACCCTGTCCCTTCATTGCATTCCAGGGTACAGATGGGTGTTGCTCCCACATAAAAGCAAGGTCATGTGACTCTACCTATGCTGCACCCCTTACAGGCTCCACAGTTCCGGTCTAGTCCCCATGCAACCTGGTTTCCTGTGAGGACTGAGCAGGCTTGTACAATGGAGAGTTACTAGCTGTTGGGATAAATAAGATTTTTCAAAATCATATTGATAATCTGAATTTTTATATCATTAGTATTCTTCAAATAAAATGAACAGTAAAATATTAAATAAAAGAAGCTCTAAAACAAGCCTTAAACTTATTCCCAAATTAGTAAAAATGTTAGCATGCATGTTAGGATATTTAAAAAGGATCTATCCTACTCGAAGGAGTTTAGTGAAGCCTCTCACCTGCTGAAGTGGGAGTTGCTCGAAATGTCCCTGACACCATTTCTCCAAGGCTTGAAGAAGAATTTCCACTTGATTTCCTAGGACACAAAAAGGAACTTAGGTTTTAATATATTTTATTTATTTATTTATTTGAGACAGAGAAAGGCACAGAAAGAGAGAGAGAGAGAATGGGCACGCCAGGGCCTCCAGCCACTGCAAACAAACTCCAGACGCATGCGCCCCCACGTGCATCTGGCTTACATGGGTCCTAGAGAATCAAACCGGGATCCTTTGGCTTTTTCAGGCAAATGCCTTAACCGCTAAGCCATCTCTACAGCCCAAGGAACTTAAGTTTTATCACCCCCACCCCACCAGTACAAATTCTTTGAAAATAAAAACAGAACATATGGCTTTCTTTGGCCTTGATCCATTAAATAATTCAAGACATACCAAATCCCACTAAGAGAGAACTTCAGGAGTCTGTTCAAATGTTTTCCTTGACCCTCATCTCTCAGAGAAGGGGAGAACTAGTGGGGGCCTGGAGAGATTGCAAAAGTATTTTGTTCCCCACTTACTCATGCAGAAATTGGACAGAAGAATCCCTGGTAGAAATGTCCTCTTGAATTGTTTGCCTATCTAACACCAGTCACCAATGTACCAGTCAGAGGTCACAGACAGCTCAAAACAAGCAACAAGACCTAGAGGAACCCTTTCTTCTTAAAAGTGGTATGCATGTATGCATGGTGGTGGTGGTGCGGAGGGGTCACAGCTAAGACTTAGCAGTTAGGAGTTCGCCACAGATATTAGTTATTACCTGATTTAAGCTCATCAGCACTGGCCTTCTCAGACATGTTGTAGGAGCTTTAGTGGGACTTACATAGAGGTCCATAGAAGCTTACCTTCCTACTGCCCCAGTGCCTCTCCCTTCTGGTGCTTTAAAACACAAACTCCATGATTAGGAAAATCTGATTTCTCGTGAACTGTTACAGCTCTCAAGAGTAATTTTGCTATCAACAGTAATTCACTTATCTTTGCCTTCTAGGAATTAGCAGTTCTGCCACTTACTACATGTGGAGCCCACTGTGACAGGTCTGACTTTTCCCATCTACAGATATGTTAGCTACTTTTTTACCTCACAGGATTGGCATAATGATAAATGAGACCCTCTGAGTGAGCTCTGGCCTTTAATATTGCTAATACTCCACAGTAAGCTTTTAATTAAAGTATATAATAATAGCGTAAAATATTAAATAAAGGTGACAAAACTTTAAAGTGATGCAGAGTTCATTATCAAGTACTGATTGTGTGTTCCTATTGTAGAAGCAAAAACTATAAGAGGTGCCATTTCCCCTAGTGAGTCACATTCTAGTGGCATATCTAAACAAGAGAAACAGGCAAATCTATCATATTTCTGAGACTAAGTAGAAAAGAGAAAACTAAGTATGGGAAGAGATAGGAAATACAGGGAAGGTGAGTAGGTACAACTTGAGATATAGTGGGCAAAAAAGAAGCCACTGGAAAGGAAGAGGGAAGTGGGGGGGGGAGAAGGAGAGAGGGAAAGCTTGAAGAGAAACAAACACAGAAGGAATGGGGTCTTACCCGCCATGGAAACGCCCTCTTTTCTGTTCCTGCTGAATCCGTATGTTCTCCAACCGCAAAGGACTTGGAATGAAGCCAATCTCACAGCCCTCTTTTACGAGCCTTCCTATCCACCAGTCATTGTTGTATTTCTGGAACGCGAAGAGAAAACTGCTACCAGTAGTAATTCACTTACCTTCACATGCCAGCACTTAATTTCAGGGGACCAGAAGAATAAAAATGCAATTTATGTGCTATACTGTCATACTGTATACACAATCTATATGAACTACTAGTGCTACGTTTTACTATTTTCTAGTAGGTATTTTCAGCTCATAGACTAGAGCAGGGTTTGACAGACTTTATTTTGGGAAAGGTCAGGATAATAAATATGGTCTCTCTGCTATAACTATTTGAATCTGTTGTTCTAATGTGAAAATTGCCACCAAGATGTCACAAATGAACATGGTTGTGCTTTAAAAAAAATATTTAATTGACAGAGAAGGGGGAGGGGGAGATATAACAAGCATGTCAGAGCCCCCTGTCACTGCAAAAGGACCAGACACATGCACCACTTTGTACATGTGGCCTTATGTGGGCACTGGGGACTCAAACCCAGACTTTGCAAGTAAACCCATTTAACCATGGAGCCATCTCTCCAGCACTTGGCTATATTTTAATAATATGTTTTGCTCAATGAAGGCAGCGGGCCACCCAGGACTTATGGGCTGCCAACTAGCAGTTCCTATTAAAGTCAGGTCCTAACCTTTGGATTCTTTGTCCTTACCAAGAAGCCCTAGGTAACCCTTAAGGGATAGATTTCACCCTGTGCAGTCTGTATCAATGCAAACAGAACTCTAGCATGCAAGATAGGTGTAGCCCATGGGAAACACATGCAGTGTGTTAACAGCTTTCAAATAAAACTTCCACGGTACTGTTCAGAGTCTACTTCTTACAAACACAGGGTTTCAAATTAAGGCACATTTCATTACTTGAAGAAAAAGTCTACTCTTACAAGTCTGAATATACTATGTATTCATATGTAGACTTATGGAAATAGTCATAATTGGCCCAAGCCCAACAGGATTTCTAAGATACCCAGTTGAATAGTTTCATAACATGTAAACTTGTGACACAAGTCAACACAAAGTCTTTAATCAATGTGGGGTGACAGTTTGTTAACATGGCCTTATTTGATGGCTCAGCAAAACTGGGTTTGTAATTATTGGTTTGCTGGGTCCTAGGGCAGAGAGCACTTTAGCCCAAGCCATCTGTGTCAAGGGAAGGCTTCTGCTAGATCATTTCTCATAAACAGATAGTAATCCCATTGTTTAAGTCTTCTAGAGATGATTATAGAAAGTTCTATAGCCTTTATTAGTTTTCAACAAGAGAATTCTTTTCCTTTGATCATATATATACATATACTTGAAAATGTACCAACTGTAGGATGGTTTGCTGAGCTCAGAGGGAAGGATAATTTACTGTCTTTAATACTGATGCCTTGAACAGAAAGAATGGATGGTTTCATTGAATCATCACAGCATGGAATTCTGAGTAACTTTGAGGAATTCTGAGTAACAGTCACACACTTGAAAGAAAATGATACGGTAAGGTTTGGCCTTTTGTGCACATAGCTCCGACTCAGCCATGCCTGGCATGAAATATGAGTCTGTATTGAAAGGAAAGCTAGTTGACCTAAAATAAAATCCTGAACAATCTAAGTCTTAGTTTCCCCCTTTTTCCTGTCTTTAATTTCAGAATATCATGCCTGAAATAACAGGTCTGTTTATTTTGTAATTAAGAGGCAAGCAGACCCTTTTGGAATTTCTGCTGTATAGGTCTGCAGTTTACATTTAACTATGGTGGGGACAAAACAGACCATGAGTCATCGCTTCCTAAGGCTTAAGTTATTTCCTGAAATTAATTTAGCCCACTGGGATACTAATTTGTTAAATGGCACCCAAGTGACCTTTAAGGGCCTCCTAAAATGGTCAATGCAACTTCCTAAAATGGTTTAACATAGTTCTAGGAAACAACTAAAGTACAATGAAATTCTAACTCAGTGTGAAGGAAATTTCTTTGAGCTACTGAGAAGAAAGGTACCCTGTAAATTGAAGAGCTTAATTTACTTATCACTTGGCTTATGGGACAAGCACTGCTTTAGCCTTTGTTGGCTTTTTTAATACTGAGGAAGTACTTAGAACTGTGCATAAGAAATGGCATGGGCGATGGCGAGGGAAAGGGCCTTATTACAGAAATTCAGCCATGTGTGCTGCTGACACTGTGAGTGGTTGGGCCAGCTTCTGAGAAGGTCACCCTAGCACCGCTCCAGTCCTCGCCATTTTGATTTCCTAAAGTTATTAGTACTTTCTTCTAAGATTTTTATATTTTTTTTTCGAGGTAGGGTCTCACTCTAGCCCAGGCTGACCTGGAATTCACTGTGGAGTCTCAGGGTGGCCCCAAACTCACAACAATCCTCCTACCTCTGCTTCCAGAGGGCTGGGATTAAAGGCGTGCGCCACCACGCCCAGCTCGATTTTTATATTTTTAAATCTGCTCTGCAAGATCTGAAAATGAGTGGTTTTGACATCCATGAAATTATCAGCTCAGAGCAACATAAGGAGCTGTTGGACTGGAGGGAAAGGCACTGATCGACAACAAGCATATAGATCCGACAGAGCCAGCAAGAATACTGACAGGAAGGGGAGCTAGACGGCTTCGCGTGCAAAGTGATGGTGTGGAGACGCCCACGCTAGATGCCTGCTTTGTATTTTGTGTTCATATACTGAAATATCACACTGTACCTAATAAATATGCATATTTACTATGCCAGTCAAAAACATTTTTTAGGAGGTAAAAACTAACTATTCTGTTTTCATTGTGATATAGTGTATATATTTGTCAAATTATCATATATATGTAAAATTAAAATAATAATTAAGGGGCTAGGGAGATGGTTCAGCAGGTAAAAGCATTTACTACACAAATTTGAGTGATACAGGAATTTGGGGCTCCTTGTATGCCAATGCAACAATAATTTGGGGTGTTCCTGGATCCTTGTCCTGTGAATTCAAAGAATGAAATCCATGGACCCGAGGACTAGGTACCAAAAGATTTTATTATAGCTTAAAGCTCTCAGAGGAAGAAGAGAAGGGAGCTTAAGCCTAGAACACAAGAGAAGGAACAAGGTGGAACTCTTGCCCAGGGAGGTAAGAGGAGGTCGGAGAAGCCTACTTCCATACTCAGATCTGTTTGTTTTTTTTTTTGTTGTTGTTTTTTAAATGGGGAGTGGCTACAGGAGGAACACCATGTGTGTTCAGGTTTGTTTGTTTGTTTTACAAGCCCCACGAATAGGTTTTTGATATTGTCAGTTTATTGCTGAAGCCAGGAGTCTTGTGTTAGAAATTCTCTAGGAAGGGAATGGAAGGGAGCAGAGATAAAGAAAGGCCAGGTCCTTCTGACGTTTCTGACCTATAGTAAGTGTAATAACCTAGACTTTCCCCTATAAGCCCAAGGATAATTCTTGTGCTTACCCAAGAGAAAGCTATTCATTTTGGGGTTCATCACCTCTAAGCTGCCAATTTCTGTCTCCTATCATGAGAACCTGAGTTCAATCCTCAACACTCACATAAAAAGCCAGATATTGCCACCTCATGCCAGTAATCCCAACACTGAGGGAGGAGAAGACAAGAGGATCATTAGGGTTCCCTGGTGAGCCAGTCTAACTGAAAAATGGGAAGATACAGGTTCAGTGAAGGACACATGTCTCAGGAAAATGAGGCAGGAAAGCAATAGAGAGGGATGCCCAAAGTACTGCTCTGGCCTCTGCACATATGTGCAAGGGAGCACATGCATACATGCATGCTCCATGTGTATGCACATACACCACACATATTATACACACACCAAAAATAATAATTATAATTAACAAGCCCAGAATGGTGATAGAATGTAGGAAAGCAAGAAAATATAGCTAGGTTAGAAGGCTTGTGTAAGTATATATATTACATGAAGAACTTTTCTTATTTTTGAGATGTTGCTTCTCAGAAACAGAGCTAAAAAATATGGCTCAGTCATCTTTTGATGTCAATGGTGAAACACAATTGACCATTCAGATGCTAGGGTACATGTTTTAAGTCACGGGCCCTTGTCTCCAAGACAAATGTGAGTATTTACCCAGGATGAAAAAGCAAAGCCACTGGGTGGGTACTACCCATTTCCCCTTACCAAGGCTCAGGAGTTATATGAACCACAGACATCTTTTCCTTTAATTGTTCACAATTAATTAATCAATCAAATTAATTAATTTACAATGAATTAATGTTTCTCTTTCAAGTTCTGCCTTTCTATTCAGTGTCAGGACTCCACTATTCTTGCCTACTCAAAAACCTTACTCCTTCTACTCCTTGGCCCTTCATCTCTCCCTTTCATTCAAGTTGTCATTATCAGCATGTAGGCAGTGGGTGAATGATGGTGCACACAGGTAATCCCAGCACACAAGAGGCTAAGGCAAGAGGAACAAGAGTTCAAGCTTGGGCTGCATGCAAGAACCTGCCTCAAAAAATAATAACCAAGTACAGGTTCCCTAACAGCCCCCACCTGAAAAAGAAAACCCCTTTTGACTTCATATCCTTCCTAGCCTATTGCCTGGTCAGTGTCAGCCTTTAAAAAAAAAAAAAAAAAAAATTTTTTTTTTTTTTTGAGGCAAGCCCAACAGACTAGCTTTTTCTAATGTAACAGTGGGAAAGGGGAGGGGAGAGAGAATTGGCACTCCAGAGCTTAGCAGTTAAGGTGCTTGCCTGTGAAGCCTAAGACCCATGTTCTACTCTCCAGGTCCCATAAAAGCTAGACGCAAGTGCACAAGGTTGCATTTTTCAGGCATCTCCAGTCTTATGTTTCATTTCATTGTTCCTCCTTCATGCTTTTCTTTCTTTGAAATCCCAAACTCTTTACTTCAACAGACTAAGTGGAGACCATCTTATGGGAACACCTTCCTTGCCACTGCATGCCTCAAACCCACTGGGAAACTGTGGAATGAGGGGATTCTACAAAGGTGCAACTCTCCTCTTCACTCAGCCTGTGTCTTGGGCTCATTCACTGGATATTACCCATTCCCTCTTCTCCCACCCCTCACTACTTTGACTGTCCCTTTTACTACCAATATGCTTTACTGGGTTCAGTATCTCTGCATGGAAAATGGACTTGTCTTCCCCATTTTCAAAAGCATCATTGTTTACCAGATTTACATGCATGACTCCATCCCTATGCTGTCTTTCCGTAACTAGAACTCTAGACACTTAGAAAGAAAATAATGCACACTCTCCTTTGGCCTCCAGATGATGTGGGAAAGGTCCTTTCAAGCATCTTTGTGGGGAGGCAGACAGAGCCCAGACAGTCTGTCCAAAGCAAATCATAACCACAGCCATCCTGGTAGCCTATCTGCTCCCTTCTCTGCTTTGAAAACTGATACTAGAGGCTGTTACTTCCTTCTATACTGAGCATAGTCAGGAAAACTGGCCTCTGTCCCTCCTTTTCCTCAATATCACCACCCATGTGAAATCTCCAATTCCTATTTGCCCCTTAGCTTGACCTCTAAGCTGTTCCCTCTCGTGTTCTGTTGGGCCTCTACTGTGTCTCACCAGCTTGTGAAATGCACCCTTGCCTGTTACAGACATTACTCTGATGTACAACACTGGCCCCTTATCTACTTTATTTCAAATTCCCTTCCAGCCCACTGTCTAGTAATAAAGACAAGGTTCAACAGGTCCTTTTGAAAATCTGGAGCTTAGAGCTGGGTATAATAGCACAGTGGTAAAGTACTTCCCTAGCATGCACAAGGCCCCAGGTTCCATCTCCAATCTTACAAAAGAAAAAAATATATAGTCCTTGTCTCTCAGTTGTGGCCCCTTGTCTGTTACACATCTATCTCTTGCCCTCTGGCCACCTGTGATGCTTCAGGCTCTTCCTTCACCCTGATGCCAAACTGTGCCTATCCCTAACACTGCTGGACTTCACCACTCTGTAGAGCTTCTGGTTACCTGATCATCAGCAGACGGTGTCTCTTTCTCTTTCTTTAGGCTTCTAGAATACCAGTACACTTTTCCTCTATAATAGAACTTGTCATCCCATGCAGAAACTATGTATACTGTTGATCCCTCCTGGCAGACTCAGAGCTCCGTGAGGTTAGTGATCTTTCTGTCTGACCCTCCAGTGCTAAGCACAATGTCTGATAGCAAGTAGAGTTTCACTGTATCTAGACTGAACAAATGAAAGTTTTTGATGTCACCATTCTATCCTAGATGTGAGGCATCATGACCTTTTTACAGTGCTTAAACTCTTAAGCTCCTTGTTTCCTGGTATGTTCTGCCCTTTAGTTAGTTTTTGCACTTTCTTTAATTTTATACTCTGATGTTAGTTCTAAGATCACAGTTTACAGAATTATATCCAGTGTCTATGACAACAACACCTATAAACAATAAATAGTATAAAAACTTATTTTTAAAAAAGATTTCTTTATTTATTTATTAGAGACAGAGAGAGAGGAAGAGAGAGAGTGAGAGAATGGGTGCACCAGGGTCTCTAGTCACTGCAAACAAACTCCAGATACATGTGCCACCATTTGCCTCTGGTTTACGTGGGACCTTAGGCTTCACAGGCAAGTGCCTTAACCACCACTAAGCCATCTCTCCAACCCATAAAATCCTATTTTATGGTAGTAAGTTATCCCTTTTGCCACATTTCCCTTGGTTAGATTCATAGCTCTATGCCCTGTAGCCACAGATAGGCTAGGGGGTGGCTAAGTGATAGAGTGAGTGTCAAGCATGCACAAGGACCTGGGTTTGGTCCTCAACACTGAAAAGGAGAAAAACAATGTGAAGGAGACAAAATTCCAAGATCCACCCTATAATGTCAAATGTTGACTGTGCTCAGCGTTGGGAAGCTGTGATACTGCAGGCAATGAGCTCAGCATCCACATCTCAGTGAGATGAAAGGATGTGGAAGGTCCAGAAAATTAAATGAGGCCACTGGCAGCACCTCAGGTCTCCTCTTGGGTGCGTTTGGCTCAGGGCTGTTTCCCAGCTGCGGCTTTTTGGCAGGTGAAGGGATGCAGTGTGTCCTACATTTACCTCTTTAATGTGAAGAAAGTCCTTGGCATCAAAGGAGATGGCCGTGCTTGGAACGGGCACATCCTCATCCAGGGCACCACAGTAGCTCACATTCGTCTTCACAGCAAACGCTACAGGTTTGGACTAGAGACAGAAGTGCAGAATCAGGAGGGAGGGAAGAAGAAGAGAAAGGAGCATTGTTCACACATATCATACAGAGAGGGATAGCTCCAGGCAGTAAGAAAATCACTTTGCAAAGAGTGAGCTCTGCTGGGCTTTACACTTCCAGGCCACATCCAAAATGCTGCAGAGATGACTGGAAATGACCCATCCTGTCAACCAGCTGTTTTTCTTCACTTGTACTTTATGTACACTTTGTACATAAAGAGCTACCTACCCCCTAAAATATTTGGAAGGATGGACAGAGGTAGGGACAGCCTGTTTTGTTCTCTAGTCATATGGTCTATTTATTTTTAAATGATAACAAACACCCTTTAACTGTGGGACACAGGAAAAGTAGAAGGATGTTTAAAAATGAGAGCCATTGAATAGCTGGGCATGGTGGTACACGCCTTTAATCCCAGCACTTGGTAACAGAGGTAGAAGGATGGTTGTGAGTTTGAGGCCAGGTTAGGACTACAGAGTGAGTTCTGGGTTAGCCTGGGCTACAGCAACACCATATCTCGAAACTACCCCCCACTACCACTACAAAGACAGAAAGGGGGAGGGAAAGAGAGAGCTATTGAGAGTAGGGAGGGGAAGATATAAAGTAAGTATTTTTAAATAAATTATTTATTTATGTGTGTGTTCCAGGATCTTTTGCCATTGCAAATCAACACCAGACATTTGTGTAACTTTGGGGATCTTCATTTGTGTGGGTGGCTGGGGAATTGAAACCAGGCTGGCAGGTTTTGTAAGCAAGAACCTTTAACTTATGAGCCATTTTCCCAATCCCATATTTTTGAAAGAGCCTAAGATTTGAAAACTTAAAAGACCTTATCCTGCCAGGGAAAAGAAGGGCCAATGTGGGTTAAACCTGACAGGCAAGGTTCTTCATGTGCCATTATCCTCCTAGCTGATTCTGAAAGTCATACAGAAATTCCTACTGACGAAATGTGCCCAGGCAGGTGCAGCCTCAGACCACTGAGCAAGCAAGGCAGGTTAAGCCAGCGGTACTGCCACCAACATCTAAATGACCACACAGTTACGAAAGAGATTTGAAAGAAAATTATTTAAACAAGAATTATTCACATGGGAGGCATAAGGCCCCTGAAAGTCTGGGCTGCTTTACTACTGGTTCCTTTACTTGCTCTAGGAAGATGCTCAGGCACCAAGCGATGAGGAAGGACCCAAGCTAGAATTTGCTGTTCCCCTGCAGATGCTGCCCAAACCTCCTTCAGTCAACAGAGCAAAGCTAACTCACTTACTTGCATTATACTTCCCTCACTTCTCTCTCAAAGCTTTATTTTTTAAAAATTTATTTATTTGAGAGCAACAGACACAGAGAGAAAGACAGAGGGAGAGAGAGAGAATGGGCGCGCCAGGGCTTCCAGCCTCTGCAAACGAACTCCAGACACATGCGCCCCCTTGGGCATCTGGCTAACGTGGGACCTGGGGAACCGAGCCTCGAACCAGGACAAGCCTGGGTGTTGGTCCTGGCCTTAACCTTGTTTGAGGCAGGGTCTTTTGTTGTTTGCTGCAGTGTGCCAGTTTTTCCATGAGCTCCCAGCAATTCTCCCTTCCCCACCTCCCATGTTGCATTAAGAGTACTGGGTTTACAGACACACATTTCACATGAGTTCTGGGGATCTGAACTCAGGTCCTCCTGCTGACTGAGCCATCTCTCCAGGCCTCTTTTAAATGATTTTTATCATAAAAGAGAACAGAGAAAACATTCAGTTTATTTGAGGTTGAGCTTAAAATTTAGGAAGGATGGATCAACATGTCAAAGGAGTATGCTGTGGAGAACAAAAGGACAGGCTGGCCATAACTCCTGTCTTATATCTTACTGTTGTGCCTAAAATTCCATGCAAATAGGGGCTGTGCTCTGAAGAAACAAGTTCAAATGACATAGGATGGGAGATCTCTAGTGGCTTTTATGGTTCAAAAACTCAACCTTCTCCTTATGAGAATCCTCAAACAAACAAGCAGATAAAACAAGGTTCTGAATTTGAGGTGGGAAGCCGCGAGCTAGAGAGAGAGGGTTGAGGAAGCAGCAGGTGATCTGCAAAGCACCAGGCCTGGTAGTGTGTAACAAAGCCATGCATTGTGGCACTTGGAGGCCTGAGGAATGTGGGAGGCAGGTGGGCTGCTTTGGAGGCTCTCTGCCAATACTCTGCTTGATAGTGCCACACTGCTGCATCAGAAGGTGGCCAATAATCGTCACCAAATCAAAGAGAACAAAGCAAAAGTTCACAGGAAACTGATCCTTGGGAACATTACTAACCTGTGTTAGGGGCACGTAAACCAGACCAGAGAACCTTACAATCTGAAGCCTTACCAGGATGCTCAGAAAATGAGTGTTCTAGCCACACACGAGGCAGGACAGGGGCAGCTGAAAGTGTTGGAGAAACATGCCAGTTTTCGATCACAGAAGGGGAAGAAAGTCACCTTTGCTCTTTCGAGCTGGATGGCCGCTTGCTGCTCTCTCTCCTGCCGAATGGCTTCCCGGTCCTCTTCCAAAGAGACATCGGAGTCAGACGGCCTGCTTGTATAGGAATCCGCTGAGCCCTGGGAACAGAACACAGCTTACATGAGGTGAAGTGGAGCTTCTTAAATTGTCACAGTCATACAGAATCCTGGGGCGCGTTCCTCTTGTTTGCACAGGATTTTATGCACACATTCTGCCTTGCTGTAGATATAAATTTAGATGGTAGATTATCATTGAGCATCTGAGATATTTGGAAGGTAGCAATGTTGTGAAGGAAAATATTTTGATTAGATTAAGCACTAGGAAGTAAACTGCAGTGAGAATGATGTGATACTCAGCCCTTACTCTGGTCTTTTGCTATTTTTCTCTTAAGCTGATACTCATTTGTAGAGCTGAAGTTTTCTCCCATTCTCTCTTTTGTACAGACTGTACATCTAAGGGCTAGAGAGGCTCAGCCTGAGACTACAAAGGCTAAATTCTACCCATATTCTGGGTTACACATCATCATTTTGTCCTTAGTCTTTTTTTTTTTTTTTTTTGCAGTATCTTTGGGAAATTTAATTTGGATCATATCTTCTTTCTCTTGCTGAAAATAGCATGTATCTTCAGACATTGTGGGTTCCACAGCTTACAAAGATGCAGTGGTTTCCCTGCAGTTACTTACAATCTATACCCAACTTTCTATGGAAAGTTAACATGTTTTCCAACTTCCTAAAAAATGCTCTAGTCCTTACAATAAGTGGCAAGTCAAGCAAAGTAAGGCTTTATTTCCCCCTTTCCCCGTTTTAACTTTATGGCGTAATGGAAGAGTAAGGATGGAAGACAGTTATGTCAGTGCTGGCACTGTGGGGATGCAGCTGGGTCCTGTCAGGCGCCCTCATGTCTTGGAGCCCTGGCACAGCCCTGCACTGAGGAACCTGAGACCAGGAAGTACACAGCAACCTGGCACAGCCCAGCAGGGCGATGGGAGCTCCCGGTTCTTCTTGGTGCTCACAGGGCAAAGGAGCAGGCCCTACCTATGACCAGAGGCCTCTCTCCCACCAGCGGTAGAGTACCACAGGCTAATTTCTGTCTTAACACAAATGAGTAAATATTCTACCCTAGAAAAATGATTTTCCAGTTTCAAATCAACACTACTGAAATCTTTCACTATAACAGTACAACCATTGTCCCACAACAGCTCATGTGTAGTCGATGAGCAGAAAGTGAACTGAAAGTGAAAGCAGGGTGACGGCCGGGCCCACGCGAGAGCTGTCTGCTAGCACCAAATTTCAGCCTTGCTGACGCCATTCCAGGACTGGGGACGCCCAGTGCTACTTTGGTACTCAAGCTACAAAAAGAGATGAAAACCAAGCTAGCTAGTTAAAAAGTCATTCCCCCTCCCAAAAAGAATGAGAAAAAAATCCACGAAGCTTGCCTATGGCTGCTAAAGGCACATCATCCTATAATCTCTTCAAGCTGGCATTAGAAGTAGACATTTGCATAGACCGTGACATTTACTCAATAGAGGTATTGGTAGGGCTGGTGTATTTGGCATGTTTCTTAAAGTATATCCGGGTATTTCTGAAGTGCATAGATGGAGCCACACGGTAGATCGACTGCACACACACAAAAGCAAAATAAAAGAAAGAAAGAAAGAAAGAAAGAAAGAAAGAAAGAAAGAAAGAAAGAAAGAAGGAAGAGAGCTCGACCTATCATTGTCTAAAAAAAGGACTACCTTGAAATCCTTTAAAACACAGGCCTCTTAGAACATATCTTTTTTCTAAACTTAGGTACACCTGCATAAATCCAGATTAATAGAGAAAGCAAAGAGCATTTTTCTGATATAACACTGAAAACCATTTGGAGTGGGTCCTCCCTCAGCAGGGCTTTGCTGGCGGATGAGCTGCGGGGCAGCCATCCTAAGGTGTGGAACCAGGATGGCTGCTCTGAGGACAGAAGAGCCTAAGGTGATTAGAAAGCATACCCAGGTTAGAAGCACTGGCTTGGGGTATATGTGCTGGGGAAGGACAGCAACCACAGTTCACAGGAGAGCCGGCTAGCTACCCACAATCCCACAATCCCCTCTTGCCACCAGGAGATGGCTACTTTCCTGAAACTACCTAAATGACTCTCAAATCCTGGCACTCAGACATCTGTTATCATACAGGGACTCGAGGACTACTGAAAATGAACTTCATTTTGAAATGTGGACCAGACTGTTAGAATTCCAAAATGAGTTGATTAACTCTACTACTGCTAAACTTGTAGGTGCTTTTAGGTGCTTCCTTGTTTGAAAGCAGTGGTAGAGGGAAACAAACTGCTGCAGTACCTGCTGGAAAGCTCCATTTCCTGTGTCTCCTGGGAGAAAGAAATGACCACCAGTCCACTAGTCAAACAGTGGGAGGGCTTCCCGTTCACGGAGCCTGCGCAGCTCTAGCAGGTGAGCAGCCACACGTCACAGTACTACGTTCACATGGCCGCCAAGTCGTGCTGGCTGTGGCTCCTGACCAAGTTGTCTTAATCTTCTTAGTTTCAATTTTCTTCCTTTGTAATGTGGATACGAATGCACCTATTACTTTCTGGGTGCTTTGTTTGAGATTGAATATCATATATTTTTTATCATCATGGGGAAAATTCAGGAAATGCTAACAATTTTTTGACTCCTCTAAGTAAAGGTTGGGCATCTTTTCAACATTAAAGTTTTTTTTTTTTTTTATTTGAGAGCGACAGGGAGAGAAAGAGGCAGAGAGAGAGAAAGAGAGAGAGTGGGCACGCCAGGGCCTCCAGCCACTGCAACGAACTCCAGACGCGTGCGCCCCCTTGTGCATCTGGCTAATGTGGGACCTGGGGAACCGAGCCTCGAACCGGGGTCCTTAGGCTTCACAGGCAAGCGCTTAACCACTAAGCCATCTCTCCAGCCCTCAACATTAAACTTTTGCTACTCCCAGAATTCCAGGATATATCTTTTCTTCTTTAAAAAGGTTTTATTGAGGTATTATTTACATACTATAAAACTCACACATTTTAAAGTATACAATCCAATTTGTGTGTGTGTGTGTGTATAGGTTAAAGGTTGTTCAAAAATAGACTCCTCACATGATGAAGACTATTTCAGAGCTGGAGATCCCAATCCAGTAATTTTTAACAAACTTACAAAATAGAACTTTCACCATACTCTAATATTGGAACATTTCCATCACTTCAGAAGAAACCCATGTCTATAATTTAGTCTCTTTCCCATTCTCATCTCTAAGACCCAGAAAACCACATACTTATTTTATCCTTTAAAGGCAGAAGTAACTTTCTCTTTTTATGAGTTGTTTTAGAAGCTATCTATGTCATTAAATTACACCAAAAAGAAGCGAAGGTCTACACATGTTTGATTTTAAAAAGCAATACGGCTAGAAAGATGGCTCAGAGGTTAGAAGTACTTGCTTGCGAAGTCTGATGGCTGGGTTCAGCTCTCCAGTATTCACATAAATCCAGACGCACAAAGTGGTACATGTGTCTGGAGTTAGTTTGCACTTGTTATGGCGACCAGATACCTGACAGGAAGCAGCTTCCCGTTTTGAGGGGATGCATTCCATCATGGGGTGCATGGCAGCACGAGCAAGAGCTCAGCGGGTTACCCTACAGCCAGTCAGGAAGCAGACACAGGAAACAGGGCCAGACTATGGAATTCCAAGGCCCACCCACAAGGGCCCACTTCCTTCAGTGAGGCTGCACCTCCTAAAGGTTTCACCAACTCCCCAAACAATATATCACTGGCGAACCAAGGGTTCCAACACATGAGCCTCGGAGGGACATTTCATATACAATCCACGACACCCAGGATGACCTGAAACTTTCTCTGTAGCTCCTTCTGGCTTTGAACTTGCAATCCTCCTACTTCTACCTCTTGAGTGCTAGGAATGACAGGTGTGTCCCACCACATCTGGCATGTTTCCCTTTTGTTGAAGTGATATCTCCTTCAGTGGTGTTCATACTACATATTTACACATCATTTTTAACAATTAAGTTATAATTAGATGTATAAATATACATTGTGGTACAAAGCAAATCACGGGCTTTCTCCCCCTGCCTTTCTCATAAATGGAATATAAAGTAGTGGGCTACTTTATCATGCTTTAACATAATTTAGTTAAAGAAAGTAATACTTAGTTATCAAATTAGTCAGCCTAGCGTGGCAATTGCTATAACTGCCCTAATTTCAAACAGGCATTTCTTTGGATTGCCTGAGCAATCAACAGAAGGATTTGAGCTGACAAGTACAGAGAGGGAGGTGACAGAAAGGGAGAGAGAGAGAGAGGAAGGAGAGGGAGAGGAAGGAAGGAAAGAAGGACAGTCTGAGAAAGGCTAAGTTCAAATGGCCCACAGGTTAAACCAATGGTAGAGTGGGGACAAAAGGGTAGATTCCTTTTATTCTGGGTTTGTTACCCTGAAAACTGTTTAGGTGACCAAGCTGAACCTCTACCCCACTCTAATCTCGTAATTAGATGCCTACAGGCCAGAAATCCCTTGTCAAGTGGCTGGTCAACACCAGCTGGATCTAAGATGGCTGCCAGAGCGACCTGGGACAACTTCATTATAATCCCATCTGCAAGCTAAATGACATCCCCTCCAGGACTGCGACAGTTGTCAGTTGCCATGGTAGCCACAGGAAAGAACTATTAAAGGAAGGAAAAGAGGCAGCACCCACATCACCTCTGCTACTCCTGGAAGAAGAGCACTCCTCCCCCTTGTTAGCCTCGCCCTCCCTCATTCACCTCTCCCTCCCTCCCTCCCTCCCTCCCTCCCTCCCTCCCCCCCCCTCTCTCTCTCTCTGTCTTTCATCTATAATCCCTGACACCCAGGGCTTGAGAAGTTGATTTCTTACTTTGGTTCTTGGTCAGGAATGAACATCTTCTGCCTTACTCAATTGGTTCAGACACATTATTGGTTCCACATTTGGAAGAGGGAGGGCGAAAGGATGCAGTTTGGGGGCAAAACTGGTAACAGGCTGAACCATGGAGTTCGACAGAATACACTGGGGGAAGAACACAAGGAAAGGTTACTTTAAACAGATGCTCTCTGGCCACAATCTCTTTGATGTTCAGTGCATAATGCCACGTGTGGGGAAGAAGTGCTACATCACTTGGCACAAGCAGCAGCAGCCACAGGGCTGATGAGAAACAGAAGTTGAACAAGCCTTGGTGCACCCAACAAGAATATTAGCACAGCCACAGGGGCAAGGAGATTGAGCCAAGGAGCTTGTTCGGGGAGAAGTGGCCTCAAGCCATCAAGCTAACTATTCACAGGCCACAAAATAACAACACAGGATACTGGTTAACTCAGTGACAGCTTCAGAATAATCTAAATGACAGACGTGAGTGACTGGGCCATCCACCCGGCTGGGCCCAGAACTGTCACCAGAAGGCTGTGGCTGTAGCAGGAAGTTTCTATTCAAGAGTGGCTTCTCAAGCACACTAATCAGGTTTCAGCAGAGCTACTGATGAAGGAAATGACAGCACTCGCTTTGGAGCGCAGGAAATCCTGACGTACCGCTGGTAGAAGCCATGCTGGCATGGATGAGGTAACGGCTAATTTCTTGTAACTGTGGACTTCTGTGACCTTCTGGAAAACTGAGTGACTGAAACATGCTTTTCACATTTCCCCAGAAACAGGTCACCAAGTGACCCACAAGCCCACGCTGCAGTCTCCTTTCTTGACAGTCAGATTAGAGATATAATGATAGCATTAATGTTTCCCCTTAAGGCAATCACTTATGTCTTCAAAAAACAAGACTTTCCCTTCTTTCAGATAAAGGGGGATAGTGTATCTTGTTTCGGAGAGAAGAAAAAAAGGAAGGGAAAGGACTTGAACTGTACTCATGACATTTCTGTAGCCCGAGGAACTGTGGTGAAAAAATCATCTTTATCTGACTCTTTGGAATGACTTTTTTTTTTCAACACTCCCTGGGGGAAGTGTACATACACATAGATCTAACAGAATCCAGGAATGTCATCAAGAACAAGTGGAGGGAACTGGAGCAGGTACCTCAGTAGCAGAGCATGTGCTTAGCATGCTCAAGGCCTGGGTATGACCTCCAGCACATCTCCTACCCCCACCCCCCAGCCAGCAAAGCTTCCCCCAGAGATGACGAGGAAAAACAGAAATAGGAAGACATATCTTCTCAGGCAGGGGTGGTGTCCTATGAGTTTTAGTGGTCCTCAGAGTCTCCAGAACAAAGCTCAGCACCCTATGGGAGCTCACAATTATTCAGTAACTGAAAGAATGGGTGACATAGCTTCAGGGCCAAGAGACCTTTCCTGGAGCACCTACAACGTTCCAACTTCAGACAAGATGGGGTTGGGGAACAGGTACTTTCTGCTTCAACATGTTGCTAATAATCATGTTGAAAAGAACAGCTTAGGGCTGGAGAGATGGCTTAGTGGTTAAGCGCTTGCCTGTGAAGCCTAAGGACCCCGGTTCGAGGCTCTGTTCCCCAGGTCCCACGCTAGCCAGATGCACAAGGGGGCGCACGCGTCTGGAGTTCGTTTGCAGAGGCTGGAGGCCCTGGCGCGCCCATTCTCTCTCTCCCCCTCTATCGGTCTTTCTCTCTGTGTCTGTCGCTCTCAAATAAATAAATAAATAAAAATTTTTTAAAAAACCATTTTAAAAAAAAGAACAGCTTAAACAAAATCCATGTTAATTTGACAAATGATACAAAGGTTTAGTGGTCAGAAATTTCTCAGGAAAAAAGTTAAAATAAAGAAGGAAAACTAGTGTACTAAACAGATATTAAAACATATTGTAAAATTACAGAAATTAAAAATGGTTGGCCCTGGCAGGGAACAATGAAGTAATATAGTGCCTATAAATCAACCCTAACCTATGGGAGAGTACTACAGGAAGCATGGTGAATCTGTGAGGAAGAGATATAGAGAAGTACTGCAGAAAGTACTGTGAATCAGAGAGGACAAGCTACGGGAGAATACTATAGGAGGGATTGCGAATCTGTGTGAGGAAAGATTATTTGAGGGAAAGCATAGCTAGACAACTAGAAAAAAATAAATGAAGATAGATTTCTATTTTGTTCTTTATACAAAATTAAATTTCATCCAGGTATGGTGGCACATGCCTATGAACACAGCATGCAGAAAGCTGAAGCAGGAGGATTGCGTTGAGGTTATCAGGAACACATAGACAGATAGACAGACAGACAGATACACAGATAGATAGATGGTAGATAGCTGGTTGTGGGGTTGCCCATGCCTATCATCCCAACATGCAGGAGACTGAAGTAAGAGGATGACTGTGTGAATTCAAGGCGAGCTCAGTGCTAAATGGTTTTATTATTGGTCCTTTGGGGAAAAATATACCCTTTGGTAGGTCTCTGATGGCCTCCACAAAGGCCAGTTAGTACAAGCTTTTCTCTTTTAGTCACCAACCTCCTGATTTTGTGAAGCTTGTAGGGCTCAAGTTAAAAAATGAGTAAGTTTTGAACACAAGCGTTCATTTTGAATTAAATGGTCTTGAGTGGTTTGGAGTATTGGAAGTTTTGGGGTGTCCCTGGTGTGGATGCCACCTACCTGTCATATGCTTGCCCCTCTAGGTACTACTTCTAGTTTTCTCCATGAGGGAAGCGTCCTCCAAGGAGTTTTCATGTCACAGGGCCCACGTTCCAAGCAACTCCTGTCAGCACTGTGAGCCTTCCTTTGCCTCTGGGGGTCTTGCTACCACTCTTTAATGTCCATTTGTCACATCAGCAGGGACTAGTCTGAAGCCATTGTGCCTCCATGCCATGCTTTTCTCCCCTGCTGGGTCACAGGCAAGAGGAGATGAAAGCAACCTCGCATTGCTGCTTCCTGTCTGCTAGTTCTGTGCTGTGGGTGTGAGACTCACTGTTAGAGGAAAAGGAACTTCTGCTTGGTTCAACCTTTGGAACTAGGAAATGAGGCTCTGATTGGAATAAAACAGCACTTTACAGATGTTACTAATTTAGTCACCATAAAAGCTTGAGAGGTAGAGTTCATTACCTGTGCTGAAGTAAACAAGGCTCAGAGATGCTAAGTAACAAGCGCAAGGTCATGCAGCTGAGAAAGCAGGGTGAACCCTGGGCTGATTCCCTCCACAGCTTTTGCTAATAACCAGGCCCTGAGGAGCTCCTGGGAGCAACTTCTCTGGATTAGCATATCACTGGCATTAAAAGCTTTTTTTTTTTTTTCCTTTAAAAATCCCCCCAGGGCTGGAGAGATGGCTTAACAGTTAAGGTGCTTGCCTGCAAAACCTAAGAATGTATGTTCTAATCTCCAGGTACCACATAAACCAGGCGCACAGTGACTCCAGTACACAATTTACACTTGCGCACAAGAGGGAGCATCTGGAGTTCACCTGCAGTGGCTGAAGGCCTTGTGTGTCCATCTCCACCTCCCTGCCCCCACCTCTCACTCAGCCACCTGCTGAAGTTCCCTGGCCATCAGCTGATAAAGCCAAGATTTGTATTTCAGGTAAATCCCCTGAGGTGTGTTGTTGGAGGAATTTTCTTGTGCCAGGGTGGGTCTTTTAGTACTCATTGAGGAATATTCACTTGAATTAATATCATCAAAACACAAGTGACCAACAATTTTTTTTTTTTTTTAAGTAGGGTTTCACTCTAGCCAAGGCTGACCTGGAATTTACTATATAATCTCAGGGTGGCCTTGAACTCACAGCAATCCTCCTACCTCTGCCTTCTGGGTTCTGGGATTAAAGGTGTGTGCCACCACACCTGACTTTGTTTGTTTTGATATTTGAGATAGGGTCTTACTCTTTAATCCAGTCTGATCTGGGGCACTATACAACCTAAGCTGGTCTCAACCTTCTCCTGCCTCTGCTTCTGCCTCCCGAGCTGCTGGGATTATGAGCATGCACCAGCACACTAGATTCTCAATCAATTATTATTAAGGATATTTTAATCAAACTTCTGGATTGCCTCTTGTTTTCTTTCAGGCCTATCCATGACTCGTTAACCCATCCAAAGTGCTCAGAGGGGAAACCTTCGATTCCTTTAGTTAGAAACCTTGTGAATCAAATATTTAAAATGTGTAAGACAGGAAACTACTGGCAAAAATGAGTCTGGGACAGTTGCTGTGACTTAAATTTACTGTAACCACCTTTATTTTCCACAGGGAAATATGGAGGGGGGCAGCTGTCCATGGGAGAGGGAGCAGGAATTAGCAGTGCAGCTTCGCAGCCTGGGCTGGAATCCTGGGGTTGCAGCTGATGGTGTTTTCACTCTGGGGAAAGCTGCTTCATCAGTGTAGATGAGCTGCAGGGAAGACTGCCCGCAGCAGCGCAGGCCCAGCCCTGAGGCCTTGCCACACTTGGTCTAGCAGACACATGCCTGTTTCCTCCGCGAGGTTAATGTGCTGCTTTTTTTTTTTTCCCCCCCGAGGTAGGGTCTCACCCTAGCTCAGGCTGACCTGGAATTCAATATGTAGTCTCAGGGTGGCCTTGAACTTATGGCGATCCTCCTACCTCTGCTTCGTGAGTGCTGAGATTAAAGGTGTGTGCCACCACGCCTGGCTAATGTGCTATCTTAACCTTTATTGAAAAATAAATTAGCAGGACTGGGGAGGTAGCTCAGTCAGAAAAATGCTTGCCTATAAACCTAAGGACCTCAGTTCAACCCCTAGCATCCACAAAAAATGTTGGATGTTGTGGTGGTTTGATTCAGGTGACCCCTTAAACTTAGGTGTTCTGAATGCTAGGTTCCTAGCTGATGGTGATTTGGGAATTAACACCTCCTGGAGGCAGTGTACAGTTGGGGGCAGGCTTATGGGTGTTATAGCCAGCTTCCCCATGCCAGTGTTTGGCACTCTCTCTTGCTAATGTTGGCCAAGAGGTGATGTGCATCCTCTGCTCATGCCCAGGTTCAGGTATTTTTGATTAAACTTCTTACTTAGTCTCCAGCAGGCACTGCCTTGCTGGAGGAGGTGTGTTACTGGGAGCATACCCTGAGTCCAGCCCTAAAATAAGTTCCAAGTCCATTAGAACTTTGGCTGTTTTCTCTTTCTCTCTCTCTCTTGTATGGATATAGTAGATGGATACGTAGGTGAAGTGAGCCAGCTTCCTCCACCATGTGAAGCTTCCCCCTGGAAGCCATAAGCCTGAAGTAAACTCTTTCCTCCCATAAGCTGCTTCTAGCTGGGTGTTGGTAACTGCAACAGTATGAATGAGGCACATGTATGTGAAACCAGTGGCAGCACGAAGATAAGCAAGGTACAGTCTTTGCCAAGCAAGGGCTCAGAGGGTGACAGTTGTATAAGAAGCCACATTGCCAAGAAGAGTGCAAGAAGTAAACACAGAGGCAATCAGTGAACAGGAAATCAGTGGATAGCAGTTCAGGTACCAGAAGACCTCAGGGAGATGAAGGAGCCCTACAGAGCTGTTGGAAACTGCAAAAAGCAATGCTGAAGGGCGGGATATAATAAGGGGAATGATTGTAGAGTGATGAATTTGGACCACTATGTGGTCAGAATAGGGGTGGAGTTCTAGAGAACACGAGATATAGGAGACATTTCTTAACTTTACACAGCTTATCCTCACACAGAAGATCTGAGATGTGGTCACTAAACAAGCAACTTGGTGCTAAACCATGGTATTTTCAAAAACAGAAATGAAGGCTAATGAGCTGGAAGAAGGCAGAGGTGAGTCTGGGATGCCCAGCCAAAGAAAACTTGTAGCATAGGCAGGGCTTTGTGCCTGCCAGCTCGGTGTGCGCGGCTCAGGAAAGTGCTGGGAGGGCGTGACAAGGAGAGGAGGGGCAGCGGGTGCCAATGCAGCCCAGCAGCGCCTGGCTTCACAAGCTAGGGAATGAGAAGTTCACAGGTTCATGCTGAGGAGTAGCTGGAAACAAAATTATCAAGGAGAATGAATTCAGCTCTCTGCAAGTCAGGAAAAAGCCAGGAGGTGTCTGCAGTCATATGACTGGGAATAGATGGCTGGCACTGTGCCTAAGTGACTGAATGAGAGTTTCAGGTTGCAAAAGGTGCACTTGAAATGTCTGTGTGAAGGATGGGAAACTTCAGTGAGAGTGTCTGAGAAACTGATAGGGTAATGAGAGCTGGAAGAGAGAGGAAAGGTAAATCAGATGAGTATTCCAAAGAACATATGAAAATGGTTGACAAGATATAGAGGATTACACAATTTGTCAGGTGCCTAGTGTGTGCACAGGATTATATTGTATTATAAATGGGTCAAGAGTGAGGAATGTGCGTGTGTGCATGTGTGTGTGTGTGTGTGTGTGTGTGTACTATATGTGTATGTGTAAATGGGTGAGTATACACAAGGATACACATGCTCGGGAGGCCAAAGGTTGATTCTAGCAGTCTTTCTCATTGACTCTATACCTTACTTTAAAAAATTATTAGAGAGAGAAAAAAAAATGGACATGCCAGGGCCTCTAGCCAATGCAAATGAACTCCAGACACATGTGCATCTGGCTTATGTGGTTCAGAGGAGTTGAATTGGGGTCCTTAGGCTTCACAGGCAAGCACCTTAACTAAGCCATCTTTCCAGTCCTCTATACCTTACTTAAAAAAAAAAAAAAAAAAATATATATATATATATATATATAAATTTGAGAGAGAGAGAAAGAAAGAATGGGCATTCCAGGGCCTCCAGCCACTGCAAACAAACTCCAGATGTATGTGCCCCCTTGTGCATCTGGCTTGCATGGGTCCTAGAGAATTGAACTGGGATCCTTTGGCTTTACAGGCAAATGCCTTAACTGCTAAGCCATCTCTCCAGCCCCCTATACCTTCCTCTTTGAGACAGTCTCTCACTGAATCCAGAGTTCATGAAGTCCGCTAGTCTAGCTAGCCAGCTTACCCCCAGGGAGTTGCCCCACCTTGTCTCCCAAGAGCCTGCGTTACAGTACTGTACCACAATGCTCTGCATCCGGGGATTCATGCTTGTGCAGCGAGCATCACATCTGTTAACTGAATCACTTTAAACTTGTAAAGATTTTGGTATTTTCTCATGATTTTTTTTTCCCATTGAGATTGTCTCACTATGTGGCCCAGACTGGTATGAGTTTTAAATCTTGAAGTTAGAATTCTCATTCAACTTTTACTCCTTCCACCTCAACCTCCCAAGAGCTGGAGTTATAGACATAAGCAACCATGCCCCACCCCATGGCTTTTTAATGTGTTAAATCCATAAACAATCTATTTATGAGCATTTGGTCTGTAGCTATTCAAGTGAGATATAGAGAAATATATATATGTATATCAAACCTATTAGAGAAATGAGGGTTAAAATATGTTAAGTTCTTTTATGATACATCCACCTATTATCATTATTTACTTAAAGCTTTCAAAAAGGCTCTTCAACAATGTAAGTGGTGTGGGTCCAAGATAATACTATACAACACTATGAGATTAGAAGAGGTAAAAAAAAAAATCCTTCTTACTAGAAAAAAATCACAGAAGGCTTTTGAAAGAATGTGACATGAGTTTTGAAAACTGCTATTGGAACGCAGTCTAATATTTGTTCCAGAACTTATTTATAACCAAGTAGCATAAAAATTGGCAATGACAGACAAGCAAAATCTCTCTGGGTGCACACAAGGAGGAGGGGTATTGAGAATTAAGAGTTTGAAAAACCAGTCTTTCTCATTTTAAGCAATGGTTGTTTTCCCAAATGAACTCCAGGGAAGTTGGCTTTGCTGCACATTCTATTAGCACATTATAAAACTGGGATACAATAGAACCTATCTCCATTTAGCACGACATGCTGTAAAGATGCTCAATACAAAAGGAAAGTGCAACACACACTTGCAGAACACACACGCTTCATCAAAAGTCATCATGAACTCGCACCCAAGGGGGGCAGTCCTCATGAGAACCAAGTAGATGGAGCTGAAGTTGGCAGCGTGGGTGGTGGATAGTTCCAGTGCTCGTCTTTTAATGGATCAACTTAAGCTCACATGGGAACTTTGATGGCAAAAACCATTTCACGCACAAAGGACAAAGTGCTCACATTAACAACCAGCAAAATCTCCTGTGAAAATGCCCCTTGAAACATGGAAGGATGAGCCAGGTGTGCTGGGGCACACCTGTACCCCCCAGCACTTGGGAAGCCTGATGCATAAGGATCATGAGTTCAAGGGAAGCCTTGTCACAGACCTATCTCAACCAACAAAAACAAGCAAATGCGAAAGCCTGTATGCACAATCAAAATATACCTAGACAACTAAACAAAAAAAGAACTCTTCCCAAGTATTAGCAGCTTGTGTTATAGATACTGAAAAGTGAGGCTGGGAAGATTGCTCAGTGGTTAAAGACATTTCCTTGCAAAACCTGTCAGCCCAGGTTCAACTCCCCAGTACCCACACAAAGCCAGATGCAAAAGGTGGCACATGCATGTGTGGCAAGAGACCCTAGAGTGAACTTAGTCAACTCAAAATCTTTTACCTATTTTTTAAAAAATATTTTTGTCGTTTATTTTTATTTATTTAAGAGCAACAGAGAGAGAGAGAGAGAGAGAGAGAGAGGAGAGAGAATGGGCGCACCAGGGCCTCCAGCCACTGCAAAGGAACTCCAGACGTGTGCGCCCCCTTGTGCATCTGGCTAACATGGGTCCTGGAGAACCAAGCCTCGAACCAGGGTCCTTAGGCTTCACAGACAAGCACTTAACTGCTAAGCCATCTCTCCAGCCCAAAATCTTTTACCTATTGTTCTCTATTTCATGAACATTAAGCTAGGAAAAAAAAAAAAAAACTAAGAAAATGTCTGTTCATTTACTTTGAGAATGAGCAAAACTGGAAGTGACATTATTAAAACCATATTTTAAATTGTCCCTGTCAAGCTCTCCACTTGTCTTTCACCTTTCTCCTCCAACATGCTCTGGGCAGAATATTTCTCACCCCTTACTAAGCAAGCTTCATTCATGTACTCAGTAGTTCCTCAGAAGACGCTTGTGTATAAAGTGGAAACACTCTCTGCCCTCAGGCAACGTCTTGACTCTTATTTGAAAAGCCCCTTTTCTCCTTGTCCCTCTGGACAATGACAATTTGTCTACAAGCTGTGTTTCACCTTTCGGTTGAATAACTTCTCAAGGGAAAATAGTGTATCTTTCATTTTGTCTTCAGAATGAACTTGGCACATGGCAGGCGTCCAGCAAGTATGTGAAGGAATGAAGGATAGAAGGGATAATAAGGGAGAAGAACAAACATTTCTTTGCACTACTCTCAGAAATGCATGGCATTTTACTACCATTCAGAGTTGCATCCAGTAGAAAACAGCTTGCATCCAACTTTTCAAGTCCACCACTGCACAATCAGATTGAATTTTGTGTTTCACTGAATCCATCCATTCATGATTAATTGGGTAGTTAAGCACTTCCAGTTACATGTGCAGCTGGGAATTCCTCCAGCTGTCATTAATTTCAGTAGATTCAAATCCTCAGTATTTATCTGCTGAAATGTAGCCACTAGTGCTCCTCAGCCAACCAAAATCAAGCAAGGACATTTCCCATTACTGAGTAATTTACAAAAGCTACAAGGAAGCTTATACCACTTGCCCTGCTGGTTTCTGTCATAACAAAGATGATGTTATTAGAGTTCCCATTTCCTAACCAAGTGAGAGAACACCCAGATATATGCCAGTGAACACACTTAACATAAACACACTCACAGAAATAACCAAAGGACCAAAATGAAGTGAACACATGTCTTTGGCTTCCAGGATTACTTAGGTTTGGGGGGAAGATGGAGAGTTGCACTTGATGGTACCACTTTTTAAAAAATTTATTTAATTTATTTGAGAGAGAGAGACAGAAAGAGGGAGAGAGATGCAGAGACAGAAAGAGAGAGAATGAGCATGCCAGGGCCTTCAGCCACTGTAAACAAACTCCAGATACATGTACCACCTTGTACACCTGGCTTATGTGGGTCCTGGGGAATCAAACCTGGGTCCTTTGGCTTCACAGGTGAATGCCTTAACCGCTAAGCCATCTCTCCAGCCTGAGAGTTGCATTTGAATCCATGCAATGCCTGGCAGCAAAATATTCTGAAATGTAATGCAGACTTTTCCAAAAGAAGACCTAGATGGCTGTCATTTCCCTCACAGTCTGTAATCAAATAATGGAGTGTGAACAAGGTGCAGCTTGTTTTGGCTGTCTGTCTCTCAGCATGGCTCAAGTGCATACCAGATACTGTATTCTTAAATATAATATAGACCTAAAGATGAACCTAAAATACTCCATGAAGAGAAAAATAGCACTCAGTACCTTTACTTTATTGAAGGCATGCAGGAGGTCTTTAACAGTTCTTTCCTTCCCCAGAGCTGGGGTCTTTACCAGCCAGTTGCTTGTTACTTATCATCACTCCATTTGCTCATATATATACTGTATTTTCAGTTTACAGTTTTTCTTATGCTAAGAATAATATTAGATTCATGTTACTTCCACCTAAAACACGCCTTCCTAATGCACATTCACTTTCCAAATTAAAAATCGAACTTTCTCCGCACCAGATGAGAATGAGTCATAATCTTAAGAAGGCGCTAATTTGACGTCAAAGCTGTGTCTGTAGGCTTTGGGTAGACACCACGCTACAAAGAAAACGCTAAGATGGCCGAATGGCCACCAGTGGGTTTTATACCTTACAGTACAGAGTAGAGCTCAAGTTTAACTTATTTACTCCAAGCATCAGTTGCATCCTATCGGCACAGGGTCCCTATCTAACAGTTCACAACCCAAGGGAGTGTTGCTGATGTAAGGCTCAGCAAAGCACAGATGACAAAATGGTGCTGAGATTGGGAGGAACCAACCAGAAAGAATAGGGTAAGAAGAGCTAGATTGCAAGATTCAATCACTGACTAGAAATACAGATGCATCATTTACTGCCTGAAGAAATTTCCTAATGAAACCATTCACAGAGCGGAAAAAACACTCCATCAAGTTCATATTCAACAGAATGGTAGCCTAGCATCACACAGTAGTCTGCCTATTCAGTAGCCTTTAGCAACTGCAAGACTCAATGTGAAAAGTGGCATTTTTCTCCAGATCCCTCCCAAATGAGGGATACTGCATCAATAAAAATTACTCAGATGTGAGTTTATTCTTAGCCCCAAATGAAGCATGAACAATGCTTTAAGAACATTAAGAAAGAAGCAACTTGGCAACCTCTTAGATAAGAACTTCTCGTGTCTCATCACAGTTCTTAAAAATAGAAAGCAGTTCAAGGCATTAGTTGTCCTATGAATATAGGCAAAAAAAAAAGTAGTTTTATTGGTTTGCTGGTGTGAAAAATTGCACTTTTTTTGGTTGGTTGAGATAGGGTCTCACTCTTGCCCAGGCTGACCTAGAATTCACTAGTCTCAGAGTGGCCTCAAACTCACAGTGATCCTCCTACCTTTGCCTCCCCAGTGCTGGGATTAAAGATGTGCACACCACACCCGGCTAAGGAAAACTCACACTTTTGTGTTACTACCTAAGTAGAAATCATCATTGAGCATTAGTACCTATATAAATTCTAAAAATAACCCACCATCCCCAGCTCCTAGGGCAGCAGGAGAGAACCCAAGACATCATGATCTATAACACCACCAACTTTTTCCATGGCAAGAACATCTCTTTCCAAGTTAGCCATCTTTTCAGAAAGTCCCTGAGTCACCATCACTGATGAGAATAAAGGCAGGCTAAAATGCTCTGGATATTTTATTTTCTGCTGTCATGCTATTTTCAGCTGATTTTGACTTCAAGGGTAAAACCATAGTCTAGGCGCAGCCATAAAGGCCCTGCCTAATTTATTTTTATTTTTATTTATTTGTTTATTTGACAGAGAAAGAGAGAGGAAGGGGGAGAGAGAAAGAGGGAGAGAATGGGCATGCCAGGGCCCCCAACCACTGCAAATGAACTCCAGACGCATGCACCTCCTTTGTGCATCTGGCTGACGTGGTTCTTGGAGAATTGAACCTGGGTCCTTTGGCTTTGCAGGCAAATGCCTTAACTGCTAAGCCATCCCTCCAGCCCAACCCTCCTATTTTGATGGCCCTAATAAGGCTCCCATCTGTCCAGCTTCATTTCACTGCACTATTGGTCTACTTACCTGCTCCCCTTGTGTTGCACTGAAAGTCCGATAGCCCCTAGGTTCCCTGAATGCACCACACCTAGTGATTTTTACCCTGCCAGGTGCCTCTAGTACTTTCATCATAACTCCTACTTATCCGGAGAGAAAGCGTGAATCACCTTCAGGTTGCTTTGCTGATAATCCCCTTTAGGCTTGCTGTGTTCCCATTAGAATTGCAGCAAGCATTTATTATCCCTGTTCTTGCATTATTGAGTGGTTATCTCATGTAGGTTCATTCCTACCACCTCGTGTACCCTTTGAGAGTGGAACCATGTTTTATTCATTTCTCTTGTCCTCAGGGTTAAGCTCAATACTTGCTTTTATAAATGATTATTGAATGAGGGAATAAAATGAGGAAATAATTTATAGATGCATAAAGAACAGAAGGCAGGGAAAATAGCACAAGCAAAGACACTTAGACACAATTAGATATTCTTATTAGGGACACAGATGAGCTGGAGCCTTCACCATTCTTTTCTGCATACAAAAGCTGTATTTTATGTTCATGTTTTTCCTGAATCAAGGCCTTAATATACTGACTGCCAAAGAAATAGAAATAAGCAACCCAGATTACTTGAGAGGAAAATATATGCTATTGCTTAAAATAAAGTTTTTATTTTGGGGTAATTTTAGATTTATGGAAAAGTTGCAAAGATAGTACAGAGAGTTCCCATACAACCTTTACCCAGTTTCCCCTAATGTTAAAATCTTATATAACCAAGACTCATCTGTCCTAACTAAAAAAAAAAAAAAAAAAAAAAAAAAAAAAAAAAAAGACGACACTGGCTAATAAGCTTTTATAGGATTTCATCAGTTTCCCACAGATGTTCATTCACTATCCCACAAGCCAACTCAGGATACTTTACTGCACTTAGTGTGTGCTTTAAAATAAAACCCAAAACAACTATTAACTTGATCTTAAAGAAGAAAAACTACTTTAAAGACTGATTAAACATCTCAGAATTGTTCCAGTTCCCTTCCTGCCATGTACAAAGAGTGGGCTGGCACCTCCTTTGCTGGTCTCTACCAGAGAAGGTGACAGGTGAAGCTCAAACGCAGCAGGGCTGCAGGCTCAGGTAGGCTAATAACATTGCTCAGGCCAGCACACAGTTTCTAAATAAAAGAAACTGAGGCAAAGATGGTAGCAAGTAAGACAACAGGCAATAAAAAGCATCCCGAACTGGTTTTCCAAAGGGGTCACAAGTGGATCAAAAGGTCTCAAATCTTCTTCAGGAGTCTTTTGGTGGCTTGGGTTAGAAGCAAGAACCAAAGTTAAGACAACAAGGATGCACCTGCTGCTGTCAAAACCCAGGCAAGAAGGGCAGAGGGGGGCAGGAAAAAGGCTCCCGGAGAGTCTTATTTCAGCCAAAGCATCTTGCAAGGAACACTGGACATTAACAACAGAAAATAAGGAGCTCATTTGCTGCTAATCTCCAGGGCTAATAAGATAAAAAGTCGTATATTTATGGAGAAATGGTGAACTTGAACACTGGGAGGTTTGAAAGCAGACACCATACAAGAACCATTTTCAGGCAAAGAGAAGCTGTTTCTTTTTACTTTGATAATAAAGAGGAAAGAATTTTATTCCAGCTATAAGAGACCAATCAGAGTGCCAGTTGTTGAGGGTAGCTCCCCACAAGCCCACCCAAGGTACCTACGTTGCACCCTTGGCTCTGTTTATTTCAGGGACACACCAGTGGAAGGGTCGCGAAGGGAGCCTGGCAGAAGCAAGGAGGGCTGCAGGAGACGGAAGAGTTGTGAGAATCATGGGGGAGAAATCTGGATCAATTCGTCTGTAGACAGAAAGACAAGGGAAGGTTTTTCAACACCATTCCTTAAGAATGGGAATGGCTCTTACTTAAGGACAGGAACCAGTCACTCGCCGTGAGGGAGAATGGAAAGTAAGAACACAAACATGAAACATGTCTCCCTGAAACCAGAAATTATTATTTTCTTTCTTTCCTTCCTTCCTTTCTCCCTCCCTCCATTCCTTCCCTTTTTCTTATCAGACAGGACTTCATGTAGTCCAGGCTGGCTTCAAACTTATTATGTAGGGGAGCTGGTCTTGAACTCCCGATTCTTTTGTCTCTGCCTCCCAAGTTCTGGGATTACAGGGTGGTGTCACCACACCCATTTTAGCAGAAGAGATTAAAGTAAGGTCTAAAGGCAGTCAGGCACAGAACTAAGTGACTGAAGCAAGACGTAAGGTCCCATACCCTAATAATCTTCTTAGATTCCAATTTTAGCTATTTCCCCATTTTCTTGATGATACAAAAGAGCCTATGTAAAACATGTAAGAAATTTTTACAGGATGGCAACAGGTGTCATACTTGACAAACAGCAACAGTAACTTTTAGGTCAGTTTTTACCCTTGGTTAATTTATTTATTTGAGGAACCTTTTTGAGATTTTGGGGCATCTTTGTAAGATTTTACTTTCTTATCTCCTTAAGCATAAAAATTAGAGACTTCCAGTCTCTTCTACATGACTTTCTGATCCATATGACTTACAGAGAAAAGCAAATTAGAAATAGAGACATAAAGATAGAAACTGGGTCAGTTTACATTTATATGAATGTTTTAGACAAAAAGAGATTTAAAGCATAAAATTATTCATGTCTGTTTAATGTGTTTTGAGGAGAAAAGACCTATTATAGAATAAAACATTCAACATAAGACTATTGCTAATTACAAAATAGTTCACTCACATAATCTTAAATTTTATCTTGATTACAAAATGTTAACAAGGATTCACTCATATGTACACTTATCTAAGGACTATAAAGTACTTAACAATCACTCCTATCTAACACAGAAAGTCAGAATACTAAAACTGGGCAGTTGGCTTGGAAAGCCATAGAGGAAACTTTAGACCCTGCTCTGATGCAAAGCTTTTTTTCTTAAAAATTTATTCTGATTTACTTATTAGAGAAAGAGGTGTAACAGGTAAGCAAGAGAACGGGCATACCAGGGCTTCTAGACACTGCAAATGAACTCCAGACGCATGTGCCACCTTGTGCATCTGGGTTATATGGTACTGGAGAATTGAATCTGGGTCCTAGGCTTCACAGGCAAGCACCTTAACTGCTAAGCCATCTCTATAGTTCTGATGGAAAGCTTTTTAACCATGGGTTTAGAACACTCGTTCCCAGTTGGACTTAATTTAAAATTTAGAAATTTAAATTTTAAACTCCATGGGACATTTGGAGATATCCAGATTGTTATAACTTAAATGGTAAGGTTGTTACTGGTGTGTGGCTGGGAGAAGCTGGGACACTGAGAAGTGTTCTACAGTGCCCAGGCCACATACATCTGAGAATCACCTAGCCTGAAATATCAGCAGTGCCAAAATTCAGAGACTGGCAGGTATCAGCTTTCCTTGATAAGCAAGCTTTTCTTTTCTTTTCAAAATTAAATGCAGGTGTTTTGGAATGTATTTGTGTTTTACTGACTAGCAAGAAAAAAGAAAACTACCAGCTAACAAAACTTAGCTTGTTATTTACACACAAAGATTTCAGTAAGAAGATAGCAGGAATGCAGAGATTCTCACACAGTGTTAACCAACATGTATTATCTGAGTTTTGATTGCACATACTTATTGAATATTGGAAACAGAATGCTGTGAAATCATACTGGATGAAAAAATGACTGCCAAGTTGGAAGGCTTTGGCAAGAGTGGGGCAAAACCTGTTTGGCTCTCAGTAGGATCCCTACATATGCAAGCTTCTGGAGTATAACATGTCCCATCATAAGCCAAGCATCTGGAAAGATTTTGAGATGAACCTAGTTTGCTGGCAATGGGCTAAAAAGAGTAATGGCCAGAGAGGACAAAGGACCAAAAAGCTCAGGACAGTACAAGCACATGACATTCAGGCACACTAGCTATGAGGAAGGGAGAACAGCCAGTATCATGAAATTCTGGCATGAACACTAGTTGACTCTCAAATGTCTCTCTTCAACATATTTTGTGCACAACTAGAAAGGCATTCAACAGAAGTGGCCAGGAACCCCACTCTTGACACCTAAAGGTCTTGTGTCTTAATTCATCCTCAGTATGGCAGAAAGGAATGTTTTGAAACAACAGTGAAAAGGGTGGCGATAAAGGTGCTACCAATTTCCACATTAATATAGAACAACCATCCTCAACCTTATGCTCTCTACCAAAATATGTGCTCTGCCATTCTGTAGACAGGCCCATGCTCTCAACGTGCCAAAAAAGCATGTCTTAATTTTTTTTTTTAAATACAGTAGGCACACAGCATGGGGTGATTTTATTCATTCAGTCAACAAGGATGTATTAAGCTCCAAGCAAAGGCTCATATTATGGCATCTTTCCTTCCAAATGACTTTCAGTCAATAAAAAGAACAGTAACCTGTAGCTGGCAGAAACAGAGCTGGCTGGCTCTGGAGACCCATGTTCCTTCCCTCCATTGCTAACTTAGCAGAAAGCTGGCCCAGCTCTAGGAGAAAACAGGCTGATACTAACACTGGGCCCCTGAGGCTCTCCCTTTCCAATAAGGCCACTTCCCTGTTAGGAGAGTTTCCACTGTTACACAACCACATGGATGGTCCCTGGACATTGAACCTATAAATACACAAAGAATTATGGACCAAGCCTGCAGACATCTATGCCTACCCTAGACTGTGTGATGGAAGAACATACTGGCAGGAACCTGAACACTTGAAAGTTCTCTTCCAAGTGAATCCCATATAACAGCAGCACTGTGTAGCATCAATGCTGCAGGCAAGTGACCCGGGAGTGCACAACAGAACAAAGGCAGTATGTACTCTGATTACAGATTGTGAAATGGTAAATGTTTCTATTTGCGCAAACCAGATTCAAATAGCCATTGGCTGAAAAGTGTACCCTAGAGTCGTGCACGTGCACAAGCACGTGTGTGTGTGTGTGTGTGTGTGTGTGTGTTGTGTTTGTTTACTGAATCTCTATTGCAAAAGGTGTAACACATAGCAGGTGTGAATTAATCTGAAGCCAACAATAGATAGGCTCTTTTGAGGAAGAAAAGTCTTGAACCAGAGCACAATAGCTTCCGGAAGGATGTTGCACAGGAGGGATAGGGCAGTGTTCACTTCTAAACTGATCTGGAGCCATACTAGTTTGGGCCATCTGTGAATTCTCTCCAGTCCTCCAGGATTTGCCAGAGATAAGACTGGAACGCTTAAGGAGCCCTCGGATACATCCTGTCAGCCCCTCACCTCTACACCCTTACTTCCAGTGTTACTGAGGCAAGGGATGTCTTGCCTCAAGTGCAAAATGTTACCGAGCAACTCATGCCTCCCTTTTAAGGAGACACTGACCCTTAGACACTTGCAGTGTGTAGGGGTGCCTTGTGATATTACAAAGAATGAGTGCTTCCTTAAATTTTCTACCCTCAGCTCCCTACTTGTCTCACTACTATAAGTCTAAGCACTACTCATCTTCCTCTTCTCCACCTCTCTCCTTTCTCTGGTCCTCTATTAAACAGCACATCAGTGCTTTATGTACAGTTTTAAGAGACAGGATTCAGCCTTGCTTGAAAAAAGCAATAAAATCAGATCCAGCTTAAAGGACAGGTGCAAGTTTTTTTTTTTTTAAATGCAACTACCTAGTTTTTAATTTTTTCCTCACACAAGAACCCTAAGGTACCTTGGAAACTTCATGCAAGACTCAGTTTCTACCTATCTCATTTTTCTTCCTGTCCATGATGAGCATCTGTTCAACTCTGCTACAAAGCCATTTTGCAGTGGTTGTGATTTCCAAATCAATGCCTTATAGATCCTCCTATATGTATGGTGATCTTATTAGAGCAGCCCAGTAAGTGTCCGACCAACTTAGAAATCATTAGATGTCAGAATGGGTTTTGCCTTTGTGAACACTAATGAAAAGAAATAAATTAATTGTAAGGGACTTTGCTGTGTGTGTGTGTATGTGTATATTTAAACTTCACAAGTCAGGCATATTCATAGTAATCTCAGACATATACTGGTAATGCTGTAATTTTACTTTGGTTCTCTATTTTACCATAAAAATAATTTCCATCTAAACATGCAACCGTTTTAGGATCAGGATCCTGATTGACAAGTGAAACTGTGCCCTAGGTCATGAAGCATCCCCAAGAGTTTGAGAGCTGCCCTTGGCATCCTTAGCTTTCACCAACTTAAAACTTAATTGATTAGGAAAATGAAAGATTTATAAGCAGCAACCTTTGTAAACAAGCCATAGTTTCAAACCCAGTGGTCTAAGCCTATGAAAATTTATTATTTTATAGTTTTGGGGGTCAAAAGTCCAAAATGAAGCCAGATATGGTCAAGCCTCTGATCCCAGCACTTGGTAGGCTGAAGCAGGAGGGCCGCTGTATGTTAAGGCCAGCTTGGAATATATACCAAGATCCTATCTCAAAAAAAAAAAAAAGGTACAGAAAGGAGAGAGAAAGAAAGAGGGAGGGAAAAAGGAAGAAGGACGAGGAGAGGGAAGGAGAGAGCGAAAGGAAGGAGAGGAAAGGGGAAGAACAAAAAGAGGGAAGGAGGGAGAGGAAGGAGGAGAAATAGGTTTAACTGGCCTAAAGTTAAGGTGTCAGCAAGGATTTATTTCTTCTAGAGGCTTTCAGGAACAATGGGTTTTGCTTTGTTTCCATCTCTACAAGGCACTGCCTTTTTTGGCTCACAGCCCTCTCCCTCTTCGTAGAAAGAAAAAGCCGGCTGAGAGTTTCTCACAGTGCTATCCCTTCCAGGCCCCTCCAAGGGCATGCTGCTAAGGACTCAAAAACCACCCAGTCGCTGGGCATGGTGGCACACACCTTTAATCCCAGCATTCAGGAGGCAGAGGTAGGAGGATTGCTGTGACTTCAAGGCCACCCTGAGACTACATAATGGATTCCAGGTCAGCCTTGGGACTCTACCTCGAAAAACCAAGCCCAAACAAAACAGAAACACCACCCAGTAGGTCCCACCTCTTACAGGTTCCACCACCTCCCATGATGGGCACCAAGCCTTTAACATATAGACTTGGGGGACACATAAGATCCAAACTATAGTTGACTCTAGTGATGATTTTGTACCCTCTGGGATAACCCAGGATAATACGCGTATCTCAAAGTCAGCCATAAGAAACAATTCATTGTTGTGAAACCAAACTGCTATGGCTTGAATGTGTCCTCCAAATATTCATGTGCCAGCACTTTAACTATATTGGGAAGAATTTGGGTTATGACTAGGCAAAGGCCCCATGAATGGATTAATGCCCTTTTCTTTTGAGTGAGCACTTATGAGATGGGATTAGTTAACATGAATGGGTTGTTATACAAGCAGTTGTCTTCTGTGACTTTCTTTCACTTCCTTTTTTTTTTTTTTATACCATGGGATCTGTCTGCTTTCTGCTATGAGTTGAAGTAGCACCGCAAGACCCTCAACAGAAACCAAGTAAATGCTGAACTTGAACTTTGCAGCCTCCAAAACTGTGAGCTATGGGTGTGGAGGTGTACGTCTAGAATCCTAGGACTTAGAAGATAGAGGCAAGAAAATCAGAAGCCCAAGGCCAACCTCTTGTATATAAGACCTTATTTCAAGATTAAAATAAATAAATAAAATCAAACCTATGGTTCCCAAACAAGTCTCTTTATAAAATATATTTCTGAGCCTTATGTATTCGACTACAGGAACAGAACATAAAACAAGACACTATTCACAGCTTCCAGCTAACCATGTAGATATTTCCCAACGGCCAATGATTACTATAAACCTCTCCTGTGAGAGGCAGAAGCTTTTATGATTCATGACATTCCCAGCATCAGACCTACGATATGTACAAACTTGAATTTCCTAACAATTAAAATTTCAAAAACATATTTACTAAGCCAGTTGTTGTTTATAGACTCCAAGTAGTTGGTAGAAATCACAAATCCTGTTTTTATTCCATTATTTTTGAGACCTTCTGAACTTTGCAAGTCAGTTTCATAAAATATTGAATTGAGTCCTAAGGGACCCAAGACTTGTTGGTTTAGCCTGCTACACAGTAACTTCCCACTGGAGTTTATCCACATTCCTATCTGTGGGTCTAGAAGGATTGCCAGCTTATGCCGAGGAATCGCACCTGCTCCCTTCCTGGCTGGTCAATGCCCAGAATTCTGAAAGAAACAAGGCTAGGTTCACAGGCTCACAGAGACCCTGTCTTAGCGGGTATGAGACAAACGGGTGGGACACTGGTAACAGGGAGACTCTGTGGCTGGTTTTCAGTCTTTGACATATTACTTTAAAAAATAATAACAACTCTGCTCAACCAAAGGCAACTTCAGGCTAGACCACAGACTTCATGATTGGCCCCAATTGAGCCCAGCCACCTGCTGCTTCCATTTGGAATCTATGTTCAACTGAAGTTCCAGAGGATTCCATGATTTTGCCATTAAACGCTTTCTTACTTGTCTTCATAATTCCTTTGGGTAAACTGTCCTTGAAGATACAGACTTCTGTTGTACTTTTTATCTATGCACTAGATCCTTGAAGACTAGCCGGGCTTTCCATGCATTGTTATGCACATATCTGAATGTCTGTGCTTTGTTTCCCATTCCTGGCATCAGGTCTATGACCCTAAGTGACTCCCAGCTTGTGGGCTGCCAGAGAGACCTACTCACATGGCCTTTCTGTTACAGCCACTGGGTGGAATCTGATCAGAGGCCAGGATGGTGGCTAGCTGACATTCCATCCCTCAAGCACAACAATATCAATTCTTGGCTAGACTCTCTCAGATTGGACTTTACAATTCTGGTGGGAAAAGTTGTTTGAA
Organism: Jaculus jaculus; assembly: GCF_020740685.1. Lineage (NCBI taxonomy): Eukaryota > Metazoa > Chordata > Mammalia > Rodentia > Dipodidae > Jaculus > Jaculus jaculus. The sequence goes on along the minus strand of NC_059105.1, from coordinate 88,365,146 downwards.
GCATAAGCCAATGAAATCATGTTTGCAGAGTAGAAACAAGAGGACAGACAGAAGCAGAAACGTACGTTCTATGTGAAATCCCCCTGTGGACCAGTGGGAAAACAGGAAAGTTCCTCACTCCCATACTGGTCTGTTTCCTCATAAGGAAAATAGGGATATTAAGGGATTATTTGTGCATTCCATGAACCCTCTTCTTAGTAAAATAGTATTAGATAGAGTGGTATTCTAACATCAGCCCTCTATCTTGTAATTCTCTTTTTAAAAACATTTTGTTTATTTATTTGAGAGAGAGAGGGAGAGAGAGAGAAATAGGTAGAGAGAGCGGCAGACAGAGAGAGAAAATGAGCGCACCAGGGCCCCTAGCCACTGCAAATGAACTTCAGATACATGTGTCCCCTTGTGCATCGAACCTGGGTCCTTTGGCTTTGCAGGCAAGCATCTTAACCAATAAGCCATCTCTCCAGCACCTATCTTATAATTCTTAATAATTCTTTATAAATTTCTGTCTCATTTCAACCCAAGGGAGACTGGTTTTTAAACTCTCTCTCTTGCCAGGAATGGTGAAACAAATCTACAATAGCAACACTCAAGAAGCAGTGGCATGAGGATCACTAAGTTCAAAACCAGTCTGGGCTACAGAGTGAGTTCTAGGCTACCTAGGGCTGCATAGCAAGACCTGGGCTCAAAACACAAACACACACACACACGCAGATGCACACACACAACCATCTCTCTGGCATGTATAGGTGTGTTCTGAAAGCTCCTAAAGCACACATATATTTATACATATATACATCAATATGCATATATGTAAATATAACTGTGGAGAACAGATATGATAGAGGCAAATTATTTACAAGATCAGTGTCCCTGAGGAATTTCTTCAATCTCTGAATGAATAAAAGACATCTGGAATGATCTACTGAAGAAAGTTTAAGAACAGATTTCAGATTGGCATTTTTCCAACAGTGAGTATTTACAATCCATATGATACCTGTTTTCCACCTTTGGAATGCTAAGTCAATACTGTTGTTGTTTTTTTTTTTTTTAACAGAGTTGACATATGGTAGAGACAGGTGTCCAAGTGACCAACAGCAGGCCTTTTTTTTTTTTTCATGGAATCTCTGATGAAGCTTCAGGATGAAACGTCCAGATAGATCTACTGAAACAGAGCTAAAATTCTATCCTTGGTGCTGTTGTTGTGCCTAGTATGAATCTCCTCTGCCTCCTCCATTTGTCTGGATCCTCTGAGGATGCTCACTGGCTGTATTTGTATCCCAGCAGCCAGTGGAGTGCCTGGCATATAATAACTATTCAGTAGCGTTCATTGAACAAGTGACTGAATTAATTGCTAAAATAGTTATCTGCACACTAAAGCTATTTGAAGCATTTCTATTATTTTCTTATTCACAGAAGAGAATGAACTCTGGAAGAACATGGCTGTCTGATAACACATTTTGTGTATTTGGCAACCAAACACTGAAAAACATAATCTCTTAATATTCAAGTGATGTAGGTCCACAATTTCTATTTGAACATTTGAAACTTCTGAGTATCTTTTAAAATACCTTTGAATAAAATTCATGCCAAATTCTGAAAACCTAGTTAAAAGCATATGACTAGGAAGTTCCTAAGCTCTAGTGGAGAAGTTACACATTGTGTAGCTACATGGATATATTATGACCATCGAACCACCCTCAAAATACATATTTATGCCTATATATTGATGCTGCTCTCACTTTTGGTTAGATATTCTTCCCTTTTCAGGAGGTGGTAACTGCTGGGGAGACTCAGAATTTGTCTAAGTGCTGAGAAGAACTGACAGTTGAGTGTTCAGCACTAAATGAGAAATGTCCATCAGACCTTCCAATGGACCAAAGACTATACTAGAAGAGGTGGAAGAGCCAAAAGATGGAGAGGAGTGCATGGGAACGCATCCTCCTGGACACACAGTGGTCACTGTACTCATGTCCTCATGGTGGTGGTTGTTACCTGCCTAAGACCTGCATAATACTTGGCCTACTGACAGGTTGTCATGGTGGATGATGGAGGAGGGCAAAAGAAAGAAAGAGGAGAAGGAGGAGGAAATAGTAAGAAAGAAGTGGGGACTCGATGGAGTTGAATGGTGAGGGGGATAAAGGGAGGCGGGGGAGGGGATTTTATAAATTTAGGAGGGATGTTTCAAGGTAGGGTCTCACTCAAGTCCAGGCTGACCTGGAATTCACTATGTAGTCTCAGGGTGGCTTTGAACTCAAAGTAATCCTCAACCTCTGCCTCCCGAGTGCTGGAATTAAAGGCATATGCCACCAGGCCTGGCTGATTTTGTAAATTTTTAATTCTTTTATTGAATTTTAATTCTTTATTCTGTGTTTTTCA